>NC_047058.1:17393002-17711641 GCF_000738735.6 Corvus cornix cornix | reverse complement strand
GAATATATTGTGGCTGTTCTTTGCACGTGTGCAGAGTGGGAAAGGGAGCCTTGAGTTCCTCAGGGTAGTTCTGCTCACTGCATCTCACAAGGACATGGACTGGGCTCTTGGACAGAGAGCAAATGCTGTTGATGGGACAACTCTCACATGCACTGGCTGGTGGGTCACAGGCTGAGCACAGGATGTCCCCAGAGAGGGATAAAAGGCTCTGCTGAGTGGCTGCTCTGTGGTGTCCCCCAATGTCTTGTGATCCCTACCTTGAAGGTCATTTTCCATCCCCCAGCATCAGGTAGCCAGCTAAAAATCCGTCGTTCTTTGCAGGCTTTTCGAGACCCTCCAGTCACTCTTCTGGTCTGTGTTCGGGCTGCTGAATCTCTACGTCACCAACGTGAAAGCCAGACACGAGTTCACAGAATTTGTTGGGGCCACGATGTTTGGGACCTACAATGTCATCTCCCTCGTTGTGCTGCTGAACATGCTCATAGCCATGATGAACAACTCCTACCAGCTCATTGCTGTGAGTTACCTCCTTCTCTTTTTGCTGTTGTTTTTCCCCGTGTGCCTCATTTGTCTGACTTGAAGCAAGTGGGTACCTTCTGGGATGCTGGAGACTGCTGCCCCCAGTTTCTGACAGCAGGTAGTTGGGATTTCTGCTCACCAGCCTGAATCATGCCTGCGGAGGAGGTTTTGCTCTGTTTGCAATGCTTCTTAGCTGGAAAAGACTCATGGGCTGTGATCTGCCCCTGTCTCCTCCTGTGGAGTAACCTTGCTGACCATCTTGGGTGTATAAAGGGAAACCTTCCCACTGCTTCCTGATGTTTGGTTTTAACTTGGGGGGTGGGTGTTGTGGTATATTTTTTTAATCCTATTTCTGTTTTCTCATGTGAAACCGTGTGTATCGGGAGCCCAGTCCTGCAATTTCTTTTTCCACAGTCTTCCCACTTGAAAGTAGATCATGTCCATCTGTAATACCAGAGTGTCCTGGCTATAAAACCATAATCTGAGATTCCTGAGTAATCCCAGCGCAGGATGGATCTGAGTTGAGGCAGCTCAGGGCTGTAGAGCCCTTACCAAACTAAACTTTCATTTGAATGTTCAAAACTGGCTTCTCCACTGTAATCTCATTCTGTGTACCCAAAAGCCAATCTGTACCTTGATGATTAAATTTGTCAACAGACTGAAAGCTAAAGCAGCGTGGCTCTGCATTTTAAGGCTCTTAAGGACAGGAACAGTATGGAAGCAAGCAAAATCTTGTGTGCACAGTACTTCAGAGAAACCAGCGGGCACTTACTTTCCAGTTCTCACCACTATCATGATAGGTTTGGAGATGGTGAGGTGATGGACTGCTGCATCATCTGGGAACAGAAAAGGACTGGGGGGAGTTGTTTGTGTCCTTGGCCGGTCACTCGGTACAGGCAGAGTAGAGGCTTCTTCCTCAGCTTTGGGTGACGCTTGATTTACTCTAGAAGATAAAGCAGAGAAAAAACAGAAGCAGCACCAGTTCTCCTACTGTTTCCATTCCCAAATTCCTGGACGAGTCTCCGGGGGAATGTGTGGGTGAGCTCCTTTCCTGGCTAAAGCACAGAGGGGAGTATTGAGTTGTTCTCTTGAACAGGTTCCACAACTGTTGTTGATTATCTGCTGATTCAAGTGGCTCCTAAATTCACTTGGTCAAACTGAGCACAGACCCGTCAAATTGCTGATACTTTTGGACATCTGATCTTTATCATGGTAAAAAGTATGAGAAAAACTGGACCACTGACCTTCCAGATGAGCAGAAAAGCAGTTTATCACAAAGGCATCGCTGCTTTATCAGTCTGTTTCAATGCTTTAAGTGCTTTCTCTTTGTTCACTGCTACTCCTCACATTCCAGGGAGACTGGAATGAGGGACAGAAAACAAAGATTCTCTCCTTGGCCATTTTCTCCAATTCCCCTTCCTTTATTGTCATCGAATAGGCTTGTCACTAAGACAAAGCCCAAGCCTAAGACTGGCATAAGAATAGCAGTATTTGCTATTCACTGTGCCACAAACCACTCATCATTCTTTCCCCTGAATAATTCGAGTGATGCAATGACACATTACACACAATCCCACATGAATTAGAGGGACCCATCATAACAATTAACTGAAGTGAACGGTCCAGAGAGGGCTGTTGTGTCAATGGTTTTGTGTCTGGAGCAGCTGGGAGCAGGGACTGGCCCCATCAGAAAGTCTGCCCTTGACAGACCCGGCGGTAGGGGACTGAACTCCCCAGATAACCGAGGCAAAGCACAGAGTTCAGCGTGCACCATGAGCCCCTGCTCGGGAAAATGACACTGGAAATGCTACAGGAGGCTTCTTTGTCACTTAAACTGTCTCGCTGCAGCTGATACCGAAAGCAGTGACATTTCCCTGGAAGGCAAGAGGCAGTCACTTCCCATCTCTTCCCGTGCAGTGCATGCAGCTTGGGTTTGGAAGCTACATTTCTCCATGCTTTCTCTGAGGGACGAATTTCCTTCATGTGTCTTCGAAGGGCAAACATCAATTAATCGCTTCCCCGAAGAAAACAAGTCGTTAATGAACACTGAGCTTTACAAATGTGGGTAGTTTTTTAACCTCCCTTAATCAGGTTCACCCCCTGCTGAATCACAGCAGGCTGGGCGCTAGACTGGGCATTTCTTCCTCCTGGTATTTATATTATACCGGATACACATGGAATGACAGCTTCCAGGGGGGAAGGAGGGGAAAGGAGTCCTTGGGGTGGGTTGGAGGTCTTCTTCTCCAGTGTACCAGCAGGAAATCCTGTGCCACGAGCATCACTGCGGAGAAATAAAACAGACGTGGGGGATGAGACGCGAGTGCATCTCTGCCTGCTGATTCCCCTGCAGTGGAGTGGGGAGGACATCTTCATTAATCCCGTTTGTTAACGAGCTCCAGGCACTGCTGCAGTGCAAACAGGCTTCCTCCCCTCCTCTCTTCCAGGGACAAATACACCTAAAGCATTTGTAGCAGCTATTCTTCAGATTTTCTGCTATACACACACATGAGTTTCTGCTGGGAGGTTTGAGAAAGGAGACTCTGAACTGCTCTTCCTTGGCCCTTGGTTGTGTCTCCCCAGTCTGGGGATCAGGGCTTGGTGCTAATTAGGTGCTGCAGGCGCACAGCATGAAACCACTGCTGTCTGTGGAAGGCAGGGGAAGGCAAGCAAAGAGTAAAAACCTCTGCACAGCTTCGAGTGGTTCTTGACTCAGAGAAGGAAGAACGTTTCTGCCGTAATTTTGTTGGGTTTTTTCCCTCAGCTATTTCAGACTTCAATAAATACATACTTCTAGGAGTGCCCTGAAGCAGTTTCAATATCGATTATTTTCAGACAGCCCATTTTTCTCTTTTGCCAAACTGTAGTTTGGTTATGGCAGACACCATCTTTCACCAAGAAAGCAAACAAAATCCAAATGCAGTCCCCCAAATTTCCATACACTTCGTGCTGTTTCAATATGGGAAGATCAGAATGTTTTATACAAGCAGCACAGGATACAATGGGATGTTATGCACTGCCAGGTCCCTCATCTCAATACCTTCCCAGACATGACAGAAATACCATCACCCGAGGAAGGAAAGAGGAATTTGTCACAATCACAAGAGGAAGGACAAGGGAATGAGGTGAGAGTAGCCAGGTGGCTCCATCATTTCTAAGTGACAGAAAGTAACTGAGTGGGTGATGAGGACACTTTATGTGCTGGGCTGTTTCTCATCAGAGCCACTTGGCTGCACCTGAAGTCATACAGTCCTCCTGCCAGTTGGTAATTTTTTCAAAATAACCGGGATAGTTGGTGTTCCTGAGGGTGCAGGTGCATTTTGGCCCTGGTGGTGCCCTCGAGTGCAGGTACATGCTGCAGGGAACTCGTATTCACATATTTTCTGAAAGCTCTTCCTTATGGACAAACCTGTGATATTCTGGGGAGTCAGGCAACAATTAGTCACTGGAACTGCACCAACAGTTCTGGCTGTGCAGCAGCAGGAGCAATACTGATGGGAGAACAGCAAGCAGGGGCCACGTGCAGGACGAAAAGCACGGGCTGTGAGCTGGTGGTCAGAGCTGCAGGTGAGTTAGGGTGATAAACGGTGCACAGCAGCTCTGCAGCACGACCCACCGGCACATTAAAGAGAGATACAAGCCCTCACAGCCTTCAGATGTTTTAGGATAAAAGCACAAAGATGCTTAATACCTCAGGGATTACTTACACCAAAGTGAGCCTGAGAAAGATTCCCTCTACCTCCCGTGTGTGAAGGTGTTGCAGCCTCGAGTGTGTAATGCAGGGTCTATGTGTGATGCTGGAATAATGACTTCACTCCAGCAGTGAGTATAAAGTTACAAAATCGTTCTGTAAATTGTGTTTTGTATCCTCCTATTGGTTTGTGTGTCTGTTATTTCAAGCTAGCTCGTCTCAGCTGTTACAGCAAAAGACTGCAGCCTTTAAAATTAAAAAAAAAAAAAAGAGTTTTAAGTGTGACTCTGAGAGTAGTATATGATGAAATTGGAACTTAGTTGCCAGTGTTTGGGTTGGAGGAATCAGGGCACTGGGCACCAAACTGCAGGTGCAGTTTTAGGTGATGGAATGAAATAGAGTGAATTAGCACACAAAGTGAAGGATGAGAATGAAGATGAGAGATATTTTCATAGCAAAGCAAAAGCTGTTCAGTAAACAGGAATGGCATGTGCAGCTAAAAAATAAATAAAACTTTGACAGGAAGTGTAGGGGATGTTAAACATGGGATTTTCTCAGACTAGAGAGTTTAAAAATTAAGGCACAGAGAAACATAAAGATTTTTCAGCTCCCTATTACATTGTTTCCAAGATAACATTGGATTTCCCTCAGGTGGCAGTTTCAAACTTTTCTTCATCTGCAAAGCACACAGATTCCTCCACTTTTCTGCACCAGCTGAGCTCCCTCAGCACCATGGCAGTAATTGCTACCCGGTTTAATTCACAACACCAGCAGAATTCTCTTCCCCACTGTCATTTGTGACCCTTAGGACTGTCAGAAAATGTTCCTCTGCTTGCACAACCTGCACAGTTATTACCTGGTGGTTTTGCTAAGGAGGAATTTTATCAATCAATAAACTTAGTTTGAAATACAACATCTGGCCAGTCCCTGCAGGTGGCAGGTTTTGGGGTGGTAGGCATTCCCCTATAGAGGTTAAGGCCAGCTCCTAAATCCGGACTCAAATCTAAGCTCTTGTAAAGCATCAGGAAATGTTCATCTCACCAGCCCCATTTCAGAACCATTAATTTGAATTTCTTGGAAATTAAGCTGTCGGTGGTTTTTGACTCTGTCATGCAGCAGGAAATGAAATTATGCTCTTGTTATGTTGCCAGTACAAGCTGGGATTAATATTTCTTGAAGCTTTTTATGGTGCAGCGAAACAAGGAGGTTCTAGAAAGAGGATGAAATGGCTCTTCCTTGGTTTGCCAGCTGAGTGAAATCCCTCTCTTTGTCCCTCAGTTTTGTGGCCCTCAGAGCCTCCTGCTGACCAACACACACACCTGCTGCCACTGCCCACATGCAGAACCTGTGTTTGAGGTGCAGGTGACACACTCAGACCTTTTCTTCATTCCACAGCACAACTGTAATTACCCAGATCTCAATTACTGTGCTCCTAAAACTCATCCACGGCATCAGCAATAATTAATTGCAATGGGAAATTCTCCTGCACTTAGTCAGTGCCTTCAGTGACACCTGGACAGGGAGACAGGACACGGGTGAATGGCCTTGACCTAAAGGAGGGTGGATTTAGATCAGATATAAGGAAGAAATTGTTCTGTGAGGGTGGGGAGGCCCTGGCACAGGGTGCCCAGAGAAGCTGTGGCTGCCCCTGGATCCCTGGAAGTGTCCAAGGCCAGGTTGGATGGGGTTGGAGCAGCCTGGAGTAGTGGAAGGTGTCCCTATCCACGAGGGGGGGTGGGATGGGACGATCTCTAAGGTCCCTCCCAACCCAAACCATTCCATGAGTCTGTGATTCCTGTTCTATTTCCCCATGGAGTACAAGCCATGTGAAGAAATGCTGGACCCCCACTCTCTGTTCCCTCCTGAGGAGCTGTAGCCCACCTCTAGAGCAGTGGGATTGATTCCCAAGGCTGAGTGCTCTCTCTGGACCCTGTGACTGGCTGTGGGGGGGACTCCCAGCAGGTTTTTACTGGAAAGTGAAGGGAAATAGGTTGCAGCCGTGGTGTGTTGGGATGCTCCCATACAGCCAGAGGTCCGTGTGTGAAATTAGCCCTGGAGCTTTGCTCCAGACTGGCAGGCAGCTTAATTGCTTTTTGTTATCAAGCTAAAGGATTCATTTGAAGGTGTAGAACTGTTTGTCTTTTTGCTGGCTTTGGCCTAATTACATGTAACCCATGGACTTGAATCAAGCTGTTAATATTCATCTGGTGTTTGCAGAGCCTCTAAATAGAGGCACTCGATGTGCTCCAGCTTCACATGCTGCATCTTCTGTTGTTAGACCAGACAAAGCTCATTCTCCATCCTAGGATCCAATCCTGCCACTCCTGTGAGTGCTGTCAGCAGAATCAGGAGGTTCATCCTTTCTGTTGCATTTTTCATCTTTGAAACCACAGAGGTTTATGTGTCCCTGGGTACCACCATGGCCAAACCATTTCGGGGCTTACTCAGGGCAGAAACGTTATACTTAAGTAAAAAAAAAAAAAAAAAAAAATCAGCTTGCAATCTGTGGATGGGCCCTGGCTGATTTAAGATATTCCAGGGAATTTGCTGGCATTTATTTCTGGAATTTTCAGGGCTGGGCTCTGGGATTTTTTTGGTGTAGTTAACACCCCAGTGCCCCGCCTGACAGGTCAATAACTCTCTGCCCATTACGTGAGAGCAGCACAGCAAGGTTTGCTCTTGCTACATGATAGAAGTTGAAGCATCCAGATGGAACCACATAGGTTGCAGCCCCCTGCATTATCCCATCTTTTATTTAGGCCTGACAAGCTCAATTAGCATTATCTTGTGCTTCTGCATCGAGGGGACTCTTGTTAGAAAGGCAGGAGAAAGGAGGAAAAGTGAAAGATAAAGGAAGAATATCACTGAGGAAAAAGCAGTGCAAAACTAAAAGGGATTTATCTGGGAAGAGCTTTCCCCTGGTACTGAACAAACAGCTATATTACTAAGAATTCTCTGAAACATGGCTTTTTAGATGCCAGTGCTTCACAGATTTCCTTTTCAACACGCTGCAATCTTGCAAATAAGTTGATGCTGATAATATAGATTAAAGAGGACACACACAACCCCTTCTAATTAAATGGGGATATGATTAATAACCTGGATGCTTTAGCTCCTTGTCTGTTTCTGTTTGCTGATCCTGTCCCCTGTAGCCCCTCATCTATAACCCCTGTTTTTTGGGGGAGAAAACAGGGGCTTCTCTCCTGAGTCAGTGCTATCTGCACAGCTCAAGGTTCACCTACAGACTCGAGCAGTCTCATACATTTATAATCTATCCCTTCCCTTTGGCTCAAGGATGTATTTAAATGGTCAGGACACAGGATTTGTAAATTTTGGAGCAATTACTCAATTTTTGGCAGCAAGGCTCAGGCACTGCATTTAAGTGGCTGTGCAAGCAGGCTGCCTTCCAGAGGTGCTGGGCACCTGCTGCTCCCTCTGGTGCTGTGACCTTTACAGGCTCAGTAAAACACATAACCCAGCTCCACTCCTCTGCTGAGGAAAGGCAGTTTATGGCCAGTCATAAAAGGGCAAAACACTGAAGCATTTGGTGCCTGAATACATGCACAGAGTCACGCTCCTGCGAGGAGCAGGGAGTGGGACATGAGGAGCGGCAGCCTTGCTCCCGCCTGGCTTTGATTCTGAGGAGGTAAGGGAATTCTGAGGAGATAGGGGCAGGTGAAGCCTGGCACCTCCCAAACCCCCTGCAAACCCCACAGGCTGTTCCAGCCCAGTTTCACAGCGTCCTGCTGCAGTCCTCACCAGCACACCGTGACTCACAGGCTGCATGCTGGCTGCTGGGCTCTCCCCATGGCTTCAGGCACACGTGGTGGATGGAAGTGTCATGGTTTGTCCTCCCCTTTGAAATACACCTGCAGCGACTCAGCTGGAGAAGACAAGGTCAAACCAAGTGCTTTGCACACGGAGTAGAAAGTGGTGGATTCTGCAGTGCTCCTTCTTTCAGGGCAAGTTTGTGCCAGAGAATCATCCTGGCTGTGTCCAGCAGAGAATCCAGCTGTGCCAAGGCTCCCACCCACCAGCATTAGGCGGCCTGCACTGACGTGATTGAGCACCCTAAAGCCAGAAGAGAGAACTGAGTTTGATTCCTAAGCTTTAGGAATGGTTTCTCAGAGAGGAACGGGCACTTTGCTAAGCCCAGCAGCATCTCCAAGTGCAATGCAGATATGATCCCTTTGCAGTGATAAGTTTATAGACTCTTAGAATGGCTTGGGTTGGAGAGGACCTCTGAAGATCAAATCCCAGCCTGACTGGCTATGCAGAAAATCAAAGACAATATTCTGGAAATAGGGCAAGTTGAAATGAGGCCGAGTTTGTTTATTTTTTGCTTTGCTACTAACAGAGTCATCAGCATTCAAACACTTTGGGTTAGCCATACCCAAAGGTGAGGTTGGGCCTGCTCAGCCCACCAGTTCTCAAGTTACTTGATATTTACCTGGCTGGAGGTAGTTAACATTATCGGCACAGATGCCCCTTATCTCTCTGACCTTCAGCATGAAAAGAGGCTCTTATCAGGCAGTGATGAAGGAGAGAGAATGGATGGCAGGAAGAACAAAGCCTTGGTGATATCTTCCTCATTGTTTCTTCCTGCTGAGGCTTTTTAGAGAACTGTTTCTCTGCATGACCTTCCCACTGCTCCGATTTATCTGACTATTAAAATAAAAACGGAACTTAACTGGAATATGGCTGCAGAAACAAAAAGGTGTCAGTTCCCATAATTTAGCTGCATTAAAACCAGCACAATCCCCAGTTCTCTGTGTTCTCTCCAATATAATATTCCCTGGCCTTCTCATTAGCTATCGTTGTTTCCATCCAAGATGCTGGGAGATGAAAAGTATTTGATATATCTCTATATATGTATATATAACCTAAATACATTGTGGAATGCAGCGCATTGCAAGCTATAATAAAAATTTTAATTATGAATATCTTCTGCACATGGAAGTTATAAATAGCAGAGATGCTAAAGCATGCATTTTCCAAGTACAAGCAAACTGATTCCCCGGGGCTGGGGGAAGCAGCCGAGGTTCTGGGAAGGGATGGCCGGTGCCACAGCCCATCTGACAGGTCTGCTGTGCTGTCACCCAGGAGGGAACATCCCTGCTCTCTGCCTGACCCGGTGTGTTCAGGAGCCACTTGTGGTTTTCTTTTCCATTGCAACCAACCCCATTTCCATAATTCCTGAGCCTCTTTGGCTCCAAAGGTGGAGTCCTTTATCCATCTTACAATAAAATGCAGTTGCTGTGTTGTGTCTTGTTGACATTGCCCTGGCCATTCCCAAGGGGGGGCCTCGGACACTACAAAATCAAGGAAACTTTTCCTAACTTCCTCCATTACAGCATGCTCTTTCATGGCTCTGCCAGCTGGGATCTTGCCCCAGCTTTCAGGTTTTTATGGCTCACAGTTGCAGTGATGGCTTATCTGCTGTGTAAAACTTCAGATTTGGGGTTTTTTTTCCTTTGTGCTCTGCTTGCTTTCCGCACCTAAGAGCCTTGCTGCCTTTTGCCAGACAAGGGTAGCTCTTGCCTGGTCAGTTGCCTGCATCCTCGTCCAAGAATTCACTTTCCTTGTTCCCCAGTGCTAGTACTTATTTATGAGTATTTCTTCAGGACCTGCCTGTGCTTCATGAACATCCTGTTCTCTGCTGGAGCCAAAGTCCCCCCGTGTCCCTCTTGGAGCTGCATCCCGGGGAGCTGCTCTCCCTTTCCACCCAGCTGCCTTTGCCTGCTGGTGCAGGGGGTGCTCCGGGTGTGTTTTCCCTTATTTTCCTCTGCCAAGGGCTCGCTGTCCCAGGGCACTGCCACAGCTCCTCCTCAGAGCCACTGCAGCTGCTGCCCAGGACTTTTCCTTGCCCACTGCAGCCTGGGCTCATCAGTACTTTCATCTCTTCTCTGGCTGTCTCATGCCCTAACTGTTCTAATTGCTTTTTCCAATGCTAGATTGTCCCCCTTTAGTAATTTTCCTTGTATTATTTTTGAGATTGATCCTATTAAGTTCTTACCCTTCAGTATGTCATCCCCAGCTTTGAAAGCGAAGTCATTTGTTGCCAGCTGCAGCTGAATTACCTATGCATTAATTGCCTTTGTAGCTTCCTGATTTTCTCACAGACTTTTTCTTCCTATGACATCTTTTTCTTTGAAAAATGTTAAGCACCATTTACGTCAAAGAGCCTGCTTGGATTTTTGCTGCTTGCTTCTCTGAGCTTGTCACCAAACCCCCGAGCTCTGCCCAACAAATATTACAAAATTAACAGCTTTAAAACTGCACAAGAGTTGCCTGTGTCGAGTTCTGTAAAGATTAAGTTTTTCCTGACCCTCTTTCTGCAGTGCTTTCTGTTCAGGACACACAAGGGCATCTTTCTTGTGCCAGCCTGCTTGAAAGCCAGCACTGATGTATTTTCTGTGCTGTTTCCTGCTCTGGATTTAGCACAGAGCAATAAAGAGGCACGTGGAGAGAGAAATACATTAAATAGAGTCTAATGACTTCTCCTACGCTTTGCAGCACTGCTAATTACACAGCAAAAAAGACACCTTTGAAGTTCCTGTGCCTCTCAGGCAACCAGCCTCCCTTACTCAGTAGCCTGCAAGGTAAATGTTCCATCCCCCCCTTCCTTCCTAGAGGGAAGTACAGCTTGGGCACATCCTAACCCTGTGGGGCTGCTGGTGGCTCTTCCCTGGGGCGGGTCAGCAGCAGAGAGCTGCTCCTGCTGCAGAAATCACTCCAGCTCCTGCCAGCACTCCTGACACGACTAGAAAGCTCCCCAGCCCTCCTTCAGAGGCACTCAGCCACAGCCAGACAGCCTGGTCCCCAGGGCATTGTCACAGCCATCTATATCTGCAGCTGACAAGGCAGCAGCCTGGTTTGCAGCTTAGCCCACAGCCTGTTGTGTAATAAAACACAGGAAAGGCACACGCAGCCCTTTTCGTGCCAGCCAGAGTGATGCTGGAGATCTTTATATGTTATTCCTTCCAAGTGGGTGTGGGGAGGATTTGCATCCCAGGAGCACACTTCCCAGAGGAAGGGGCAGGAGCCCTCGGGCAGCTCTGCATGGCACAGAGGAGCTGGAGCAACTGATTATCCTGGGATGGTTTGACAGTGGAAAAGTTTGATGATCTCAGCATGCCTGGCTGCTGAGCATTACCATCACCCCAGCATTAGGTTTTCTAGAATCACAGAATGGTTTGGGTTGGAGGGAACCTTAAACATCTCGTTCCAGCCCTGCCATGGGCAGGGACACCTTCCATTGTCCCAGGCTGCTCCAAGCTCCATCCAGCCTGGCCTTGGACACTTCCAGGGATCCAGGGGCAGCCACAGCTTCTCTGTGCACCCTGTTCCAGGGCCTCAGCACCCTCACAGGGTAGGACTTTGTCCTAATACCTAACCCTGCCCCTCAGAGCTGAGTGTTTGAGCCACGGCTCTGCACCAGCCTGATCCAGAGCAACCCTCAGAGTTCTGCAGCTGAGTGCAGGGACGCCTGCAAAATCCACTGCATCACCAGCATCCATCTCAGCCTGTCCCCTGAGCCAACCAAAGCTCAGGGTTATCCCAGGGCTTTCAGGGATGCTAGGAACTTAAGAGGCAGGAGATGGGACTCCCATGCCTTGATCTGCCACAGGCTTCCCATGGGATGTGCTTCAGCTCCTGAGTGCTCAGATAAATTCACAGTGATTTCCTCCACCAGCTTCCCAGCCATGAGGGAGCTGGAATAAAGTCATGGAGAGGTTAAGGAAGCTGGAGGCTGTGGCAGTGGTATCCACCTCATGCAGAAAGCTGACAGCATCTTCCCCTGCTGGGTCTGTGCTGGCTGGGTCAGGACTCACTGCTGTCATTTGGCAAAGTGTGATCCTACCTGTATGGCCCAACAAGGAGAGGGTGATGGAAATCTTTATAGAAAACATCTCAGAAACTGTAAACAACACATTTCTACACAGAGATAAAGACAGAGATTAATGCCTGAATTATCCTGGATAATTAGTGTAGCAGGTAATCATTTAAAATATGGCACATCTGTGAATATATCACTTTGACTGCATTAGAAAATATTTGCAACTGCTACAGTGAAATGGCTCCAGCCATCCCACAGGAAAATCTTTGTGGGAGATTAATTCTCACTTCAAATGGCAGAGATTTGCAAGAGGATTATGTGGCCAGGATGACACATTCACATTGTGATAGGAAGTGAGACAGGTTTTTTTATTCTCACAGCAAAGCTGAGTGCTGGTTTCTTTGAGTTCATGTGTTCTTTGAGCTTGAGGGCTCAGCCCTCTTAAGTAGAGTGTTTGATAGCTGAAATGCTGAACAGTGCTTGAAAGAAAATGGTGACAAGAACAAGGGCGAGAGAGACAGAAGCTCTCAAAGAGAGGACAGTGAAATCCCAACTTAGATCAAAATTCCTAAAGCAACAAGGTCACGCTGGCAAAACCGGTGAATGTGGGGTTTTAGCTTATTATAAATGTTACCAAAGAGTTGTCATCTAAGAACACTGCATGAGGCAGCACAGGTCCGGGAGGATCCTGTACTCACTGCTCAGACTCAGGCACCTCCCAAAAATGTGTCTCTTGCCCAGGGGCCAGCAGTCACTGGGGAGACACCCCAAACCTGGAGCACGTCTGGTGGGGCCACATTCACAGCCTGTGCAAGGACTGATGTCCTGGCTGTAACTCACAGCTGCTCCAGGTTTGAACTGGGCACAGAACAGATACTGAAGTGGTTTTTTGGTACTCAGCACAGGGAGGAGAGTTCAGGGAGCTGTAGCTTTGTGTGGGGATTTTACTGCTTACGGCACTAAGGAGAGCTCTAACCAAGAAAATGGTGGTTTCCTGGCACACAAAGACATTGTCAGTAAAAGTGAAGTGGCTCTTTGCTATATATTTCCAACACAAAACTGCTGCCAGGAGCTCTCATCTGATTTGCTCAGGTTCGCAAAACATCAAGGTGAATAATTGAGACAGGCTGAGTTTGTAAACCCTGGGGGATTTGCAGCAGCAGAACAGAGAAGGGAAGAAAAGATACTTCGAGCTTTGTACAGAGGGTCTGCTCTGTCTTTTAAGAGAGGTTACGGTGCATTTGTTGACTGAGACAGCACAAGAAGAAATACAGGTGGGGTGAAGCCAGCATCCCCCAGCCTCACCCACAGACACACTTAAACCAACAGGGATTTGTTCAGACCAGCCTCAAAACTTCCCAAGGGAAAAGTCCTGCTGAGCTTCACAGCACTCAGCCCCTAGGAAAGCCCTTGTAGTCACAGAATCCGGGATGGTTTGGGTTGAGATCACCCTGCCATGGGCAGGGACACCTTCCATGAGACCAGGTTGCTCCAAGCCCTGTCCAGCCTGGCCTGGGACACTTCTAGGGATGAAGTGTCCCATCCAGCTATTTTAAAATGAAAGAACAAAAAGTTAAAAAACCACCCCACTTTGTGCAGAAAAGCTTTTTTAGCCCTTTCCCTCCTTTCCCGGAAACAAATTTGCAATCCCCAAGGTAGAGGATTGCCTTACCTTCCTCTTCAAACAGCATCCGACAGCCGCTGCCAAACTGCGTCTGCCCAGGACCGGCCCTTTCAGAATGTGCTGAAGGAAACTGCTGCCAAGTCACAGCTCCTGATCCCACCACTGACACCTTGCCTTTGATGGACCTTTGTAGAGGGGAAGGGTGGATTTATCACAGAATATGCCGAGTTGGAAGGCAGCACATTCACACCTACTCCTGTGCTGACAAAGAATTTAAAAGATACGTCTCTATCCAAAATAAACCTTTGCACTCTCCTTCGGTTCCTGCCCTGCCCGGAGCTCCCCAGCTGCCCCAGGCAGTGCTGCCAGGTATCTGGAGGTCCTGCTCAGCCCCAGCAGGGCTGTGTAATTCAACCCTGGGCTCATGCAGCTCTTTCCCTAGGAAATGCTGTAGGTGCTCAAACCAGCAACATGCAGCTGCCCCTGGGCTTTTCCTGGTAGTGAGCAGGGGAGGTTTAGCTTGGATATCAGGAAAAATTCCTTCTCCCAAAGAATCGTCAAGCACTAGCGTAGGCTGCCCAGGGCAGTGGTGGGGTTTCCATCCCTGGAGGGATTTAAAAGGTGTGTGGATGTGGCACTTGGGGACAGGGGTTAGTGGTAGCCCTGGGGAATGGTTGGACTTGATGATCTTAGAGGGCTTTTCCATGATAACTGGAAAATAATGTAATATCTAATGCTATATCCAAGTGAAGCACAGAAAGTGCAGCTCAGGCCCCTTCTCTGGGGATAGATTTGCTCTCCCCCCTCTCTGGTCCCTCTGGGCTCACCTGGCCTGCAGTGCCCATCATTCCTCTTTTTTCAGCTCAAGCTGCCCACACCTGGAAAGGTCCAGGTGGAAAGATGGGCATGAGGGAGCTTTTAGGTGCAGGGAGCAGCCAGCCCTGCTTCTGGAAGGGGCTGGGGCAGCTCTACCTGTGACTGGGAGCAGTTGATAGGCAGGAGTTGTCCTGTGGGCTGGCGCGTAGAGACAAAAGAACTAAAAATGAGCAGGAGTTGGTCTTCTTCATTTTTTTTTTTTATGGTGGCAGTTATTCCTTCTGCTACAAACTGCATTTTTTACTACCCAGAACTTCACTTCCAGCAGCACCAACCTGTGATACTTCACAGCAATGCTGCAGTTATGGGGTCTGATGGTGTGGGAGGAAAAAGGGCCGTGTCAGGCTGCACCTCTGAGTCTACCTATGGCTTGCTGTGGTAAATTGGCAGGGGACAATCATGTTCTCAGCTGGTTCAGACCATCTGCAGAGATTAATGTGCTCCTGGGCCGCTGAGACAGTCGTTCTAAATCGAAGGCTGCACATAATTTGAATACCTTACCAAAATGGAGTTCAGCTGCACCTCACTGTCAAAATGTGAGCATATTTTACCCATGTCAGGGCGCTGGAGCATGGCCAGAGAGCCAGTGTAGTAATTTTTTGGGCATGATGTTCAGCCATATTTTATTAAACTCCCTGTCCTACACTTCAGTGCCTGCCTGCGAGAGCTGCAGCCCAGCACCCCGTGCTCAATAAGCTGCTTGTTCCAACCTCGCTGAAATCTCCTTGGGAAATTAAAGTCCTGCGTTGTCCTTTTCTCCCACCTTGCGTTGTTCCTTAGCCTGAATCATCGTGGCTTTGGTTTAATCTCGTGTCAGACACTGTTCAGGCAAACGCTGAGCAGCTGAAATGTCACAGCCATCAGCTTAGCACTGTCCTCTGCAGTGGTAACAGCACACAAATCCCCCATTTCGGTTCAGTGTACTGGTGTAAGCTGTGTTCAGCGCAAATCATTTCCCTCCCTTTTCTGCCTAATGTCAGAATTTCTGCAGAACACACAAAACAGGGGCGTTTTTTCAACTTTAAAACTAGCACAAAGCAGCACAAGATCTGTTTTGGATCTCTGGCTGCAGGGAGCTGCCTCTGCCCTGATGTTGGAGGGAATATGCTCTTTGTTACTGGGTTGGCTCCATGGACTAAATTGCAGAGAGTGCTCCCCAAATCCAGCTGTTTTGAAGTCTGTAAGGTCAGGCTCTTCCATAACTCAGCAGTCCTTTCCTGGGGACTGTACAGACCCTCTGTCTATCTGTGCAGCTCTAAAATGATGGTGTTAACTTCCCACCTCCACTTTGTTGGGTTGAAAAACACTAGGGCACAGCAAGCCATCCCCGTGATAATATAAATGCAAAAAAACCCCCACCAACCTAAGAGTAAAATGTCTCTTGGCTTCTGTAAGGATAATGCAGAGGCAAGATGTAAAATACGGCACACATAAAATGTGTCATTTCCTTATAAGAGCAGAATTAATGGAGGCCATAAAAAACAAATCAAAAACCACTATGGAAGACCTTTTTCCCAGGGAAGAATATGAGAATTCATTGGGTTTAGACATGAGGAACAGTGGTTTGTGATAATAAAAGTGCTAGCAAAAAGCAAAATAAGAAATGTGTTTTCTTGCTTCTTGCATTGGTGAACTAATAAGCAGAACCTCTTAAGGACAAAGCTGGCCTCTAGCACATGGAATTCTCCTTGCTGGGTCTTGCTCTCCTCTCATTTCTCAGTGGCTGGTATTTTTTTACTCCAACTGCATTTCACACCAATTTTTTTAAGCCCACCCCCAAGCAAGGGAGATGTAAGGAGTGATACTGCTCTGCCTGTGGCTGGAGAAATCCCTCCTTGCTCACTCCTCACCTCCTCAGCCGTGGGCACTGGCTCCAGGAACACCTGCCTGCAGCTCTTGATGGTCTCTGCCTTTCTCTCACAGGACCATGCAGATATCGAGTGGAAGTTCGCACGGACAAAGCTCTGGATGAGTTACTTCGATGAAGGTGCCACTCTGCCCCCTCCTTTTAACATTGTGCCCAGCCCCAAGTCGGTGTGGTACCTTTGCAAGTGGATCCACAACCAGCTGTGCCCAGGTGATGACTCTGACAATGAACAGAAGAGGCACGAAAACCTCAAAACATTCACAGTAAGGAGCTCACGGCTTTGCGCTTCATTTCTGGAGGGTGTTGGGCTGTGAGGGATCAGCAGAGGGTTGCTGGATCATAACGCTCAGAGCCATCAGGAGCTCTAAAGACAGGGCCAGACAGGTGACACCCCTATGCCTTTCTCTTTCCAGGAACGACACGCTGACAACCTGATTCAGAATCAACATTACCAGGTAAACTCTTGGGCACATAAAGCTTTTACCTGCTATTTCTTTCTCCTCCTCATTTTCTAATACTTCAATTCTTGCTTGCTTCCAGAATATATTTTGATAAGTGTAGCTCCTCTAAGAGGATTTTGCTTATCGTGGATTAAAGCATTTCCTCATTGGAGGTGGATGGTTCAGTAAATCTGTCCTTGCCTTTCAGCCCCTCTGGAATAGTGGAAAACTTGCAGGTATCAGTGTGGCTGTGGAAGTCAAGGTCACATCCCCATTGGCATCAGGCTGTCAGGCCATCCTGATTAAAACTATTTCTGCAGCATTTTTGCACTCTTGAATTGTTCCTCTCTTGCTCTTTTGTGTGAAGTATCCCTGACTCAGACTGTGGTTGGGATGTTCTTTTGTTTGGGATGGCTCAGGAAAGGAGGAATGATTCCTTTGCTGAATCTTGCTGGTTTTGTTTATCCTCAGCTTGCCTGTCATCAAATACTCATTAAACTCAACCTACAAAAGGATGAAACTTTATTAAAAACACCAGCTTCAGCCCTTGAATTCAGTGGGATGTATTATGCCAGCATGCTGGAAGGAAAAAAATTCTCCAGAATGTTAGGTGGTACGTTAGGCTCCACTGCCAAAAGCCATTAGTAATTTGTCTTCCTGAAGACATCTCCTGCTTTCTGAAGAGCACTTTTATCTGAAGTTGGTGGTTAACATAATTAGTCACCTTTGACAACTGACATACGGTGCTTTCTGACTTCACAGCACAGCTTACGGCTATGACATTGGGATCTCTTAAAAACCTCCCAGCAGAGCCTTGGTGCAGACACCATCTTCAGCTTGGTGGTGCTCAGACCTGTTTATGAAGGGGGAGAAATGCAGGGCAGGTCTGGAGTAGTCTCTTCCCTGCACACAACATGCACAAACAGCCTTGGTGTGTTTTGGCTGGCACAGATAAATGGACAAGCTCAAAGCACCAGCTTGCTTCTGTAAAGCCGTCAGGGAGGGACATGAGCAGAGCAAAACGGAGCTTATCCAACCAAAACCATGGAGTGTAGCAAACAAGTAACACGGAAGAGTGAGAGTCCTTGGAGAAGTCACTGAGGTGTGATTTGACCCTTCCAGTGCTGCCCACAGATGGTGCAGCCATCCTGAAAAGAGTTTCTGCCCTTAGGGAACATGGTTTGAGGTGAATGTCCATTGTCCCATGGGGTCCTGGCTGTTCTTCACATTATTTATTGCTAACACAACCTCCTTGGCTTTCAAATACTTGATAAACCACCTTCAAATGCCAAATTCAGCCCATCGGGATACACAGTGTGCACACATGAGATTGGTAATAGTAAAAACTTTCAGCAGCTGAGTTAAAGAGCACATCTAAGAACTGCTTGGAGAGACCACTCCAAGAATTTTTTCTCGACACATACAAACTCCAGTACAAAATACCTGCTTTGCCTTTAGTTAAAAACTGAGCATCCATAAGATGGAAGCTGTTTCACCCCTTCCCAAGGTTTGCTCTGCTTAAAAGGAAGCATTTTGTTTCTAGTGGTGAGTGATTTTTAGCCAGCAGAGTCAGGACAGCTGCTGTTGGCAAGAGCTCAGGGAAACACAGCAAGAACAGAGTTTGGGCTGAGCTAGCAATTGAATCACTTGGATTGTTTCCTATTCCAGGAAGTGATAAGAAATCTTGTGAAAAGATACGTTGCAGCAATGATAAGAACTTCCAAGACCAACGAAGGTTTAACTGAAGAAAACTTCAAGGTAATTTATTATTCCTCAACAATAATTTGTTTTATTAATTCAAAGAGCCACTTGCAGAGTTTGCACTAACTTGTTACGGTGATTTGTGATGTGTGGAAATGGGATTATGAGTGGAGCTGGGAATATATCTGATGGGCCAGCGGGGTTTTTTGGGCAGAGAGAGTTATGATTGAGTGTCTTCTATATGATCACCTCCCAGATTTTAATATACAATGTGCTATGCAGACAAAAGCATTGGAAAAGGGTAGGAATGAAGTATGGGATTTGAATCAACATCACATTCCCAATCCTAATGCAGACAGAGCCAAAGAATAGGTTGGGGTTGATGGATATTAAGAACACTGACCAGCAAAGTTAAATTTGGGCCTATCAGCTAGACAGGATTCCTGCCAAATTGCAGCAGTTTTCCCTCCTCTATAACTCTTTTATCTGACTTTTTTGGAGGGGCAGAGGGTGGGCAGAGATCAACAGGGCCAGTCCCCAGCCTTTGGAGACAAAAAACCTTGTGAGGTCCCCAGTTCTCAGCACTACCAACACATCATTTTTGTGTGTTCCTGGACTTGGATGTGATGTTCTTGTGTGATTTGGTATCAGCCACTGGCACAACTGAACCGCCCTCCCGAGGGAATGTGGTCATTCCTTCATGTCAGATAAGGCTGCTGGGAG
This sequence comes from Corvus cornix cornix, assembly GCF_000738735.6. NCBI lineage: Eukaryota > Metazoa > Chordata > Aves > Passeriformes > Corvidae > Corvus > Corvus cornix. Next base: position 17,692,363 of record NC_047058.1, on the reverse strand, counting down.
TAACTCCTGTCTCCTCTTGCCCCAGGAATTAAAACAGGACATCTCGAGTTTTCGCTATGAAGTTCTTGACCTCTTAGGGAACAGAAAGCCCCAGAGGAGGAGTTACTCTACCAGCAGCACAGAGGTGTCCCAAAAGGATGAAACAAACGAGGACGGTGCTGGAGAAAAATCCAGAGCCAAGAGCGTGTCTTTCAATGTAGCCAACAAAAAAAAGGACTTCAACGTATCTGCTCTGATTAAAACCATGTCTGGGATCAACATGGTGGAAGAGAAGCCAAAAAGCAATGGCATCAGCAAGCGCTCCTTTGTCCGGAACGGGAACAGAGTTCAGAGACTCTCCAGCTCCAAGAAGGAGTCCTTCAAGAGACTGGGCCTGCTCTTCTCCAAGATGAATGGCCACGTCCCTGAGCCCAGCTCAGAGCCCATGTACACCATTTCAGACGGCATCATTCAGCCACACTACATGTGGAAAGACATTAAATATTCTCCGATGGACAGAGAGAGGGAAGAGAATTGTTCCAAAAGTGAAATTAACCTCAATGAGGTGGCCTACAGTGGGAACACGAGACTTACGGGACAGAGCAAGGAGTGCCCTGTGGTTTGTACCAGCTCCCTTCACTGTGCTTCCAGTATTTGTTCCTCTAACTCCAAACTTATAGACTCGTCAGAGGATGTGTTTGATTCATGGGGAGAGGCCTGTGACTTGTTTATAAACCAGTGGAAAGATGGGCAGGAGGATCATGTCACCACCCGGCTCTAAGCAAAGCTCTCTTAACTCTCACTGGAAAACTCAGCCAAGTATTGGTAATTGTTTGCTCTCATCTGTTTCCTTTCTGTCCACAGGTGAAAAAAAAGTGTAAACCTACTTATGTTATAGCCTATTTTATAGCCATCTGCACCTTCTTTAATTTACTTTTTTTACACTCACTAATACTAAACTAAAGGTTTCACCGTTTATAAGGTCACCATACACCACAGGAATCCCTTTGGATGCAGTCTTAGTCTACAAACCCCACAGACTTCAGGCATGCAGGTGGCTGAGGAAAGGATTTCTCCAGTGCTCCCATCATCATCCCACCCCAGCTGGGTTTCAGTGCTGCTGTCCAACACCATTGGCTCTGCATCCTGCTCAGTTTTGCTCAACAACACAACCAGCTGGTGAGCAGGAGGCTGAGAATCACGCTGAAAATATTTTTTAAAAGGGTTTCAACCTACAACTGGGTTTTTTTGTTTCCTTTAAGCAATATGACTTCTGATTCTTTTGATTGTGCTTGTTTTTTCAGGCCACTATATTAATATTGTGAATTGTTACTGAATATGAGACCCCTTTGATCATGCACCTGGAACATGTTTTTGTTGCTAACATATTTGCTTATTTACCTAATCTCCCTTTTGGGGAGCAGAAGGACCTTCCAATTAGGCTGACAGTGGGAGCCAGCACCTGGCCTTGCCTCCAACTTCTGTGTAGATGAACCGAAAAGAAAGCAACCCAAACCAACCCTGGCTGCTTGAAATACAAACCTCAAGAGTAGTTTCTAATGGGCTGAACCAAACCCCAGCTCTAAGCCTTGCCCTTATTTTGCAATTCCTAATCTTACTTCCAGTGCTGCATTCACTTTTTGCTGCCTCTCTGATGGGTGTCGGGCTTCAGGGGGAAAACCATCTCCTGAGGGAGAGCTTCTTCCCTGGGCCCTTGAGCTGCAGGTCTGAAAGGCAGCCTAGGCAAGAGCAGCTCCAGCTCTGCAGGTCCTTCTCTGAGGTGCAACAAAAAGGAATGTGGCAGGACGTGGTATCTTTTATTACCTTTTATTTCCCCAGCTGTGGGAGTGTCTGGACAGAGCTTGGCACCGTCACTGCTGTTGTCCCAGGGAGCATCAGAGAGGGGGAGAAGACAACCCCATCAAGGGCAAGGTGGTCGAATTCTTAACAGGGGTTTCAGGGGGGTTTATTTTTATTTTAATTTTTTAACAGTGGGATACTTGAACTTTCTTCTGCAGTGTTGCTAAGGAACACAGATGATTGGCACTCAGCACCACCTCGGAGCTGTTCTTGGTCAGCTGCTTCCTTGGAGGAAGCAAGTCCTGCCCAGGAACTGGGGAATGGCTTCATTCCTGCCCTCGTGCAGGGCTCTGCTCCCAGGAGGGGTTATTGAGCTGCAGCATTTCCCCAGGGTGGCTGCCAGCCATCACCTCACCTGGGAACGGGCTTGTGAATTGCCTCTGGAGAAACATAATGCTGGAAAATCTACACCTGCCACTGGAGTGGGTCAGATTTCACCAGCAAGGGGCATGAGCAGCTCTGCTGGCAGCAGGGAGGGTCAGGAGCAGAGGGATAAGAGATGCTGGGGCACCTGCAGCTGGACACTGCCCAAGTTTTAAACCTGGCTCCCTCCTCTCGTGAAGGAAACTCTCCTTGCGGGGTTTTTACTTTGGGCACTTGTGCAGCTTCACCCAGAAAGCCCAGTGGAGCACAGAGAGAAATGTGAGTGATGCAGCAGCTCCTGGGGCAGAGCTGAGGTGCCAACACCCTGGACTCATGGAAGAGTTCAGTGCAGACCTCAGGGTGGAGACTGTGGCTCCAGGCCAGCCCTGTTTGAGATAAATCAGCAGCGAGGAGCAGAGACTCAAAAACGTTTCTGTATTCCTTGCTTATAATGACACCAGCCTTGTTACCAGCAGGCAGTGTAAAACCCCAAATATTTAAGCCTCTGGATGTGTTAGTTAAGGCAGAGTGAAAGGCATTTTTGTATCAACAGATTTCAGGCTTTCACACTAATTGCAGGGTTAGAGTTGTCTTTGAAAACTGCATTTCCTCTTCGTTCATGGAAGGCTGAGCAAACTGACATTGGTGGTACACAAGGAGACTTGCAAAACCCGAGGGTGGGGAGCAGCTTGCTGATCATTCCATGAGGAAATCCAGCACCCCTGGCTGAAGGGGCAGATCCATTGATAGGGGAGAGCCACAGTCTGAACACCCCAAGGCAGTGCTCACAATAAAAGCCCCACAGGTCAATAAACCAAACTGAGCACGTTTCTGCAAAGATAAACGTTAGCAGGAGCTGCTACAGGGGGGTGAACTCGAATCCTTTGATGCCTCACCTAACCCACACTGCAGTCTATGAACTCTACTTGACGTGGGGCCAGCAAATCTTTGTGGTATTTCCTGGGTAAGGAGTAAGAATGAAAACAATTCAAGTACAGTTATGCAGATTACATCAGCTGGGCTTGAAAGCGGGCCAGAAACAGGGTTTATAATCCTTGGACAGCGGAAAGGCTCTTAAATGTTCCATGAGAACAAGCACACAGCCGCTGGTGACGCTCACATGGTGTAATTCGAATGCATTACCAGGTACAGACAACACAAAGAAATGGAATTAACTCTGCAGTGCTGCCCCCAAAAATGTAAAAATCCCTTCCCTGTGTGAGTCACGTTCCCCTGCTGTGCCCCGAAAGGGCAGGGGTGGGAGCTGCCACATCGCAGTGGCACGAGGGGTAACAGATCTGCAAACCCCCAGTGCTGTGCTAAAGGGGGAGATGCTTCACGTGGCTCCTTGGCTGGGGCTCCCCTGGGCTTTGTTTCATGACTGAGATCCTTCCTTGCTCCCAGCTACGAGTGAGTCTGAGCTGACTTTGGAATGCAACACAAATATTTGATTTGGCTGCGATTAATACACGTGTCCAGGAGTTTGCAAAACTCAAATTGGTCCCCCAAAAGGCAAAATTCTCTTTGATTGCATCTATGCATCCCTGTTGATAGCAATAGACTTTGGAGCAGCTGTGAATTATTATTATGCTAAAACAGGAGCTTCAGGGGAGTGAAATTGAAGTAGCTTCTGAAAAATACATTTGATTTTAAAAAAACCCCAAAAAACCCAGGTTTTGCTTAATTCACTTGCAGTCACAGTATTTGGGACTTCGCCAGTATTTTTCTGCTTTCAATTGCTCAAAAAGAAAACATGTTTTAGTGAAAGTTATTCTTTCCCTCAGAGAAATGAGTGAATGAGCCCTGTGCTGTCTCTGCAAGGGCCAGGGTAGGAGCTGATGGGACACTGAGTTTCTCCTGTGAGTTAAACTTTTCCTTGGCTCAGCTGGTTCACACCTGGCCTTTATTCTGTGGGCTTCAAGAAGGATCCCTGGACATAATGCAAGGAGTTTGGAGTTAGGAGTAACTGAGATCTCAACCACTTACCCTTTCTTAGGTTTCTTGCTCTTGAAGTTGCATGTTTTTCTCACCTCCCATCCCAGTGTCATTTTCACATGGCTTTTTAAAGCAGCACACCTGCAAATGGTCATGGAATGGTTTGGGTTGGAAGGGACCTTAAAGTTCTTGTTCCAACCCCCCTGCCATGGGTAGGGACACCTTCCACTAGGCCAGGCTGCTCCAAAGCCTTGTCCTTGGACACTTCCAGGGATGGGGCATCATCACCAATTTAAAAGGTAACAAGTAACACCCAGGGTTAAGCATTTAATAGAGCTGGGAGGTGTTTGTACTCAGGTCAGAGATTACATAAATTGCTTCAGAAACAAGAAATTAACTGAACTATCTGTGCAGGTTATTTGGAAAACTGCATTTGTACATCACTCACTCACTGGTAAATATGTAAATACTCCTGTGTTTGTACCTGTGTCCCCTCAGAGGAAGCATGGGCAGTGTCAGAGCCAGGAGGGAGCTCAGCTCCACTCCCCGCTCTGCCTCTGCCTCCCCTGTGACCTTGGGCAAGTCACTCAGCCTCTCGAATGCCTCAGTTTCCCCATCTGTAAAATAGGGATAATAATACTTACCTACCTCGCAGGGGGGGTTAGTTCATTATTTATAAGCACTTTCAAATTTAAAGGCGCTATATACAGTCAGTAGTTAATATTGGTAGCAGTAGTATGTACTTTTATTTTCTTACAACTAATTCAGGTTAGGATGTAACTGTATGTCTGTTATGATAATTTTCCATGTAGGAAACTCGCATGGTTTCCCCATGAAGGGAATTTAGGGGACTTCTGCAGTAGACAGAGAGCAGGAGCAGCATACCCTGGAAGCCTAAATTCTGACACCTTTACTTTTGTGATTTATGCCTCACCCTTAATGTCACCTTCCTGTATTTGTGTTCCATCCCTTTCCTGACAGTCCATGTAACATGATTTTTAGCAGAAACAGCCACTGTAAATATCAAGAATATTTAAATAAATATATTAATGTATGAACATAAACCCTTACCTTTAAAAGAGGTTAAAATTGGTTGGTACAACAGCATTTTAAGCATGGGGGGGCTCCACAGGCAGCTCAGCACTGGTGCACAGCGGGATACCGGGGTAGGGCTATAGGAAAATGTCACATTATCACCTCTGTAATAATCAGTTTTCACCCCATCACTGGCAAGGACAACTCACCTGGGTGTCACAGGAGGGCAAAGGGAGGCTGGGACTGGAGCAGGGTGGCCCTGCTGCCTGTTCTGCCCCAGGAGAGGCGAAGGCAGCTCGCGGACACTCAGCCCAGGCAGCAGAGTGTGGCTGCTGGAGGAGCCTGGACAGCAGGAAACTGCATCCCTGAGAGCGGCTCCTCACCCTGATTTCTCTGTACAATGTTCTTTAGTGCTCTCTCTGGATAAAGGTCTTTGGTTTGAGCGAGAGGAGCTCTGAGATGGGACTGGCAGGGTAAGGGCACTCTGAGCTCCCTGCCAGGAACAGGAGCACTTGCAGGTCCCTGCACTGGGGACCTGGATGTTACTGACAGGGCAAGCAGGGATATCTGCACAGTCAGCAACAGTGTGAGCAAGGATCTGAATTACCTCTGGGTTTTCTAGCAGCTGGAAACCACACAAGCACCCACTGCTCTCACACCATTACGTGTTTGTCTCGCTGCCCCTCCCAGATTCACTTTGATGTTGCTACTTTCCTTTTCAAAAGGCCAAAATCCCAAAGAAAAGCATATTTCAGTTAACCAGGAGGAGGTTCAGCGTTGATTTAACTCCTGGCTGAGTTCCTCTTTAACCTGTGAACTCATCCTGCAGTGTCCAATCCTGTCCCACAGACACAGAAAGCTCTGTGCAGCCTCAGAGGCTGATTCCCAAAGGAACAGGAACCCCCTCGCACCTCTGCTGCAATTCCACACACAGAACAGCAAAAAATCAGCAAAAACATCTGAACCACCAGGGCTGCCTACAGTTAATGAAAGTTGTCACTTCACTGAGAACTCCTGGAGTTGTTTTTGGGGTGGATGCACTGCAGGAACCTCTTCCTCTCAAGAGGGACTTCCAGGCCCTCCGGCACAGCAGCCCCAGCTGAGGGAGGGGACAGGGCTGGTCACACCTTCCCAGGTGGGCTAGAAGCATCAGGCACTCTAATTAATAGCATGGTAAAATTAATTGGAATCAGTGAGCCTGTGGTGGATAATAAATCCACTCACTGGAGAGGCATCTAAAATAAACTGTCCCCCAGCAGAATCTGCAGTTTTCAGTGAATGCATGACTTGAAAGAGCTAGAAAGTCACTCCCTTACTGGATTTTTTTGGGAGGAGATAAAGACTACTTTGGGCATTTATAATTTGATTAAATTTCATTTTCACACTTCTTTCCCCATTTCGGGCCCCTTTTTACAAAAGAGTAATTTCTATAGTATTCATATGACTATCCACCCAGACCCACTACTGCTCTGGAGGCAATTCCTGACCATACACCATTGTTTTAAAAAGAAAACATGTTTCATCTAAAGAAGTATACTTAAAAAGCAAAAGCATTTGATCCTTCTCCTCCAAACCTTTGATAGCATTTTGTGCTTCAGGGAAACACTTCCACCGGCTCTGGTTTTTTTTAAGGTGTGCAAAGCAAAACAAAAACCCCAGCCATAACAAAAATAGAGCTCAAACCACCCCCAGCTTTAGCTCTAGTTCATTCCTTACATGCAGAATCATGGCTTGGGCAGGAAGAGACCTCTGGAGATCCAGTCCAACCCTCTGCCAAGGGGGGAGGCTCCTGACAGACCCTTCTCCATCAACACCTACCCACTACAGACACCAGTGCAGCCTGTCCCCCCTGGCTACCCCATCCCTGCTCAGCATGGCCTATTTTGGGGATGTTTTCTCTTTTCCCCTCCCACTGCAAGAATTTCCACATCAGCAGCACCTCCTGAGGCAGCAGAGATGCTGTGCTCAGGGCTCAGATGTGCCCTGTGCAGGAGCTGACAGAACACTGTGATACCTTTAGCCAACAGAGTGAGAGGCCTTTTGACTATAAATAGTTGTTTTTCAGCAAGGGGGCACTTTTGGGTCTATTTTTCTGGGTATTGTACAGTTATTTAAAAACTACTGAGGGTGTTTATAAGGCAGGTCTGGGGGCTACAGGGCTAAGGATTTTGAGAAGCAAAAGACAGTAGTAGATGCTTAAGTACTCTATTTTCTATATGGGAGCCCTGGAGACCCAGGCTGACTCTGCAAACAGTTTTTTTAGCAATCAAGTTTTATTGTCAGATTAAATCTTCATTAATAAAAAAAAAAAGCAACCACAGAAACAGCCTTCACACCCGAGAGTATTTTAAAATGCCCTTTTATTTCATGGAATAAAAAAGGTGAGGCTTCACCCCCCCCTCCCCCAATTCTTTATTTTAGTTTTGCTCAAAAACTCAAAGGCCTTTTCCAGGCAAAAAAGCTTTTAGATGTTGTAAGAATTTTGTGTATGCAAAGACAGAATCGGGACCTCAGAATCTGCCAGTTGAGTGGTAATAGCCTCCCCTGGAGAAAAGGGGGAGAAAAGGGCAAGAGCAAAAAGCAAAAACAGATGCTTAGTTTTATGTACTTTTCTACTTGCATCTCTTCCGTCCGTAGTGCAGACTCCATGTCAGACCCTCGTATAACCTGTACAAAATGAAACAATGTACATAACAAATAAAATTATTTATTTTATGTGTATTTTTAGCTTAACTGTAAACTGAAAAAAAAATAAAAAGCATTTAATTTTTTTCCCAAAAATGTAAGCCTCTTGAAAAATCAAGGTGTTTCTACCTTTTCAGATGTAACATTTCCAGCTGCCTATTGATAATAAACATTTATGAACAGCAACAGATCTGACATTTCAGAGTTTTTAACAAAAAAGTGCAGCACAGACGTCTCAAGGGCTGTCAGTGGTCAGAGGAGCACTTAAGGGCTCTGATTCTACAGAGAATTTGTTGGTATTTTAATAACAAAAGACATCTCACAGTCCTGCTTACCTCCAGTGAAGCTGGTCACCCAAATTTGAGCAAGAGCTGCACAACATCTGGCTGGGGGAAAAAAAACCCCAGACAACCCCAAAAATATTCATTATATCTTGGCTACAACAGAAAATAGCAATGCACTAGAAGTGTTGGCAAATAAAATTCACCACATGAATGCAATTACTCCTGTACAGGAAAGTCTAAGTAAGCGTAATTTCCTTTTAATTTGCTCCCCAAAGATATCCTCAGACCAGCACAACTGCATTGGCCACACAATTAGCAATATAGCTAATAGTGTAAGGGAGTCATTAAGCAACAACTTATAACTGTATTAACATAATTTGCTCATGGAAAGCTGTCCTCCAACAAATCTCATTAAACTCCTGGAGATACATTTCAAAAGGCTTCCATCTCTGACCAGAGGCTTTTGGTCAAGCTTCCAGTAAAACAAGAGTTTCCATGAGTTAAACCATGGCAATATCCCTTTCCTTGGAATGCAGAAGATTCCTGCACAAGGGAGGCAATGTGGACACACAAATTGACACTGACCCTGGCAAAAGCTGTGCAAAATCCAGGACCTCAGGGATCCCCTGTTGCAGAAACTTAAATATTCACATAAAAACAAAAGGCTGCACTATTTTTCTTTTCAGCAGACAAGGTCTTTTTGCAGCTGGGTGTGCACATTCCCACTCACATCAGAAAGCTAAAAGTTCAGAGTTCAGGCACAGTGAATCCCCAGTTGTGCTTCTTATTCCAGAAACAGGGACTGAATTTCACCTGACAGGGATTTCCACCCCCTCCATGTCCCTGCAAAGCCAGGGAGTGACTCCAGAGAGGGTGTGGAGTGTCCCTCACTGGAGATATTCCAGAAGCACCCGGACACAGTCCTGTGCCCTGTGCTCTGGGATGACCCTGCCTAAGCAGGGAGGTGGCACCAGAGCCCTCCCAAGCTGACCCATTCTGTGGAGAAGCTTTGCAGTAGATTTTATTTCCTTTTAGTTGCACTTCCTGAAAAGTTACACAAATCACACATTCACATAATCACTACAAGTGTAAAAATAAGCATTTTTTGCTTTCAGCTATGACAAATATTAACAAAGTACTGGTTTAAACAGAGTTAGAAACCACATGTCTACAATTGATTGGAAAATGAAAATAGAGGGGAATTAGGGAACAGGAAAAATACAGAAGGAAAGGATAGAGAGAGTTGCATGGTCCATTAATTTCAGCATTAGAGGATATTCCACTTTCTCTTAAAAGTTCTTTTTCTCTAACCCAACACAGTCAAGCACTTATCACAGCTATCAGCACAGACTGACCCTTACCTTGAGTCACAAGCACCCCAAAGCTTGTGGCAAAATGCTCACCTGCTCCAGGGAAGGCAGCATTTAGCACCTGGAATAAAAATATTGCCATAAACTGAGCCTAAGAGATAAAAACACCCTGTCAGGCCTCAGGCACCTGTTTTGGGGCTGCAGATCACCCCACTTGCAGGGAGGACTGGGCTCCAGTCAGTGCCTGGAACGCGCTCTGAGCTGTTTCCTATGTGCTGCAGCCCAGCTGACTGTGAAATCTGGTAAGCAGCAGTGACTAGAAGCTTCTAGATACAGGCCTGCCCTGCAAAATTTAATCTCTGATCTTATTTCAAAGCTATAAAGTCCTGGTTCAACGGTTTTATCTTCCTCCCTTATGAAAAAAGCAGTTACTTGGAATTCTGGCTCTGGATTTATACGTCGAGTATCTTCCATATATAATGCAGCCTTTGATGGTGTAATTTTATAAAAGAAAAAGGTATCCCAGCAGCACTGCTGAGAGAAATGGAACCTAAGAGTGAAATAAAAAAAAGCCAACAGAGCCAGAAAAACAACTTTCTGTAGGAATTGGTTTGGTTACGTGACCAAGGGGAAAACAGCACAGGAGCATTAGCAGGAGACAGCCCAGCAGGCCAACGCTGCTGGCAGGCAGCAGCAGCAGCACGGGCTCTCCCTACAGTACTTGTAATTATCTTCAATGAGAGATGGATTTGACAGTCCCAGAGACATCAGAGAGATGCCATCAGCAGTGATGCAGTGGCTGTCAGTGCAGGACTGGTGCTGACACGGGGCACAGGCTGGGCACGGCCCCGGGGGTGACACAGCACCTCTGCCAAGCACCGGGCTTGGGGCTGACTGTGCACCGAGAGGTGCTGAGGTGACACAGCCACTCTGGAGTCTGGCATCACGCAGCAAACACAGACTGGAGCCTGCTCCTGCTAAGGGCAGCAAGGTTTGCGGGTTTAGAGATTGAAAGAAATACTTAATCACACAAGAAGCCACACCCCAGAGCACAAAAACTGGGGTTGGTCACTGCTTTGTTCATCCTGCAGCTTCAGAAGAATCACAGAACCATTCAGGTTGGAAAAAACCTCCAAGACTGAGTCCAACCTGTGACTGATCCCCACTTTGCTGCCAGCCCAGAGTGCTGAGTGCCACACCCAGCCTTCCTTGGACACCACCAGGGATGGGGACTCCACCACCTCCCTGGGCAGCCCCTTCCAATGTGTAACAACCTTTTCCATGAGAAATTCTCCCGATGTCCAGCCTGAGCCTCTCCTGGCACAGCTTGGGCCGTGTCCTCTGTCAGGGAGGAGAGGCTTGGCTCTGGGGCTCACATGGAGGGAGAGCACTCCATGGTGCAGCCAGTTCATGGATCTTCCTGCACAGCCTTCAGGGGTCAATTTAATTTGAGCCTCTGCCTTTCATCTATAAAAACACAGTGAAGGAGGCGGCAAGCATGACTAGTGGAAACTTGGCTGCATGACTCTTCTGTTCTCCCTTTTAAAGGCTGAAAAGCCATCCACAAAAAAAAACAAACAAAAAACCCCCCACATTCCAGGAACAAATCTTTGCTTTAAAAATTTACTATTAGGAAACATGATTCAAAAAGCTCAACAGAGAACGAAAACAAAATTTAAAAACATCGATCTGCAGAAAAAAAGAAAATTCCAAACAGAAATCAATACTCAGATGTTTTCCATCCTTCTAACTAAAGATAAAATATGGTTATGGCTTCAAGTTCTATCCCAATACCCCCAGTCACAGCAATACTGCTGGGCATGAAAAACACAGAGCACTGGTCTGGTACCAAACTGTAACAGCAATAATCAAACTAAAACGTGTGCCAAACAGGTCTGGAAAATCACCAGGCTGCCACTGAGTTCCTCACCAAAAAAAAAACCCCAGACCCACATCTTGGAACATGCATAAACCCCTACAAAAAAAAAAAAACAAACCCAAACCTCCAACCTCTCAAACCAAGCTCCAGAACTCTGTGTAATCTTGATGTGAATTATCCTACAGCCCCTGAAAAAGCTGATTAGCCACAAACCTAGGAATATTGTGAGCACAGGGACGCTGCAGCCAGAGCTGGCAGTCTCCAGCTGAGGAGAGGGCTGAAGCACAAAGCAGGTCAGCTGTGGTTTGGGCAGAGCTGTGGCTTTTTTGGCAGCTGTTTCAGTCAAAGGCTGTAGAGCTGTTGTACTGCAACACAGCTCTGGGAAACAGAATTGAAATAAAAGACTCCAGCAATCACTTAAATTTCTGTACCATTCTGAGCTCTTTTGCTGTTAATAAAGAGGTGGCATTTCCTATCCATGGAGAGCATTCATCAGCCAGCTCCAGGACACACTGAGAACTCCTCCCCACAGTCCCTACCTGCTAGTTGAAAAAAGCAGATTTTGAGCCTTAACAGCCCTGGCAAAAAAATACATAAAATGAGTCACAGAGGCACCTCTGTATATCAAATCCATAAATGAGTTCACTGACTACATATGACATTATTATATCAATTAAAGTAATTTTCACGTATATTGAAGTGGCCAACAATGGTCAACAGTTGCCATGGTTTATGGTGCAAGCAAAACCATGCCATAAACAGAACTCTCTACCAGAATTATCAGCTTTTCCAATTAAAAAAAAAAAAAAAAAGTTGACTTCCAGAGACAGACTAATACCAGAAGATAAAACACCAACACTGTGCTGTGCTAACCACGTGTGTAGAAAAAAAAGCAAGGCTGTCTCAGTGACAGTGGAAGAAATGAGGCATAACTCCTAACTAAAGCCTGAAAGGGGAAGATATTCCCTTCAGTGCTTGACAGCCACTGCTTGGGATATGACAGATGGCACCTGAGACCGAGGTGGAAACACTCTCCCTGACTCCAGCATTGAGACCATACTTCTCAGGTCAGTGCCACTTTAAAGTCAATAAAATAAATCACAGGCTTTACTAGTTGCTTTAAGAGGTTAGGCTAGTGAATGCTTTTTCAGAGAAAAAGAAGAAAACCCCCTCATGGTATTTTCTCCGAAGAAAATCTGTGCAAGTCAAGTGCTCCTCCAGAGGCAGGAACACAAAGGCCACCTGTTACTTCATAAACAATTTTGTGTAAATGTTTTGTTTTAAAAACAGCAGAGCAGCTCAAAATCAAATTAGCTATTCAGGGATCATTTTCATCTTGCTTTGACTTTTTACCTGGCTGCTCCATCTTGAAAAGCCATTATTAAATTGCCAAATTAAATGTACAGCAATTAAAAATTGGAGGAGACAAACTTAAAGCTGAGCTTGCAGCCTGCCCTCCCATTACAGAGTTACATTATCAACACCAACAGCGCTACATGAATTTAAGTCAAAAATGTAACAAGCCACTTTTCTCTACTGTTTTTGCTTCCAGGGTTACTTAAACTGGATACCAAAGGAAATACAATATTTTCCCCTCCCAGTTCTGCAGTTAATATCTTTTTCACCACCACCTAGCTATACCCAAAGGAAAAATGATTTTTAGAAAATCACTGAACAGTAGAATGGGCCAAGAGAGTTGATTTAAATTTTGTGTAAAATGCTATTTGAGGACCAAGCACATTGTGCCTGAATTTAGAGGGGAAAAGGTACAGTTACCAGGAATTATTCCACTTCCCTTTTCATGCTGAAAGCTTTTACTACTTCCTCACAGAAAGCTGGAACAGCCTTATCCCACACAACTGCATTTCTTCAGTCCAGGCTGCGGGATAACCAATTGTCAGGAACATTACCTGCCAGTGATAAATGACCACTCAATGTTCATGTGTTCAATGCTTTTATTTCGTGCAGTCAGTGCAAATTAACCACCACCATACGTGCAACAGCTTTCACAAAACAAATCTCACAAATATACAACAATATACAACAGATCAAAACATTATTCTTACACTTTGCAGAGCCACGAAACCTAAGCACTATGAAGTCAGACAGAAGAAATACACAGCTATTACAAATATGTGACCACTAGAGGCAAAGCAGCTTTGTTTTGCGAAATCTGAGAAAGTCTACTTATTTTCAACATTATTATCCCCCTCTAAACGACCCTGTGCCCGGTGTTTATCTGAGTTGTAATGGCAGCCTGATTCAGTGCTTCAGCACAAACCAGGTGTTTCAGTGTTCAGTGCAAGCCCTCAGAGATACACAACACGCCTTTAGTGCCAGCATGTTTTTTCCCATACTTCCTGTACTCACATCCAAGCTGTTCCCTGCACTACAGTACTTTTCTCCTACGCTTTTCCTAATCAACTAAAGCAACATCTTGTCACCAATCAGTAGCATAAACCTGAAGAGAAACGTGAAATTTGAACACAGTTTGATCAACTGACTCAACCCTCTCAGAGAGGATAAATTTACAAAACAGTATTAACAAGAGCTGGCAAACAAGAAATGAGAACCCAAAAGGGAGCCCCCAGCTCCCAGATTTACATTCCCTGAGGTGCATCAGGAGGTGCAGGGCTAGGGGAGGCCACGTAGCCAACCTGGGGCGGTGCTCCTGAACTCCCAGCCTTCGCCACTGGTGGGGAATTTCCATGGGGAGGATTTATTGGATGCCAGGTACCAATGTAGCGATAGGCAGGAACCACAGAGTCAAAGCCAGGCAGAGGCTGCTGGCTGAAGGGGTCTGACACCACTGGGTAATACACTGGCCCATAGGACAGGGGTGGAGGCTCTGTGTTTTGGAAGTTACCTTAAAAAAAAAAAAAAAAGAGCAAAAAGCACATTCACACACTTCAGCCGCACTGATGGCCTTTTAATGCAGGCTTTCACGAGCATGAACACAGCATTACTCAAATACAAACCATTTGCTGATGCCTCCAAGGGAACCTGGTGGACTTCAGTTTGCCCAGCATCAGGGAAGAGCTGAGGCACAGACTGATCCAGGACAGGAGCTGGCTCAGCATACGCTGGGTAAACTTCTACTGGAGATGGAGGCAGCACTGGCTGCACGTACATCATGGAAGGCCAACAGCTCTGATGGCAATACTTGGAGGAAAGGGAAAAACAGTCATGCATAACAGCCTCATACTCTCCAGCCCTCCAAATCACTGCTACTTTCTGATCTAAACTTAGAAGAAATGCATTTTTTTCCTTCCTAGCCCTTTAAGACAAATAAACAAACAAAACCCCCCACGAAACCACTACAGCCTACCAGGAAAGATACTGCAATACCTGCAGCAACAGCCACACTGCTGTTGTGTCAAAAGTCTTTACAGAGAAAGAAGATTCCCAGTTATTAACTATCATAGTCAGATTTTTCCTATTTCTTCAGTTGAAGGAGCTCACAATGCTTTTTTTACTTCCCTGAGCAGCAGCACTGAAGCTGCACTTGACTACTGCTACAGAGAACTCTTCAGCAGAGCAGGTTTCCAGAACACAGAGAAATGGTGCTAACCCATCTCAGCTCAGCTGCACAAGTCCTAGGAGACTCCATCCACACATCTCTAAGTGGTCTTTGATGTCTTATCTAAGTATACAAGTTCTCTCAAGAATGGCTCAGGTTCTTCCCCTTTTCTTCATAGAAAGAATATTTATCCACCATCAAAAAAAAAAACAAAAAAACACTCCAAAAAAGTCAAAAAACCAAAAGTAAAACTGAAAAACTACCACTACAACCCACAGTAAAACAATTATGATGGTGTACTTCACATTTTGAGTTAGAACTTCACTTCCCTGAGTCATGCTTTAATCTCCACCAAGAAAGTCTACCCATATTAGTAGTCCAGTGCACATAATGCACATTTAAAACACTTGGAAGTTCTGAATACATCAGTACATTTGTCAAGAAACGCAGCAGTTCTTACAGGCAATTTGCTATACTCATTTTAAAAGCACTTACTTGTAATCCCATATTAAAATAATACCGCAAGACCTTTGTATCTGAAATTAAAGAATATGACATTAAAGAGCAGAGGAATATAAACCAAGAAGCAAAAGCAACTTACACACAGTAAGAACATTTTATTTTAAGTTAGAGTAACTTAATGAATGGCAGTATTTCACCACTACTTTTTCTTTGAAATTTCAAGGGTAAAGGATGTATCTTGAATATCAGTCATTAAACCAGTTTATCTTTTTAACTAAATCCAGTTAGATATTTGTGCAATGGCAGGGCATTTGTCTGAGCAACTTAGTATTTAATTTAATGACATTAGCTTTAATTTTAGTTTATTCATCTCGATTACTCAAGTGATGACTCAGGTTTTTTTTCAAGTCTCCACTCTCTAAGCAACTAGGACATAACACAGAGCAATCCTTAGACCCTCTTGCCTAATTCTGGAGCCCTCCAACTGTTATACCAAGCTCAATGGAGGCAGGAATAAGGAGTATATTCCTTCCTCACAAGGGTACTCAGTTCCCAGCTTTCTTACAGAGTCTTTTTTTACTTCTGTCTTCCCTCTACTGAACCATTTGTCCCCAGCCAAGTAAATGATATGCTGAGAAACAGTCCCAGGTGCATGAAGGAACTTTGAAACCTCTCTCCAAAAGCAACAGGGTTTTGAACTTGGAAACAGATTTCCAACTACCCAAAAACTGTGAAACAGCTTTAAACCTTTAAAGTTGACCCACTGAAAGGGCAAAAGAAAAAAAAATAAAAATAGAGTGTGTATTTAATCCCAGGATGCAGTTCTGGAACTGTGCATGAGAAAAATTGATTTCTTAGATGCCAATAGAGATTTGCTTCAAAGGCTCAGGAAGAGCAAGTGACCTATGCCACAGCACAGACTTTGAGCTCCCAGCTGTACTAAAGCTAAGGGAAAGCAGGGAGACAACTCAAAAGGAACCACTAAGGGATTCAACTTAGCAACGCCTCCAGAGTTACCATATTCCATCTTCACAAATACCCACCCTCCCCTAAACCAGGCCTTGGCTCCACAGTGCTCCCCTGTCCACCCATCTCCCACACCTTCCCAGCCCTGCTGTCTATGGCACTTTGTGTTGTGTTCTGCTGCAGGAAGGCAAAAGCACCAGCAAAGCAAACCCCAGCCTTAAAATGCACGAGGATTTGTTCCTCTGGCACTGCTGCCATTTCTCAATTCTTTTACCTTTCAGCACCATCTATCAGGGCAACAACCCATGCAGCTGTTTTAGGAAATGCACACAGACCCTTCCTTGCTTAGTCCTGCAAGTGTTGATGGTCTGACTGTGACACTGCCCACAGTCAGTAAAATAGTTAAAAATAACCCAAAGGCTTACGCAGACTTTTTAGTATCAAGCTGTAATTCCATCTACATCTGGAAAAAGTTGGCGTTTTTTTTAAAAATCCAATTTTGTTCTTCAATTGTTTATGCAAATCTATGCAAAGCAAGCATAAGAGCTGAATGAAACAGCTGCTTCCATAGCAGCAATAACAGTACAAAGGAACTGCTGGGAGACAGAAGTGACAAACTGGTACTGGAAATACTGACGTCTGTGGAATGCTGGAACAGAAGCCAGTACAGTAGGAGACCAGTTTTTGTTTATATTCCTCTTTTAGATGTCTGGAAATCAAGTCCATCTTCAGTAAAACGTGACAACCTTATGAAGCAACAGCTAAGCCAAAAAGAGTTGCCCATCCTGATACGAAAATATAAAGACCATGTTGACTCTTGATAAAAATCTCATATCCTGATAGTTTTTACTGGTGCTCATGGGAAGCTCTGGCCAGTACTGAACACAGTGTTTCTAGATCACAGTAATTTCAAGCAGGCTTTTATCAACAGCTCCTTCAAATACAAGGCACCAGGCAAGGGCAGGACACCTGAGGTCACTGTGTTAATAAACACACTTCACAAGTCCTAAATGCCATTAAAACAAGATACAAGATGCTATTAAAACTGAACAAATGCAGATACAACAAATAATGCTGGAGCCCACATCAGGATTTCCTCCCAGGTCCAGGGCTTCAGTCTGTTGACAAGTCCTGCTCTCCCATCTATACCAGGCCTGGTGTCTTCAGCAAAGCACACAGAACTCCAGATCAAGCACACCCATGTACTTCCCCCTGCCCTACACTCCAAAACCTTATGGGTTTCTTAACATAAAGGCCATATAGATTATACTCCAGCACTGTAACAAATGTTCCATGCAATTCCTTATTAACTAGCAACCTTTGAAATTCCTAGTCTGTGCCAAGAAGGACATGGCCCATATCATATGGACTGACTCAGCTGAAGAGCCCCAGGCAGGGTCTGGAGAGGTTATTAATCCACATCCACTCCAGATTCTTGTCAGCACACTTAACACCCCATTCTCCCAAGTGGGGAAAGTTAAGGGCAT
Source organism: Corvus cornix cornix (assembly GCF_000738735.6). Taxonomy (NCBI): domain Eukaryota; kingdom Metazoa; phylum Chordata; class Aves; order Passeriformes; family Corvidae; genus Corvus; species Corvus cornix. The sequence continues at coordinate 17,674,598 of NC_047058.1, read as the reverse complement.
TCAACTAAAGCTGGAAAGCAGGAACTCCGTGTGTGCGTGGCAACAGTCAGAGAGATGGTACCACAGCAGGGAAGAGGAAAGAGAACAGCCAAAATTAACAGATCTTGGATGTGAGGGCACAGGCAAGACAGCAGAGGAACTGCAGAGCATGGCAGCAATGCCTGCGAAAGCAGCAGGCTTGGTCTCTGCACTCTCACTGCTGAACAGCTGACGTGGACCTTGAACACTGTCCCAGCTGATGGCACTGTGTGGCCAAGCTACACACCCAAGGAACAAGATGACTTTACCTTCTCCCTGGGCTTTCACTTATTTAGGGTGCTGTCTAGAGCTGCAATAATCACATATTTGAGTCAGATACAAACTTTCTGTTCAAAACTGGGAGTGAAAATGTTTTAGCATGAATATCTATAATATTTCTCACTCCCTGCGAGTTGCAAAGAACCATTTTTTCTCACTATGTATTGTCACTTGGTGTTCTGTTAAGCTTCCAAGGAGAACACAAGTCAGAAGTCTGCTGGAGAGCAGCAGGAATAAAAGCACAAACCATCATTACCTCGAGGCAGATCACTGCCACTGGGATCACAAGAGTAAGCTGGAAGAACGGCACCAGCTTCTCCCACCTCACTCACTGGGGGAAGAGGAGCTGAATAAATTGGGAATGACACCGAAGAAACTGCTACAATTGGAAGGAAACAAATGTCACCCAAAACATCAACTTTGCCATGGTATGTCAAATGAGCAAGGTGCTAAGTTACACAATTTAGCATGTACTTTGACACCTCAGTGCCCCTAAATACAGGCTCTGACAAAATTCTGTTTAGCAACCACTTCGAAAGGTGTCCAGAAGAAATTTTAAAACTAGATGGGAAGTTCAATTTCAATTGAGAGTTTCAATCTCTCAAGCCATAACTACATTTCTATCTGCAAGCTGTATATCCCAGTTAGAAGAAAAAACCAAGTATTTTTCAATCATGTCTTCATATTAGAAGGCAGGCCAGACTTCTAGGACAGATAGTTATGTAAGAGAACAACAGAGAACAGACTAATCACTTCATGTCCTCAGAAGTGTGACAGTAAGCCCACAAAATTAAGGGAAGGTTCAAGACATGTCAGGACAAAAATTTTTTGGACAGACAACTGTTCAATATTCATTTAGGTGGCCCACACCTCTAACACAGCAGCAGGTTGGCACCAGTGAGCAGACAGCTGAGAACCATGCTGACTAAACTCTCATGCAGAGCAGAAAAAAAGAGAGATAAGAAAAGTGAGACAGAACTGAGCAGAACGGAAGGCAGAGACTTTTTAGATGCTAAATGAGAAGTTACAGAAGACAGGAGAAGTGCTCTTTGCAAGAAGGAGAACAATTTTTTCATAACAGCCATTTTCCAACAGCAAAGCAGGTACAGCACCTAAGGTGGCAACTGCAGCCTGTGTCTACCCACAAACCTGATCTCCGTGCACAGAAGGAACCAAGGGTCACAAAAATGAACCAGACCCTGAAATGCCACACCCAGTGACTCTTCTGGAAGAGACAGTGCTCTAGAGGCTTTACTCCCTCAGCTCAAGAGGAAAATTAGCTGTAGGAAAGGGGAGGTGAAGGGAGCTGCACTGAACATATGCCTTCTCAAAAGAATTTTCTAGCAAACACTTGGCATTAATAATTAAAGGAGGCAAGGGGGGGGAACCCAAAGCAGAGACCTCCAATTCCCATAAAAATTCAGGGACAACAGCCCCTTCGAAACAAGAAGTCAGCAGCCAAGTTGCAGCTAAGTAAGTTTAAACCAAAGCAAGTGACACTTTTTAAAGCCTTTTAACACTTGTTTTGGATGGGGAGGGAGGAAGGGAGGGGAAAATGTAACTGAAAACTTGGGAAATCCAAGTCCACAGCTGCAGTCTGTACACTCTACCTGGCCTCCCCACAGAATAGGGAGATACTATGACAGGCTGAACTGCTGTTTGTGGGGGAGCTGCTGTTATGACACTGGCTGGAGTGGAGGCAGCAGAATTTGAAGAGAGACCTGTAGCTGGAGCACTATAAACATCTGTGGAGGTAGAAACTGTTGCAGAGTTCACCAACATCTGGAAAAGAGTCAAGAATATTCAGCAGTCTGCCTCTGCAACTGGCTTTGACACAGACTATGAAAATACCACATACGTCAAAAATTCTCACTTCACATTAAATGCATTTTGTAAATCCTAGCTGTAAAGGCACTAACTATCCAAACTCTCTGAAAATTGGCTTGAAAATACCCGCTTAGTGTTGCAGACACCTGCAAGGCATCTTCTGTTTTGCTTGTACTTGCAGGGAATTGTATTCTCTGCTGCCAGAGGCTGTGAGGGGTCCCCACAAATGGACACAGTCCAAGCAGAGTGGTCACCTCTCCACAGGGCCACCACAAAAAGGAAGTGTGACATACAACTCAGAGTACCAGACACTACCTTCTGTGGATAGCTGTAGGAAACCACTTCATCTCGAGGTGACACAAAGACTGGCCCTTCTTCCTGAAGCGATTCCAAAGCAAAGCAGTGTCCATTTAAGTGGCAAAGAAGCCACAAGGCACACATAACACACCCTTATATAATTTAAAAAAAAAAAAAATATGGACTATACACCCAGAGTGCCTTTTGTAGCTCAACTAAACACAGTTTTATTCTGGTGTGATCAGGACTGCTCCACTGTGGAGCAGCAGGTGACTAAAGATTTAGTTTCTAAATTTAAAGAAATAAAAAAATTCCAAGGTAAATTCTACCACAGATGAGATCTCTCCAGTTCCACAGAGAAAGATTAACTGGAATACAACCTGAAGGGTGGCCTGATAAAAGCAAGTGCTGTCTGGAGCAGAGAAAGAAAAGTAAACAGCAGTCAAATACACACTCTCTCTTTGCAGAGGGAAACGTGGAAAATCATTAATGTATCTAGTGCAATCCAGACAGTACTTGCAGACTCAGATAAAAACCTCACCATTCAGGGAGGAAAAGGAGGGTGAATGGATAAATGAAATAAGCATTCCTTTCTTTTATTAAGTCTCTGGCCTACTATGCATCCAAGGACAGTTTCCATGAGGAATGCCACACACCTCAAGGATCTCAAATCTGAACAGACTGAGTAAAACTTACCAAGCTTGCTGTAGGTTCTGCTGAACTAAATACTGTTGCAGTCTCACAGTTGGGATCTGGAGGGCATAGGCAAAATTAAGTGGCAGAGCTGCATTAAATCTAATCCTTCAGAAACTTATAAAAAGGTCATAATTGAGGAGTTTGTTACATTCACCAAATGTTTATCAGTGAAGACTAAACTTCTACTTACCTGGAGGTGCATAAATATATTCCTCATGAAATTGCCCTACAATGGAGAGAGAACAGGAAGTTTTAATTCGGGGGGGAAAAAAAAAGGGCAAAAAAGCTTAAAGCTGGAGTTACTGTAATTACATTCCAGTTCACCATTAATAACCTGCTTTCAGTATCATCTCACTTTGTTTCTCCTCTAGGAGATGGAAGTAACCTACTTTTGACAATGAAAAGCACACTGACAATCTCTTAAATTTTTTTTTTTTGCCTATTAATCCTTTAAGAACTCACCATTTTCACTTGCTGCTTCCTCCTCCTCTAAGGTACTCAGGGTCTGCTTGTTAGATGGAAGGGAGTTTGGACTTCTCCTTGCTACCCAAAACCCCCCCGGACCATGGACAATGGGAGCAGGATTACTCTGGCTCTGAAAAGCAAAGGCAGAAGCACGCATTTAGAAATAATTTAAAACCTTTCCATGCTCTATGGAGACAGACACACAGAAACAGGCTGGCAGACCCAGCTTGCTGCAACCAAAGCTTACTAGAAGCATCATCTGTGTGTCCATTCCAATGCAACAAACACTTGTTTCCTTTTCCTTTTATTCTGCCTTCCACACTTTTTATTCTTGAAGATCTACCACTGTCCTGTGCTATGCAGTCAAGTTGCTCCCTCCCAGATCTCAGCCTGCTTTATCCTAAGCTCTAACACAGCTGAAAAGGAGGGAGCAGATCCCAGACAAGTATTAGTGCATTCCTCATTCTGGAGCATTCCCCCATACCAGCAGCAGACCAGTTCATGCAAACACTGATTATTGTGGAGAAAAGGTTACTCTTAGCCACAGCTAGGGGAACCAAAAGTTGGCTGCTGGCACAGACACCACTGTCTGCACTAGGCTGACCCACATGTGCAACCCTGACTATTTCAGAGAGCAGCACACCCCAGGGTTGCCCAGAGCACTCCTTCAGTGTTTTACATGTCCTTTATCTTTGCACTGAAGTCAGTCTTTAGCTGCACCCCAGTTTAAGATCAGTTCTCTGAAGGAGGAATACAGGATTGCTTGAGGAAAAAGTTGATTCACTCTTTTGTGATAGCTAAGGTGACACTCAAAACTCTCCTCAGAAGACTTTGATGACTACAAGATCAATAAAGTGCTCAGAGAGGCTTGAAAGATTTCCAAGGTTGATGCAGAGGTGGTAAGTCAGAAGATTCTCCCACCAGGCTTCTAGCAGCATGGCAGAGTCCTCTGTGAGATGCATCTTTCTCCAGGAAATGTCATATTCCTTACTGAACAAGACAAGGAAGAGATAGAGAAAAAGCTTTGGCATTGACAATAACAAAGTCACTGAATGAACATGAAAACCTATTCATTAGGAGCTGCAGGCAAGTCTAGCAAGGGGGAGAAAAAGCCAGTGAGCTGTATTGATTTCATGTTGGAAAAAAGAAATTGCAGGATAATATGTCCTTATTCCTTGGCACTCTTTGAGGAAAAATCAGAGCAAAGATTATAGATCTAGTACATCAGGGAAAGAAAAAAATGACTGGTGCTGAAACAGCCCCTAAGCACATTCCCTCTGCCTCACTTAAATACAAGTCTAACACTAGTTAAGTCCACTGCTTTGACACAGCAAAAAAATTCAAACAATCTGTTTTCCTATTCAGATACCCAAGTATAAATTGATTTTTTTTTTTTTTTTAGCATACCCAGCTTTGGACTAGGTTTAAACTACAAGTGAAAAAAAAAAAAGCATTTTAAAGAATACACTGCCACTTTATCTACAACTCAGCAAAAAGACTGCTTTAAGAAAAGTCTAGGTTTATAATTTTTTCCTGTTTCTGTAGCAGAAGAAACTGTCAGGAACAACATGTTAATCCAAAATATCACAACTACAAATTTGGAGGAAAAAATCCAGGCTATCACTACCCAGTTTCTGAATCTTGCTGCCCAAATGATAAATTACAGTGTGGCAAACAGACAGGATATGCACAGGAGAAAAAGATTGTTTTCCAACTGCAATAGAAAGGAGAAACTATTTTCATGAAAATATGCTAAAAAGAAAATGCTAAAAAGAAAACAAGTGTTGCTACTGAGGATACAAAGAAAGATGGGGAATATCTAGAAAAACTGAAGTTTTTAAGCAGGTTCTCCAGGAGCTAGACTAATTTCAGTCTTCCATTCTCAAAAATGCATTCACTGTAAAACCTTAGTCCAAGAAAACCAGAAAAAGCTGCTGTGAATTTAGGCAAGGAATTGCTGTGCATTTGGACAGTTTTCCTCTCCTCGTCTCACTTTGAGAGGCTTCAGCTTACCCTTTGTTCATAACTTACGGGCACAGTAGCAAAAGCAGAGTCATCATCTCCTTCAATTTCACAGAAAGTTGCAGTTTCTTCTGGCCCTCGAGGCTCCTCTGCAGCCCCTGCCACAAACCCGTACTGGCACTCCTTGTTCACACACTGCAGCTGGCGGCGGCTGCGGCTGCAGGAGCTTTAGGAACAAGAGAGGAGGTGAAGAATCACCACCACCTGCAATTTCACCTGCGTTTGTCTGCTCAATTTTAACTCAAGTTCCTTCTGCAGAGCCACAAGAAACCTTCTGTTTCACACTGTGATGCAAAGAGACAATTCATGCCCCACCATCCTCCCCCCAACGGCTGGTAGAGCAATGTTTGGTACAAGAGGTTTGTTGTCGTTCACCAGGAGTGCAGGAGAAGCTGCCATGGCTCTGACAGCCTTTCCATCCTGGGCTGGGGTAGAATGCTATTTGAGGGCCAAGCGTGTTGTGCCTGCTTACAAATCAGGCAGATCCCCTGGGTTTAAAGGGTATTTGCACTTCCTGCAATTATCAGGAAGTGCCTCCCAGCTGTAGTTTTACCTAAACAGCACAAACTCTCTCCTAATCAGAGTGAACAGAAAACAAGTGGCCAACTCAAGTTTTCAGAGCTTCCTACCTCGGCATGCCGGAGTCACGGTGGTGTCTGGGAGGGTTCTGCTGGTGATAGGGTTTGTAGAGTGCCATGTTTGCACCTCCCTGGGAGCAGTGGAGGGCAGGGAAGCGTGCTGAGGGAGCACTGTGCTGCAGCCGGGGTGGCAGCACTGGCTGTCCCCTGCTGTACGCCACAGCCATGAACACTTCCTTCCCACGGACTTTCTTGAGCATCCTCTTCCGTGTTTTCATATCCATTTCTGCAGTTTCCATTAAGGAAAGAAAGATTTACACCTTCAACCTGAGCTACGGTCTCAAATGATGAGGAGAAGACTCAGTATTTGCACCCACAGAAAAGAAAGGGAGTGGCCTATTCCATTTTAAGTATGGAAACTACAGACCTTTCTTTAGAAGGCTCAATCAGGCATTCTACATGATGAGAACACAAGCATCTGACATGGGAGTACATTCAAGCTTCAGCTGATCAAATTCAGTGCTAAAGTCTCCCTATGCAGGCTGCATTTATTTATAAAGTAAAAACCTCACAACTCCTCCTCCAAATTAAATAGAACCCATATTTAATTGGTTAGGGAAGCCCTGGTCTGTCCATGCATCTCTGCTAATGCCAGATCAGACAAGCTCTCCAGTTCACTGACATGCCTTTTTATATGGTTCTCAAGTGGCAAATTTGTCCTGGTCAATTTTGAGCAATACCAAATTTGCTCTGTATTTCAATGGATTTGCTCTTTTGCAAAGGCAAATTCATCTCTCTCTGAAAGGTAACTTTACACCAAACCCCCGTGGTGACCAAGTTTTATATCACAGGGTGAATTAAGCCACTTCCAATATCCAAAGACTGCTACAGTTACAACTATCATGAGCACCTCCCCTACTTCCCCAGGGAAGGAATGCTTCTGGAAGCCTTGTACAAACCTATTCCTGAGAAGTGTCCACCTGTGACTTTCTGATAGGCTCCTCCTCTTCTGTTGTGAGCCATATTCCAAGCAAGGACAGGAGCCACTTTTGTCACTGGCTTTAAGTTTGCCAAAGGAACTGTGTGCCTGCAGGAAGGACACCCACATTAGCAGGGAGACACTCTGCACAACAACATAAGCTGAAGCAACACCAACACAGAAGAAAATAGCTTGTGAAAATAAATCATCTGTTTCTCTGGCACCAAGCACACCTTACTGGTACTTGTTTAATAAAAAAAGACAAGCTAGGCTTTAGTCTCAACACTATTTACTTCCTAGGTCAAGCCTCTCCCCCCTGCCTGCATTTGTATGCCTCCTTTGTACACCTGAAAGCATGGGACAACACAATTTTTGCAGGATGTTGTCAATCCTAGCTTTGGAGGAAGGTGAATGATTGAACAGCAAGGGGGAGAAAGTGGTTAGACTCACCAGAAGTGCCAATTATTTTGTTGCTTGGGTACAAGATAAAAACTCCAGAGAAACACAACAGCAGAGGGCAATTTGCTCTCTGTGAATTAAGCCCAAACTGCAAAAATCACTTTTACATTCCAGTGAGGTAAGAGCAGCAAGATTTCACAGAAGGCATTACAATAATGATTTTAGGTCATTAGAAATCCAAGAGGGAAAACAAACCCCTCAACCAGAAAGAGTTTAAACTTGAAGTCATCACCACACTGCTTACTTTTCTGCCAGCTCCTCAACAAACACAGTCAACGTGTTGCTATCCTGTCCAACTTCTTGGATATGAGCATTGTAATACTTCTCTCCTGGTTCCAGACATACCTGGAAAGAGAACAAGGGAAGCTCTAAAAAACCCAAACTGCATCAGAATATTGTCTACAAACCACTAATAGCAAAGGCTGCTCCTAAGCCAGTCCTATGTTATTGAGTTGGCCCAGGAGTCTCAAACACTACTTCAAATTGCAGACAAAATAAAAAGCACTGTACTAACTTCAGGGAGGAAGGAAAAAAAGAAATAAAATCAGTCTTGTGAGCGACTTGAGAGGCAAGATACCTGCTCCCTAACTTATTTTTATTCCCTGTGCCCAGAAGATAAGTACCAAGGAAGACTGCTGCTTAAGAACTTGAGAAGAACAGAAGATGAAGTAGGAAGAGGAAAGCTCAGCTCAGGGAGAAACAAGTCACTGAGTGAATCATCAGCACTACCTTAAAGAGTGATAAAAAAAATACATCCTCACTACATATGACATCAGAATACAAAGAAAACTGACCTTCCTTTCAGCATCTCCTGTCCAAGATCATTCTACTCCTCCCTTCATAGCTCTTCCCTTTTTATTTTATAAAAATATTTTGCTACTTCACTGTTGAAGAAAGATAAGACTATCCAGAATTGTTGCTTAGCCCAAGTGCAAAAATCTAAAGACAACTACATCAAAAGCACCCCCTCTGCATTTTGAGCTCTGCCTGGAACTTCCACACTCCGAGAATGTGCATGACTGGTTCACACTGAACTCCCAAACTACTTTTTTAATCACACTACCAAGTTTAAAAGTAGATTTTAGAAAGCAATTACATTTAAAAGAATATCTACAAGAAAGAGAATGAGAAAAGCCTTAGAAAATTCAATGAAATCAAATGACTTCATGGTTTATCATAGTCCATTTAAAGCAGTTTTAACAGTTTATCATAACTGGGTCTCCTTTGAGTACTAACCTGACACTTGTCTCCTAAATAGTACTGTCTCCCAGCAAACACCATGTAGTCAGTTTTTTGAAGCTCTAAAAATAAATGAATAAATAAATAAAGGGGAAAAAAAAGCCTTTAAACTACTGTTCTTTCTTTGCATATCCTACAAGTACTTCATGACAGCATCCAGCTATGATTTTATAGGCCACTGGAATTAATACTTCCTGTGCATGCCTGAACATTCCCCATAGTAACAGTGGAGTAACTCTAGATATTCTTACAATAGACCATAACCAGTCTAAGTCACATGAGACCAGTAACATCCAGGTAATGCAGCAAGCAGCACTACTACTCCAACACTGCAGCTTCTGTGGTGGTACAGAGTTAATCCTGCATTTAATGCAAATCCTGGAATTAAGAGTGTTGGACATCTCTTATCTTGCCAGAGTCCTGGTGGCACTTGGCAAACATGAAATGTCATCCAGGAAAAGCTAACATTGCCTAAAGTCTCCTTGCTGTTAGATTTCAGCTTTTTTTTACCTCTGTTCCTTGCCTGGCTTCGCTGCACGTCAGTATTCTACACAGATAATTGGTTACCACACTCTGTTCCAAGAATTTTAATGATCCTCATTACTGATTACGAAGTGGTAAAATGCTAGAGTTCTTCAGCATGCAAAGCACTTTGGGTCAGACATCAAATATCACTTAAAACCTTATCTTTCTTGGAAACTCCTTGCTTTACAGATCAGCCATTGTGAAAGCCAAAAAGCAGCCAGCCTTTCCCAAGCCATGAGAACCATGAGATCTCTGCAGAATGCTCAAGCCCAAGAGGGCTAGGAAGCAAGACAAAAACTCTTCTGACAGATCTCAAAGCTAAATTTGAGATCTTCATTATTATACAATTCTGAGGCCAAAATCGTGCTCTAAAAAGAAGTCTTTGCACACATGCTGTAACAAAAAACTCCACATTTGAATGCTTTCCAATATAACAGAATGGCAACAGAGTTCTGTGCTCTGCTTTGAATCCTACTTCCTGTACACAGTCAATAAGGAGCAGAGATCAGATTTTTAGCAACCTTGTACCATTATACAGTATCAGAAGCTGGGTATTTTGTACTTTGAATGGCAGACAGGAAACCAAGAACATGTCCTACCTACAGCTATCTGCTGGGTTCACCTCTATCCTTCACATTTCAGCTGTGAACAAACAGGTGACAGGACTCAGATTCATAAATTTAATGCTAAGCCTACTGCAGGAAGAGTTTTTTGGCTTTCCCCTTTCCAAAGATACCTTTTCTGCTGTCCAGCCAAACATCAAACTCCACATTTCGATAGATGGCAGAGTCCAGTGCCTTTAGCACTTTGTAAGGAACAGGCATCTTTGGAGGATTTTCTGGAGGCTAAAAACAGAATTGGAATGGAGCATTAACAAGTGCATTTCACGTGTTCAGCAGAGCCTCTTATCCTACCACTATCTGTGAACCATTTTAAAATGTACAGATGCTATTTTCCAAAATTTTCACTTCCACTCTATTTCCCTAAAAGCTAAAACTCAGAGTATGAGAACAGATTCAGGCACTCAGGTGCTGAGCAAACAGACCCTGGAAAGCACTGGGACAGGCTCAAGAGTAACACTTGGCACGTTCTGTACTCAAAAAGAATCAAAGGAAGCTAACAAGACCAATGAAGCCACAGCTTCAAAAGTTGGTGAGAATTTCAGTTATTGTATCTGAAAACTAATTCTGTAGAGTTTCTAAAAGTATTCTGAAGCAATTTATACTATGGTCAAGACAAAAGTGAACTAATTTAAACCATCTCCTGGGAAAAACAAACAGCAAATCAGGAAACATCTGCTAAGCTCCATCTTTTGGGGGAAATAAAAATCAGCCAGAGAAGAACTAGAGAATTTCAGAAAGGAAAAGAGCATCTCCAATTTAAGAGAAACTCAAGGGCAAAACCAAAAGGACAAGCAGACAGAAAAAATAAGCCACCCCCTTGCCAAAACCCCATTTTTAGAAAGTGGTAAAGAGGATTTAGTCCTAACAAGGGTAACATCATACAAGAGAAAAAAAACCCCAAAAGCAAACCATAAGGGCATTTTCCTCTAACTGACAAACCTTTTGTTCTTCAATGCCTTGTTTGAACTTGGTTTCCTGTGGATTGTCCATATCGTTGCCCTCCCAGTTGTCCAGCCTAAAAAATTGACAATAAGATTACAAAAGATACAACACACGATTTCTAGCCAGGGTTAGTATCACCAACTGTTCACACAACCTGAAAAAGCACCATGGTGCCATCAAGTGGTACATTTTGCCTTAAACACTAGCGAGGTGCAATGCAGTGCAGGACAAGCCTTTTCCAAGCTTTAAGAACATGACCTTTGCTTGTTCCAACACCCACCCCTAACGAGGGCTACTGCCTGTGTTAGGAAAGGATGAAGGTGATCCCACTGAGTTCTTGCACTGCCAAGTACAAAAGACACTCTGTGCCAGGTCCCATCAAACCAATGCTGTCTGCAGGCGTTCAGAGGCAGCTCTCAAGCCCTTCAAAGCTGTGGAGGCTTAGAAGAGTACTAAGTCTCTCGTTAAAAAAAAATTAATAAAAAAGCTCTAATGAAATAAGGAGCAATTTTACTTACAAATAAGCTGTCATTTTAGAGAAACACACAACTATACCACAGCCTGCAGCAGAGGATATTCAATTATGTGACACTTCCCAGCTCCAAAGAAAGCACTCTCTCTCCCACGATATACTTGAGCTTTGTGTTTGTGTCATGACATAGGAAAAAAAGAGTTAATATTTCATAAAAATTCAAAGAAACTTGGAAAAGTTGTCCTCTGCAAGGTTTTGAAGGGGTTTTTTTGCTTCCCTCCTGCCAGATCCTCTTCCCCAATATACTACCTCTTTTCTGATGAATTTCTGGGCACTTTTTCATGGAGACAACCAAAGTTTGCATCCTCACTTCCTACAGGACCACTGTTTCTGTTCTTCTTGGATCCACTTCGAAACACCTCAACTGCAGACCTTAATTCTTCCTCATCCATGCCAAACACATCTTTGTAGAGGATCTCATATAACACAGCTGAACAAATCAATACAAAGCTCGATAATATGAGATACATAAGAACTGCTGCAGTTTTCAAGGCAGGCATATCTTCAGGTATTATCTACTGTTACAAGGCAGCAGGGACATCAAATTTAGGGACAGGATCATAAAGTAACTCAGTTGGGAATAAGGGACCTCTGGAAGCCATTTGGACCAATACCCCACTTAACAAATAAAAAAATGAGTCTAAGCATAACAATATGCCATAAGTGAGCTTCCATCTCTCTTCTCCCCACCCCTGAAAACTGAAATAAACCCTGCCTCTAAACATATGAAAACACACAATTCCCTTCCAGAGAAAAATGATTTCAAGTTTACCCTGGCAAATAGCAGCATTTTCCTGGAATTGTTTTGTATACACAGAGTCGTAGTGGCCATTACCAGAACAACACAGTAAAATCTGGGAAAAATAAAAAAAAAAAAAAAAAAAAAAGGTTTTAAGGCTGGAATGATGTAACCCCAAATTCTATCTGAGACCCTCTCATTCTACAGTTGACATCAACTCATCAAGAAAATGGCTAATATTATCAATATAAATAAGAAAAAGCTGTAGCATCAGCTCCAAGCAGAAATTTAGGTGAAGTCTCTAAGTAACTTTGTATCACACAAAGAAAAAAAAGCACCCGTACATCCTGCTGTTTGTTTCCCACTTACCTCCAAGACCACCAATTGCTCAGAAGGTAAAATAAATACAACACATTGAATGCAGCACCCCAAGCCACACTGTCCCAAGTGTCAAAGGCACATCTCATCCTTCTCTATGAGGGACTATAAGAGCATTTACTTCTCCAGCCTTTAAAACCTTGCTTTTAAGAAGCATAAGAGATGCTTTCTGCAACACGTGCATTGACACACCATGCAAACATGTCCCACCAAACTTCTTGGCACACAACCACAGTCAACTGCAACGGGCAGAAGCCCTCAAGCAGCTGTCAGCACACTGCCAGTGAGGATGCTTCCCAGAAAACCAGCTCCCAGAGGGAGCTGAGATGCCAGGACTCAATTCTGTGTGCTGTGTGGATTCTGCCAACACAAGCTCTCCTCTGGTGGTGAGGAGGAGCAGCACCAGAAGGAGCTGCTGCCCGTACTCACAGTGTAATGACAGACAGCTGCCAACACTTAATGAGAGCTCTGGTGGGAAAGCCTTGGAGGGCAAGCACACATTTAGACCATGCTGTTTGATTTTTAAACTCAGCTCACTTTGGAATTAAATTAAGCTACAAGGAAAGTGTGTAGGTGAAGAAAGAAGCACATGTAGATGAAGACAGCAGTGCTCATCAACAGATCATTAACAGCTGCAGCAGCACAGATTCAGAGCAGACTGGCCACTTTGGCAAATAGAACAGCCCACATGCAATCCACACCACAGCAACTTCATCGCTATCATGCCTGAAATAGCCACATAATTGTTCATCCACATCTATGCAGCTCCAGAGAACACCAGAGGGGTCAGATGCAAGGTAATACAGAGTATTTGTCCTTTATGCACCTTCCTTTTACCCCCAGCAGTAGTTCTGATGTAGGTAAGCTGTTCTAATAGCTCCCATTCTGAACTGGGACCAACTATATGTCACAAAAATCAATCAATCAGTTTGTTACAGTCATCCCTTCCCAGGGAAAAAACTGCACACCTCATCCAGCTTCAGGAAAAGTAAGAAAACAGACTGGCAGGGGAACAGAAGGAAAGTGCCCTCACTTCTACTGACCTTGTCTTCAAAGTCATTGCCTGTAGCACATGTGGGTGGCTTCCCGGGGTACCGGTACACAATGAAGTCTCGCCTAGGTAAGCAGAGGGAAAACAAGACTAGCAAGAGCAGACTTTCAGTAGAACTGTGTTATGAAGAAGTTTACAGGGAGCAGTTTAGAGCTGTTGGTTTACAGAAAAAAGTCAAGCAAAGCATTTTTCCTGATAAATGAATAAAGAAATGGCCAGGTGAGAAAACCCATCCTGAAGGGAAAATAAAAATTATCTGTGAAAGACCATGATATTTACTCACAGGTTAAGTCAAGTACTTATGCTTACAGAAGGGTGCTCAGACACTAAGACAATTCAGTCTAAGTGGTTTAGGCACCCTGCAAAAGGACTAGAACCTCAGTGCAGGGAGCTAGTAATTCTAGCTGAACTTCAGTTTGTTCCTTTAGCATTGGGACAAAGTGAGCCTGCAAAAGGAGGGCTCTAATTTCTACCACTGGAGAGCCAGACTGCTTTTTCAGATAGCAGCATCTTTAGCAAGACAGCAGCACCTGCACAGTTCTGTGTTACCTCTGAAATAAATATCAGTGTGTACATAGCAGGTAGGGCAGGTACTCCTCACTTCTGGAACTTTCAAGAACACCCACATGAGTTTTAGTCACTTCTAACTACCACACAGTGTTTCCACTGCACACAGCTCCTTGGTTCTCCCCATTTTCCAGCCTTCAGCCACTAGAAGCAAACACCTGACATTCAAGTAAAACATCAGCAAAAGGATAACAAACAAGCGTCTCTGGAAAGCGACCCTGCCCTTAATCCCCATTAGATCAGGGGCTGTGATGGCACCATTTACATGCCACTTAAGTAAGTTTTGTAGGGAAGCATTTCTCATCATGCTTCACACATTCACATTTCAGTGGCAAACACATAGAAGGTTCTGGGGCCAGAAACCCCACACCAAGTGCAAAACAAAGTAAATCTTAAGAAAGAGGTACTTACTTGTATATCATTGATAAAGCACTCATTTCCAGCTGGCCAGCACTTTCCTATGCAAGATTAGGAGATTACATGAGATAGCAGAGGCATCTAAACATCAAGAACTGTATTCTAGGTTTCTGTAGAATTAAAATACCTATCTAAACTCATCAATCAATGCACTAAAAGTTGAGATATAAAGATTTGGGGGAGAGTGAGGTAAAAAGGGTCTGCTTCATGGGATGGCAACAATTACCAAAATGAGTTAGACTGAGTTGCTGCTAGAGCTGCTCCAACACATCACTCAAGATACATTTTTTTTAAACCCGTATTTGTTTCAGAGACTGCTGCATTTACCAAGGTTACTGATTAGACTAAAGAAATAACAATTTGAACCCACGTATCTGAACACTAAAGAAAGAAGCAGGGCATTGCAAAGCCTGACAAAAATTTCATGCAAGGTACACTCCATGTATTTTGCTTTTTCTTTCCAGAAAGCCCTACAATTATTAAAAAGCTTTTACTATCCAGCCTGCAGAGATTGCTCCTTTGCACCCACATAAGTTCCCCACTGAAATTGGTATTGTTTATACATGTACAGTTTATTCACATTATTTATGTAAATGAGACACCAAGATTTGGGTCTATCTAAAAAAATCCCACAAACTCAAATAACTACATTTTAAGTCATCACCTAAGCACCTTCCTGTTCTAGTCTCCTCAAATTTAAATCTCTTAATAAGTCTTAAATCATGCTCACCTTTGGATCTCCTAGTCGTTCTAGGTATTTCTCAAATGAGCCTTCCACATACTTTTGACAAAACAAAGAAAGCAAATATAAAAACTTAGGCAGTTAGAAAACAAAGTTAAAATTAAACCTAAACACTACTTCACAGCTACCAGCTGTTGATTTGGAGGGACCAGGGCACATGGAACACGGGAATGATTTGGGGTATCAATGTGAGAATACCAAGAGATCCTCAAAAAAAATTAAAGACATGAGTCCAAGTAATACTCAAGTCCCTCCTAGATTAGATAAAGCACTTAAATACGACTACAAGGAAAACAAGCAAACACCCCAAAACACAATCCCCAAAAAACCACACCAATACCCTACAAACCCACACAAACTGCTACAGACAAAGACAACCAAAAAACCCACCTCAAAACCCCCATGACTTCATGTAATTGTTCTGGGATTTCCCACCATCTTTCGATATTCATTTCTTGCTCCAAAAATCCGACACATTTCCCACCTACTACTAAATTTTGCAATGGTTGCTCCCCAGAGAATATACCATACAAGTAACTCACCCTACTCACTTGGGTTTCAGTACCTTGCTTGTTTTCAGAAACTTCAGAACCAAAGTCAAATAAAACTTATGCAACTGCAACCCAACGTAAGGGACAACCATCCTATCATTTCTCCTCTCTTACAAGCACCAAGCATGGCAAAGCATCGTGTTCTCAGTGCTAAACCACCGACTCCCTCCCGCAGCACTTCCCAACTACACGTACTCAGCTTATACATATACAACACACGGTACTTACGGATTCAAACCTAGACTGGTGCTGCCTCATAAACAAGACACAAGCTTTCCTAACTTCTGCATGATGAATTTGAGATGAAAACAGCTGGAAAAATAACGGTAATAAAGGAGAAAATTTCAGAGTTTAATTTAAGCCTCGCGTTAGGCATAAATTCTACAGACTGACGCCACCACAAGAAGAGGCAGTGCAGAGGCTCAGGGGCACCTGGGGCTGAGGGAAGCCCCAGCGCCCGGAGCCGCTCGCACCCATCCCCACACATCCCCACACCCATCCCCACACATCCCCACACCCATCCCCACACATCCCCACACCCATCCCCCACACATCCCCACTCCTCCCCGCTGCCGGCATCGCGCTCTGAGCACCCGGGCGGCTCTCCAGGAGCACCCCCGGCCCACCCCGGGCCTGAGGCGCCCCGGCTGCCCCCAGCCCGGCCGGCCTGCGCACTTGCTCCGAGACGGCTCGGAAGAGGCAGGAGGCGTCCTTGGCCGTCATCTTGCGGTACAGCCCCAGGCTGCCCAAGTACTCGTCCATGGCCACCTCGCTGAAGGACTTCTGCCCAAAGTACTTTTTGGAGCCTTTGTGCATCTTCCCGGCCGGGACGGCTGAGGCGGGCACGGAGACGCGGGCGAGGCGCGAGGCGCTGGGGCGCGCGGCCGCCGCTAATGAGGCGCCGCTAATGAGGCACCGCGCCCACCTGCGGGACCGCCCGGCCCCCAGCCCCCGGCTCCGGCCCCTCGCATCCCGCTGGAGCTGCCTCCGCCGGGGCCATTTTAGGCTGTTCTAGGCCGTTTTAGGATGCCCGGCTCCCGGCGTGGGTGCGCATCCCCAGCGTCTCCTCCCGCACCTGGCTTGGCTAAGCTGGCTCCTTCCAACTTCATCGCTCGACTGCAAATAACCAGCGGGAACATCAGTCCAGTGGTTATCCAAAATTCCCTCTGCGCTTCTGGGCTGGAGGCAAGTTGCTAGCAGTGAATTTGAAATATCAGCTCCATAGAAATCATTAAGGGAGTAAAAATCTTAGTCGCTCCTAATCAAGTATTTGGGGCAAACTTTGGGGGATTGGCAAAAATGACTCTTGCACAACTGTGCGGCCTGATTTATTCCACCTGTAGCCCTTTGTGCTTGATTTGATTAGAATGCCTTTATGAACATTTAATTTGCTCATAAAAATTGTACTTAGACATCAGATGGGCCAATTCAGGAGTTTCATTTTCTCGTTTTAAACAATAAAACAAAATCCCCCCAAATGAATAATGTCCTTGTAGGAAGGGCAATTAGCACCAATTATGAACTTGTAAAATTCTAGCACATTAGAAACCTAAGAACATGCATGAACATTTTAAACTCCCTTTGGTTTTCAAAATATTTACTTAAAAATTTGATGTAACATCAACATAGTTGTCAATTTAAAAACTTTAAATGGAAAGCCCTGATCAGCATCAAAGAATCACAAAATGGCTTGCATTTGCAGGGAGTTCATCTAGTTTCAACCCCCTGCCATGGACAGGGACACCTTCCACTGTCCCAGGTTGCTCCAAGCCCCATCCAACCTGGCCTTGGACACTTCCAGGGATCCAGGGGCAGCCACAGCTTCTCTGGGCACCCTGTGCCAGGGCCTCAGCACCCTCACAGGGAAGAATTTCTTCCTTATGTGTAATCTAAATAGGAAACACTGGGTGTGCAGAAGTCCAAACTAATGGTTTATGATGAGGTAACACCATGTAAATGGAGTGATTGTATTGCCAAGCCTATTCCTCTGTTTTACTTTGTGGGTAAATCACCCAAACCCAGGGCAGCTGTGGGCAGTTTGGCAGCAGGTTTGCAGCTCATGCCTTTTTCCCTTTTGAGGCTTAAATCTCTCACTTTTAAGCTCTCTTTTCAGTGCTTCTGTAAACACATGAAACAAGAGCTGAAGGCATCTGCAGAACATCACAGGAACATCAACAAAGACAATTTATTTCCACCTCTACTTGGCAAAAATGGTCAAGAGATCACTATGCATATGCCATGCCTGTAAAGAAGTAGTTTAGCTTGTCCTCATCACTGGAATTACCATCCCAATGCAGATTTTATGATATAAATGTCTGTCTGTGAAACTAGGCAGTTTATACTCCCTCCTTATTAGCATTGTGCTCTTTTAAGAGCTGAATAAATAAATAAAGCTGAATGAGTTTGGCACTAAATTGGAAACCACTTAATATCAGTTAGTATTAAGTGACATTTTCTTTGAGGGTTTGGCCCAGCTGGTGGATCTTTAGTGTTGAAGGCCACAGTAGGAGATGAGACATTTTATTCCAACATTTTTATTTCTCTGTTTTGTTTATTGTAAGCCAAAAACTTTATCCAAGAATGAAGCAAACTTTTCTGGCTGTCCAGGAGGAAAAGGTTTCAAAGCTGACAAGTCCATTGACTGCAGCGTCTCCACAAGAGTGCTGTAAAAACAGAGCAAAACCAAAAATTAAAGAACGATCCATCCCACAGGAAATTTTTAAATAGTTTTCTTTCTCTTCACCCATACGTAATTCTTTAGCATGGAAGTATAGTAGTATAAATAAGTATACGTATAAATAAGGATATGTATGGAAAGGAAAAGAGTGCACAGAGCAGCAGGCCCCGGCCACCACTGCTGAGAACACAATTCCATCAGCATTCAGAGAAAAGCTCAACTTTGCAACTTTTTAATCTTCTCTGGTTGCAATGCTGGGAGACTGAAAAAGATCTGACTCGTCCCCATAAACCACATGAGGAAATCCATTCTATCTGAACACATGGCAGAGTTCTCTCCTGATCACAGAACCAGAAAGAACAGCTACATCAATCTGTTACTTGCTATTATCAGGCTGCAAATAAGGCTCAAATGCTTAGCACTGCCCAACACAAAGAAATAAAAATTCCAAAGCTGACAGAAGCACCAAGATAATGAGTTTAAGAAACTTGCTCAATGTAAATGAATGCCAGGCCTAGTCTGTTCAGAAAGCTCTTCTGAAACATATGAAATCCTGCTTGCAGGGCAAAGGAACAAGATGCAGACTAAGTAATGGGAGTTACATTTTCTCTGCTTTCAGTTTAGAGGTCATCTGTTATTTTTAGAGTGGAGTCAATCATAAGAGAAAACAGTAAGATACAGTCAGCACAGGAGAGGAGACAAAACTGACAGGAATCAGGATGAACTCTAACAAAAGGTGCTGGGGGTTTTGGTGATGGTGGCATTTTTTTGTGTGTTGTTTGCTTGGTGGTTTATTTTGGGGTGGTGGTTTTTTTGTGTGTTGTTGGTTGGTTGGTTGAGTTTGTTTTTTTTTCCTGAAGTGACAGGCAGTAGATCTGTGAAACTCCTTGTCAGAAGATATGGTGGATTCAGGAAGTTTAGTTAAGAGGGCAGCCTGAATAAGTACTTGAAAGACAGAGGTAGTTAAAGTCACTAACCAGATAACATCTGATTTATGAATCCCCCTGAATCCAAGTATTCTTCTTTTAATTTAAATACATGTACCCTCAAATGGAAAAAAATAATTAGAAGAGGCCATGGTCAAAAGGCTTGGTTAAGTGTAGTAAATGACTACATGGTGTAAATTTATCCATTCTTGAAAATCTAATATCCAGATGGAGGTTACAGAGAAGGATGTACGTTTCCTTGCTACATTCTCAGTTCTGCCATAACATGGACTGAACATTCTTGTCCAGCAAGAACAGCCACAGCAGCTGCATACCTGCAGCTACAGTAGAGGACACAGTCATCCTTGTGGAGCTGTTTGGCCAGCTCAAGCTGATGGTTGTCCATCAGCTTGTCATTTATTACTACTATCAGTGGTTTTCCTTTCTCTAGAGTCTCCAGGCAGCTACCAGCACCTACAAGAGAACCAGAAAACACAGTGAGAGATGACACACCCTCCTACTTGCTGCTGAAACAGGATTCTTTGAACAACCCACCCCTAGCTGTGGACCTCAACATGCCCAGCCAGCCCACCGCTGAGCGGGAGAGACTTCATCCCACGGAGCTCCCTCAGCAGGGCCCGGGAGCCCCGGGAAGCAGACGGGGCTCTACCTGCGTGGCTGATGACCAGGTCTGCGCTCTGCAGGTCCTCAGCCAGCGAGTCCTTGAAGCGAAACACTTCCACCGCCACGGCCGGGCTGCTGCTGGGCTGCGGCAACGAGCCCCGGCCCACCTGCAGCACCAGCTTCTGGTACCCGCGGCTCTGCAGCGCCTGCGGGGAACGGGAGGGATGAATGGAGGGGATAACGGGGGTGGGGAGGATGGTGGGAGATGAAGACAGGGATGGAGAAGAGGGGATGATGGGGAGGGGTGACGGGGGTGGAGTGAAGGGATGAGGCGGAGATAGAGGGGGTGTATGAGGGGTGTTCTCAGCTCGGGCACTCTGGGGCCTGGCCCAGCTCCCGACTACCCCGGCCCGGGTACCGCTGTCCCCTCCCGTCCCCACTCCGTGCCACACGCCGTCCCTCCCCTTCCTCCACCAACACTTCTCGCCTCTCCCCGCCGGAACCCCCCAACCGCTGCGGCCCGCTCAGGCACCCCGGCACCACTGCCGGGACGCGGCAGGGAGGGCGGGGCAGGTCGCGGCGCGCAGGCGCCAGCCCCGGGAGGGCAGGCCGGGGCCGGGGCCGGTGCCGGGGCCGGAGCCGGTGCCGGTGTCTCGGCTGCCTGACCTTCAGCGCGGGCGGGGAGCCGGCGGCGGCGATCAGCTCGTCGAAGCTGGTGGTGCCCACGGTGACGAACACGGATTTCATGGCCGCCGGGCCGGCCGCGGGGCCGCCAGGGGGCGCCGCGCGCCCGCTCAGCGCTCCTGAAATGGCGGCCGCGCTGAGGGGAGGGACGGGGCGGGAGGGAACGCCTCCTTCCCTCACGGGCCCGACCCTCCCGTCCCGAACGCCGCTTGTCTTCACGGTCCTGCCCCGTTCGCTTTGTCCCGCTGCCTCCGCCCAGGCGAGGCGGGTGTCACGGCGCTATGGGGTTTGCCCGCCACGTTGCCACACCAGCAGGGGTGGTGGCCGCTCTGACGAGCCCACTGTCCGCCAGCGTTTAGACCAAGACTGTCTCTGGTTTTCAGACTTTCAGGGAGGAGAGGTAAAAGGGAAATAAAGGAAAAGGGAATTCGGAAAGTTTTGGCCTCCATGTGTTATTTCAGCATTGGGGACCCACGCAACTCAAGGACAGCCTGGCTGGGTGTGTTCAGAAATGCCATGGCCAGAGCAGAGCCACAGCCACCTTCCCTTTACAGACTGACATTGGCCCAAGCCTCCCACAACACTTGTGAGAGTAACACTTTGACTTCTACCCAAAATTCTGAATATTAGATGTGTTAACACAGTCTTGTTCATTGACGAGTAAGAATGACCCCTGAACAGTTGCACAAACCGGGCTGGCAGTTTTGTTTCGTAATTGTAAGTGTAACACGATGCACAATGCTACAAAAATAAACCAAAGTTAGACATCTAAATCTGTTTATTCCCTGAATTAAATTTAACAGATGAGGTCACAATTGTATACACTGCATGTTCAAAGAAAGATGCAGCTGTCTTGAGGATACCTCTGATTGCTGTATTAATGCCTCGTTCACAATGCTCATTAGCCCCCTATTGTTTTCATTTAGCATAATGAGCCACGCTGAAATGTATTTATTTTTTGATTAAAGCAAGTAGTGCTGACAGCAGACATGGCACTTTGGGGGAAAAAATGCTATAGAACCAAATAATATTGGTGTCCTGAGTGTGCAGGGACTTAGTGGCTCTGCCTAGCCTCACTCAGTTCTTACCTAAAGGGGCTCTAAGAGAGCTGGAGAGGGACTTTGGACAAGGACCTGGAGTGACAGGACAAAGGGTAATGAAAAAGGGCAGATTTAAATTAGAGATTAGGAAGAAATTCTTCCCTCTGAGGGTGGTGAGGCCCTGGCACAGGTTGCTCAGAGAAACTGTGGCTGCTCCTGGATCCCTGAAGTGTCCAAGGCCAGGCTGGATGGGATTTGGAGCACCCTGGGATGGTGGAAGGTGTTCCTGCCCATGGCAGGGGGTTGAAACTGGATCAACTTTATGGTACCTCCCAACCCAAACCATTTTATGGTTCTAACCTCAAGGTTAAATAAAGTCCCTGTCAGAGAGTGTGAGTGGAAGCCCCAGCTGAGGCTCATCTGGGCAATTGAGACCTATTAGTGCAGTCAGGGTCCTGACAGCTGTTGGACAAGAAGGTAGACTTGGGATGAAAGGAAAATGCTAAATTTTTCAGCTGTGTTGGAGATGAGGTTCAGCACCTGGTAAAGGACAGGATAATTAAATGTTAGGGGTTTTGGTTGTTTTTTTTCCATGTGTCACTGAAAGGCGGTGTCCTCTGCAGCTTGCACTCCTGGCTTCATGCTGTATAGGGGTTAGAAGAAAAAATATTCAGTGTAAAATTGCAGTGACTTAATTTTGTGTTGGAGTTTTCACTGGAGGATACATCCTGCTTGCATGTTGAATTAGGCTTGTTAGGGTGATTTTAAACTGAAGAGAAAAGGGAAAACTATCCATTAAGGGACTCAATTTCATGCTAATTTGTACCTGCTGTTTTAATTAGAAGTTGCGTAGGGCATAAGTAGAATTTTGCCCATGAGTGCTTGTGCTCTGGTCCATGAGAACTACAGATCACTCTCAAAATGAGATACTTTGAGTTCATCCTGTGCAGCTTTAAGGCAGGTAGAGGGCATGTAATCCAGGCTTGGTGCTGTGCCTTGGTTCATTGCTGTCTCTGCCCTGTGTTCCTACAGATACAACCCCACAGTGATGCTGTTCAGAGAACTGACCTGACAGAGACTTGTTTGCAGTTAGATCAGCTCACTCAGCTGCTCAAGCAGCACTACCAGCACAAGGGAGGTGGCAGAGCTGTGGTACCTTGGATTTAGTCTGGCTTAAAGGTCAGCAATTGCACCTCTGTGCACCCCTTCGTTGTCATAAACTGCAGCCACATTCTCTGAGCCACGTGGCTCAGGCAGCTGAGTGCCTGCAGCCTTTGTGGCAAAGCTTGTGTGAACCTGGCCCTGCTTGGGCTAGACAGTCTCTCTTTGCAGTGCCAATTGTCTCTCTCCAAGCTCTGTATGTGGGATATTATCTGGGACAGTCCAGAAACGGGGGCTCAGTCTCACCTAATATAGTCCTGGACCCCAGGCTAGGAAAGGGCTGAAATGGAAGATAGGTTCTTGCTCCCATCTGTACTTTATAGGGCATAATTTATATTCTGATACTTTCTTCCTGTGACAACATCTGGGCAAGAAAGTGAAGATGTCATGAGTGCAAGCTGGTTTTTGTTGAGAGAGAAATGACACATCCCTCCCCTCTTCTCCTTAGCTGGTATTTGAAATGCTTCTGGATAGCTCGGTTTTGAGCACTGTCGCTTTGTATTCCGTTCAGCTTGCCACAATTTACCCAGAAAGCTCTATAATTATATTATTCAGGGGTATGAAAGTGCCTGAAAATAAAATAGTCAGCTCACATCTTTGTTTCTGAAAACTACGTCCTGCCTTTAGTTTGCTCTTGAAGTCTAAAGGCTAACCCACAACTGTGGAGATAAAATTCTGATGACCCCTGAAATGCATGGGCCACAGTGTATCAAATAATGAATCATTAAAAGATATACACCAACAGGAAGGCAGGAAACCTGTATGAGTCTACAAACTTCGATTTTCTTTGAAGGAAAAAAACCCAGTGACTGGCTAGTCATTGTCTTTCCTTTCCCTTGTACTTTGTGCACAGATTGATTCTCCATAAGGCTTGTGATACACTGCTGCAGTGGTTGACATGAGGCACAGGAGAGCAATTAGACTTCTCCACACTAAATTTATGTTATATTTCAGTACTTTTTATATGTTTATAGATGTGCAAAAAGAGTAAAGATACTCCTGCTTCTCTTTCTGATTTGCTTTGTATAAATTTGAACTGAAAAAATGTTTGCTTCCTTTTCCTCTCTCATTGAGATGTAGTGCTGTACCTGTGAGGGCTGATATTTTTGTTACTGTAGGGAGCTTTGAAAATCAGATGGAGGATCTTTTGGGGAATAATTCCTTCATATTACTATGATTCTGAGATGCTTGGTCTGGGAAAATAACAGAGTAGCATTTGTCAGGCAAATGTCAATTGTGTATTTTGAAATATTTCATCACAACATTTCTACATCCTTTGGATTGTCTCTTTGTGGGCTTGTAATTTAGCAGCTGGATTGACAGGTGGATACACAAAGGCTCAGACTGACTGGAGGCAGGGAGATGTTGGATCACCTCCTCATCAGGGCTGACTGGCAGAAGACAGACACAGAAGCACATGGAGGAACTCTGTCTGCTGATTAAATATCTCACTCGTGGAATGGAAGAGGAGACTGTGGCTTAGCCAGAATGAGTGTCCACCATCTGACAACTCTTGTGGATTTTTCTGAATTTTGCCACATACGATGGTGTCCCTTGGAGCCCCTGTTTCTGGAATTATGGAATCATAGTTTTTAAGGCCTTATGTTTCTGAAGAGGAGACAGAAAACCACTCAGTGACTCTCCGAAGACTAACACACAAACAATATTTGTTAGCGATCTATAACTATGTATCTGTTTGTTACTCCTGTTTTGCTTTGTATTTAAACAATGTAATGATTCACGGAGACCTGAGCTTCAGGAAGCTCAGAGCTTACTCATTTATAAAAGTAAAGTGCTGCTGGCCTTTGCTCTCATGTGAATGGGAGGGCATCTCTGCCCTGGGATACAGCACATGCTGTGCTTCAATCCTTGCTTCAGGGACTGTGGCTCAGCTGATTTGTACCAGCCCTTGAGCTGGATCCTTACTGATGCTTGAGGCCTCTGCTAGTTTTCTGTCGTGAATGAAATGCTCGCCTTAGAGAACCAGAAAATGGACTTCATATCAAATAAAATTTCTCAAAGCTGGCAATTTTCAGTAGTGTTTGGGTTATTGGGAGATGAAAGGAAATAATCTGAAGAGTGGTGGCAAACCAGGCCAGTGTGCAGAGGTAGGAAGGGGTCTGAGGTCTCTTGCAAGGAAGACTCAGTGTGGTGATGTCTCCTGGCAGCTGGTCCCCTCAGCTCCCCTGGGATTCTCCTCCCGTGACAGCCTGGCACTGTTCCTTGCTGTCTGTGGCGAACACACAGCACCATTCCTGCCTGCTGGCCACCAGCAAACACCTCCACAACAGTCCACTGTGTGAACACCCTGCCACTTCATTTTCCTGCATAATCCCTCTGACAACCAAATCTATTAAAAATTCATTTTCATCCAGGCAAATCAGACTCCCTGAAATCAATTGAGCTTTGTTCTCTGAGGGCAGCTTGTGCTGGTGCAAATATAATCAAATCCTGAGGTGCCTTGCATGCATTTTTACAAGCACTGAGATGGAATTTGTGTTTCAATTATTCTTTTTGATGTGCATTTTTGAAGGAAATTAGAATATTATGCTCAAGCAAACCAACAGTTTTAGATCTTTAGGAAGGAGCTCCAAGTGAGCCAAATTCATTTCCCAGACAGTCCCAATTATACAAGTGCATACAAATATCTCTGTTTGCCATGCAGCATAAAAATAGGTAAGGAGGTGAACCCAGCGTGAACTCAGACTAATTTCACTTCTGTCCATATGCCTGCTGTTCTCCAGAAGCTGGCTTGAGACAGCAGCAGTTTATGTAGAGTGTTTGAATTGTTCTCCAGAAGTATTCAGGGACACTTAAGTCAGTCCACTGATGAAGTAAATGGATTTTGGAAATATGTAGACTTGCTGGATATGCCTTACAATTAATGAAAAGCTGCTCTAATTCTGCCAGAAAAGCAAAGGGCTATTGGGCAGACACACAGCAGTGGTGTTTATACCAGGAGAGGGCTGCCTGCCTTCGCTGCAGCGAGGGCACCCAGCCTGCAGGCTCCGTTCGGCTCCATCTTTTCTGCATAGCATTAGCATCTTCCCATTTGCAATGCCTGTTTTTAATTCTCAAGCTGGCTCTCAGAACCAAAGTGAAACAGTGAAAGCATTTGAGGTTCACTTCCCAGCCGATCAACAGCCACAGGCAACACAGATCCACTCAAGGTCTGAAAATCCAGCGATGTTTCTTGGACTGAGCCTGCCTGTTTGCAGCCAGTCTTGTTCAGAGGAACGGTGCCCTCTGCAACATTCCCAAGCCTTTGTAACAGCAGCAGGGGTGCTAAAAGCAGTGACAGGCATGATTCATTTCTCTCTCCTGTTTGTTTGTGCTAATAAGATGATAGCTTATTATTTACAAGCAGTCTAGTTTCCATTAGACATCAGGGATCACAGCAGCCACGAGATACTCAGCAAAACCACTGAGCTCAACTTGGAGATTCTTTAACAGCTCTGGGCCACCATTTTTGTTTTGTGTGCATGATATACAGCATATACTGAGAAGAATCAATACCAGAAACATCTTTGCATGCATTTCCTGTTTATGGCCGCCTTTTTATCACCAGAAATGCTAGAAATATTTTATGCAGAGGCAAACCAGGAGGTTAATGGTATGCAATGAATTTCACACAGATGAAAAACTGTGGCTTTTATTTTTTAATGTTCTAAGGATATATGCAGAGAGAAATGTAAGAGAGATCTAAAATCATACTTTCAACTGGAAAACTGGAAATCTGTTTTGAGTCTGTGTGCCTGGGTACTCTACAAATATATCCTCTTATTTAGGTATCAACACATACTGGTGAATCTTCTTTCAGGATTTTTTGTGTCATAATTCCAGGATAACATTAAGCTGTTTAAAATAAATAATTCTACAACTTGCTGGGAAATACTGCCAGATTCATCCCAGGTATGACTGAACTGGCTTACATCTAAATCAGATCTTGGTGTTACGTTTAGGAGAGCCATTATTGCTGCCTGCACTAATGTCAAAACAAGACTGTTTTATATTATCTTGCCTGTAGAGAAAGCTTCTGAACTCAGGATAGTCCTGTTTGCTTCACCCTGTAGCATGCTTGTGCATGGCCACCTGTACTTCCATCCACAGTAATCATGCCTTTCCCTTTCCCTTTCCCTCTCCCTGCTGAAAACAAGAGCTGTTCAGCTGCTGAATGTTTGTGTTCATTACATGAGGCTTTGTGTACCAGTGTTTCCTGTTAGTGGCACAGTACAAAGCACTGTTCTTGTCACTGTGCCATCTTAAAACGGTGATTCATGGTTAAACCCGTCCAAATGAAGGGCCTTGGTTTTGGTTTGTCTGATTTGTAAGCGTATCACAGATTGGAATGATGGCTGAGGGTAGACCGAAGCCTTAAATCTGTCCAAAAGTGGGGTGAAACATGGCAGATGTACAGACAGGTCAGCTTTATGTGCCGTGCTTGGAAGGTGGAACTATTAAGGCTGAAAAGTTCTTCACACTTCCCAGCATGGTCCAGGTTTAATCCCTTTGGTAATGGCTCTGAGCTTTCAGTGTGGGTATGGGCAGCTGGCCATCAGAATTTGAACTGAGGACATTTGCAGGCTGCTGGGCCACTGTTATGTAGAACAGCATCAGGTTGCTGTCAGACAGTGCTGAACTTGACCCAGTGTCTTTGCCATGAGGCAAATAATGTTCCTTTTCTGTCCCTTATCAAAGGGATGTAATTGCCTGGCAGCACCCACAGTTATATGTTGACACTTCTGACATAACTAGTAAAATAAATTAATTTTTCCAAAGGTAATGAGGTTGATATTAAAGAAATGATTCATGCCTAAGATCAAAAGGAAATGTCTTCTGAAGCAGTGTCCCATGTCCCTCCAGGGCCTTAGATTTCTGTCATCATAGGTAAAATCATTCCCTTTGGTTTCTCTGAACCTGGAATTTTATTTTCTTATTTTGTGAGGCAGTGACTTGGTGAGGATTCAGGTAAAATCTTCATTGATTCTGAGATTGGTATTACACAAGGTACTGCTGGGATATAGTGGTCCCTTACCATTTTCTGTTTATGAACAACCTATCCCAGGGTGCTAATTAGTTGGAGGAGTTGCATATACACAGAGCACTGGTTTGTTCCTCTGTAAAAATACATTTGGGGTTGATGTGACTTGGCTTAATTGTGAACATCCTGTATTTTCTGAAATCAGCAAGGTAATAGCAAAAATTTGTGAGACTGGTATTTTTCACCTAAAAATCTAATTACAAATATTTGGTTAATTCTTAATAACAACCGTCCTCATTAAGGATTTGTTAGATGCAATAAACACATTTAAATATTTTTTTTAACTTCCACAAAATCTGGCCACATCTTGCTTGCACTGAAGAAGATCTGTACTTGGGGGGTGGTACCTTTGTTCTGTGGTTGTCATCAGCTATTTTCTTGTCCCAGGTGCTGTGCAGGCTGGAAGAAATTCTTCTGTGTGCCTTACTTTGACATACAAATATGATTTGTGTCATGCCAGGTGTTTCTGTTCTGACTTCAAGGATGCCTGAGCAAACATGAGGGAAAGCATGGATGGTTGTAATCTGTGGCTTCTGAGATTAGGTAATGCAGATGCCTTAAACTGATCGTAAATGTTCTTTGGGATGCTTTATTTTGCTCAGAGGAAGAATGTTCACATCAGACTCAGATGAAAGTCTTGAAGATATTTGTGGGTTCTAGGTAATAATGATACATCAGTTTTAAATTGAAGTCTGTGCTTCAGAAGTGGCTGCACTAGGAGGAACCAGCATGATCTCCATGGGTTTATGCAACAAAAATGAACACCAATTACAGTGCATTTTTTCCACTGGGACTTAGCCCATCATTTTGTCTAATTATGGTATGAATCCCACAATGGAGAAACCCTTCTTCTGCAAAGAACCAATTCCCCCTAGAAATGCTAAAAATCTTAAAGTACTCCAATTATAATGAATTTTGCAATAGATAAAGAGAGCCTGTGCCAGCCACTTACCACATAAAAATAAAAGAAACAAAACAAAAATGCCAGAAAAACATGAAGGACTACCCTGAGAGACAAAGAGGGAATGTGTAATAGTTTGTATAAACTCCTCTCATTCTTTATCTAGGCTCCTACTAAATAAAATGACTGATCTATGAAGCATTACTGTCAACTGATTGCTGATGGATTTACTGACATACACTCAAGGAATAATGTTGGACTAGAGAGGAAGAAAATGGCTGAAAACATGTTCTGCTCCACTAAGAAATTCTGAGACAATGAGACCAGTAGTTCTGTCACCAGGCATGTTACATCCCCAAATGCTTTGCCTGTGGTCAAGAAGGGAAAAACCTCTGATTTCCTCACTCACAGCCCTATTCTTCAGCCCAAGTTCCAGCACTGCAGATCTGAGATGGTTCACTAAGCTGCAAAGCTCTGCTGAGGGTTGTTCAAAAGACTGCTGAGTGACAAAAAAGTCAGCAGAGAGAAGAGCTACAAGGCTTCTTTGATACAGTGGAGGATGAGAATGACAAAGATTAAGCTACGGTCACTCGGGGATGAAAACTCCACACAAACATATTTTATTTTGCCTGACGTTCTCTTATGAGTTTAAAACCAGCAGTGGTAACTAAAGAGGCAGTGTTTAATATTGAAATTGCCTTCCCCAGCTGCTGGTGAAATTGAATCCAAACTCTTATTTTCCTTCCATAGAATGCAATATATGTTCATACTTTATAACACTGAATAAAAGATTTTTCAGACTCGCTTACAAGAAAGAATAAACAGCCTTCCCTAGAGGAAGACTGCATTTATTTACAGATTGGTCTGCTAAAAAAATCCAAACCAAATGATGATTACTACTGAAAGATGATACCTTGGGAAGTGAAAACCTGGTACAGCTGGATCTAATCACCTGAGGGAGTGACAACAGCTCTCATGGCTTTCAGGCTGTAGAGATGTTTGTTTGTCATGTTTGTCTTTCCTTCAAGGAAACCATTGAGAGAATTTATACACCCAGAAAGACAAAATCTCTGTTAGACAAAACCTTGCAACTCTCAAATCTTCCTGCTTCAATAGCACAACTCAAACCATGTAGTAGCAGTCCAAGGAGAGCTGGTTGTTTTCTCCTTATTTTACCTTTAAATTACATTCAAATATTTTATTTAGATAATTCCTTGCTATCAGTTTCCTGTGTTCTTCTGTGAGTGGTTGTGATGTGCAAAGGTAAATGGAAGGAGCAGCACATGGAATGTGCACAGAGGCAAACTGGGCACAGCCAAGCTGCATTTGCTGTACCCGACCTCAGGGGAAAGGGCTGCTTGTCCAAAGAAACTTTTCAAAGCAGGTCGCACCTAGAAAAAGCAGACTCATTCTCTGTCTGCATTCCCAAGTCCTAGGCTGGCAGTGCAGCTTTGACTCCTGCATTTGGTTTGGCTGCTGCTGCTTTCTCAGCGTCTGCTGCCTGCTGGGAAGGAGATCACATTGCTCTGAAGTGAGAAATGACTGGTCTTCTTGTCTGATGTATCCTAATGTGTATTTTTACTCTCTATGAACATCACTGGCACTCTGCTGTTGATTCATTCCTGTGATTTACTGTGTGGCTGTTGTGTTTAGATTCAGCTGGATCATGAGTAAACCAGTAGGAGAAAGCTACAGTCACACATCTCTCCACAACAGACCTTCCTTGGCCTTGCACACCTCTTGTATGGAATAATATTCTCTGTGTCATGGGTACTTGTGTGCCTGCATAAACTGGACACTCTGACCTAAAGTTTTCATGATAAGTATCTTGCTCTATCCCCTGCTCTTGAGGTGTGAATAATTCTTGTGTTCTCAAGTTTCCTCAGAAAGATAATAAAAAATAAAGAGGCGACGATGCTGAACTAATCAGTATTCATAAGATGGAAAGGCTTCTCTGAGCTTTTAAGTGGCAGAAGTGACACCAAATGTAAAGGTGTTGTCTACAAGCTTTATGTCTGAACTGTGACTTGCTCGTGGGTATTAAAGGCAGCTTTCTAGAGAAAGGCCTTCAAGACATCCCACTGCCTCAAAGCATGGTCAACTTTTCTAATCTCTTTGTTATTGCTGTTGTCCAGCATGGGCCTTGAAGACACCGAATTTCCACTAAAGCAGTAGCCTTTTGGGGACGTTTTAAGAATTCTAAGCCAGCAAAATTCATTGAAAAAGTAGAAATAGAACAAAATCTCACCCTGGCTAAGTATACACTCAGTCTGTCAGCATTTCTTTTCCAAATTGCTTTGCAGCAAATTATTATTCATCCGAGCAGTGTGAGTGGAGGGAAGCAAGTCAGTGGAGCAATGATGTGTCTATAGTAAATTGATGGATAGGTACCAGCAAAAGTCAAACAAAGGAAAAGCAGCCCCAGCACTCTGATCCCAGGGGTTTCTTTCTTCCTGAGAAGCTTGTAGAAGTGCATATGGAGAATATTGCTGTGCTGTGGTTATCTGTTACCCATCCCTTCGGTGCTGGTTATGCTCTGAAACAATAAACACTTCGGAAATTCAGCACAGCATTAGCCCAAACCAGGTGCATTCAGGATGCTTCCTGCTTTCTTCTGTTTTGTTGGACACAAACAACAACAAGAAGTCACATTTCTTCCCCTCTAGGTGCCAACATGAAGTGCAAACTGGTGTGGTGTTCCCATCCTGACAGAGTCAGTGCTGAAAGGGCTGTTCAGAGCTTTTCCGAGGTGTGAAAGCATGAGAAATTTGTGAACAACAGCAAACCCACGTCAGTTTGATTCTGCAGTGACAAGCTGTAAGATTTGCCACTGAGTCTACTGCACCAACCTCACCCTGGCCCAGATTTGAGCTTCCTGGGGCATTATGTCCTAGTCATGCCACAGCAACCCGGACAGGTCCTTATAACCTAAAGATTATGGAGTAATATCACAAAAAGTGCTGCATGCTAACTGCTGTGACCATGAATTAGTTCGAATTAGGATTGCTGAGGCATAAGGAGTAAACTGGAAATACCCACTTTTGAGTTCTGGGCCAAAGACAGAATTCTGATATGGGGAGAATAATGGGAAGCTGGAGGATGCCAAAGCCTGTGGTACACTCAAATCCAGCTCGTGGCTTTGTGCTGTCCTGTAAAGAGTGTCCCAGTGCAGCACTTGCTTGTCCACACAGTTCAAAGGGTAGCCCAGGGCCAGTTTGCTTCCATATCTCCCCTGCATTGTAAGGAAGAGCTTCTCTGCCTGTCATTTGCTCCCACCTGTGGGGTACACAGAAATATCCCAGACAGGTC
Source organism: Corvus cornix cornix (assembly GCF_000738735.6). NCBI lineage: Eukaryota > Metazoa > Chordata > Aves > Passeriformes > Corvidae > Corvus > Corvus cornix. The sequence goes on along the minus strand of NC_047058.1, from coordinate 17,642,309 downwards.
CTACTTGATCCTTCAGCATTGTTGGGAGGGATGTATTTTGTTGTTTTTTGGTTTTTTGGTTTTTTTTTCATAAAAATACGTAAATAAACTTCATCCAGTAGCTTTGTGGTGCCAGTGTTTGAGGACTTGAAGAAGAACTGGCTTCAGGACAACAGCCCAGCTTAAATGAGATAAATTTCTTGCTTGTAGAGAAGAACAGATTTCAAGCATCAAAGAATGTTGCTGAGCTCTCATTTGGCTTTCAGGTGCCTTTTGTTGTCTGGTAATTGATTTTTATTAAATGGTTCTGTGAGAGCAGGACTATGGCCATGCAGAGAGAATTAATGCAGAGAGAGTCAGCTTAGGAAGTCTGTGGCTATTGCTATTAGCTTGATCAAATTATACTTTGAAAATGGATTAATAAATCTAGAGGAGAAGGAAGGGAGGAGAAGGTCTTTTGAATTATTCATCATTTGTTTGACAAGTTTACATAGCCATGAAATGCAGGTGGGAGTATAAGGAGTGGGTTATTTATTAATTGCATATGAATTGCACAGATCTTTCCCTCTTGCAGCCAGATCTGCTTTCACATTTTAGCTTTGACTACAGCTGGACAAATTATTTTTGCCTTCAGCTGAAGAAATTCTAAGTACCTTTGAAAAATCCAATCCATCAAAATTCATATTCAGTTTATTTTTTCACTCTTAACATCAGTCATCTTAGATGATACTTTAACTATTCTTGATAATGAAAGGACTGAGGAGGAAATGTTCATATATCACATTCTGGAGAGCAAGTGTACAAGAAACCAAATTATCCTTGTGGTTTTTTCAGGCTTTATTTTGATATCTGTGCCCACAGAATGAAGGCAAGGAACTGAAGACTGCTCTTACTCTTGCTAGAATTTCACAACCTTCTGTGAAGCCTGAGAATGGTGAAGACCTGAGAGGGCTTTATGGGGTAGGGCTCTTGGCAGATGGAATGTATAACATGCAGTTCCTTTTTGTGAACAAATGCGAACTCTGTGTCAGGAACCATAACTGAAAGTACCTTCCCCAATCCCCAAGTATTTATCCTTTTTACTTAACATTCTGTGTAGTCTTTTTTTTGAGCCCGCTGCAAAGATCGAGCAGACCTCACCATCTCCAGGTTTGTTTTTCTACCAAAATGTCAACAATTGAGTCTACAGCTCATGTACCAAGAAAATACCGTTTGGGATTTCCCCTTTCCGGATATATCCCCATCTGAATTTCTAGCCATGAATGTCATTGTACAACTGCACATTTTTTGAAAGACACATGAACAAACTGTGAACAAACGTCCATACCAGAATGTAGCTGAAGTGTAGACACAACACAAAGATGGATACTCTTTGAAAAAAAGTACAACCATCCCACAATTTCACCTCACTTGCTCCCTAACCTGTAGCAAAACAGGTGACTTGTTGCACTACCTGCCAGCAGAGGAATTGTCTGCCTGTCTCCTGCTCTCCAAACCTGCTCTGAAGCTGGAGCTGGCTGGCTGCACTTACCTGGACTCTTCCCTCATAAGCAGTTACGTCATTAGTGACTGCAGGGTAAGGATATGTAAGGATATGTAAGTTCCTAGTGAGGACAAGTCATACATCTAAGCTGTCATTAATGCTGACAGTTAAATGGATGTGTGACTTTGCATAATTTCTGTGTTTTGAACATTTTTTATTTCTTTTTCAACTAAAATCGGAAAAGGTCCTTTGGGAAGGATCAAGGATCAGGACTGATCCTCTGCTGAGTTATGTTGTTTGCAAAATCACATCTTTCTCTGCAGCCCTGCAAGGATCTGAAAATAAATGTTTATATTTATTCTGACATAGAGAAGGAAAATATTCTACATACCAACCCTTTCTACTCGATACTTAAGGGTCTGTTAATACAGAAAATGCATGCTTGTGGATGGAAATCATGTGGGTGAGATTACTCAAGGATTAATCCCGTCTGGTTTGGGGAGTCACACCATACTCCTGACAGCTCCCAGACTAAGAACCCGGGGAGATTTGGGAGCGATGCTGGTTGTTTGATGAGAGGAGGCTCACTCTGGCCTCACAGTCCCACCCACAAGGGGCTGCTCCTTCAGAACAACAGGTGGCTGTCTTCCCCCGCAGGCAGGGCATGGAGGAGGTGAGGAATTTACTCAATACTCAATTTGTTTCTAGTGTCTGAGATGGGACTAAGGATGGGGGCAGACTGTGCTGGTTCAAGTAATACTCATACAGACTGGTAGAAGGTTTTCTTGCCCAGTCACTTCCTGTGGCCAGCAGTTGGTTTGGAATAGTGGCACCATCTGAGTCTGTATGTGAGCTGGTCTTTCAGATCCATGGGTGGGAATATACAGAGCAGTCAGTGACTCACCATTGATAGCACTAAGCCTCTTTATTTTTGTAAAAACCCCCATTTTCGATAGCAGATGGACAAGTGGGAAGGAGACAGCCTGCTGAAGGGGAAGGGTATGACTGTGAGACCTGCAGTGCTCCAAGATGCAGCAAACCCATGCAAAATTTCCAATAACCACTTTTGAAAGCCAAAGAATGCCAAATTCCACTAGAGAGCACTTATCAAACAGCTCAACACATCCCAACAGTCTCTTTTCCCAGAGATATCCCTCAGGTCTGGGACATTGCAAATGATAGTGAAAAGAGGGGAAAGGAATTCTTCTATTTCTCAGTGGGAAAGGCTTTAAAATGTACTGGCATTGTACAGACAAATGAGGCACCCTGAGTGCCTCTGGGGCTGGAGATGTGTCAAGTGGTACAGAGACTTTATGTGAAATGAAGCTTTAGAAAGGAAAACTTGTCCTTTTCGTGTGAGAAGATAGGGCTGCCTTCCATAAGAGTACTACATAAAAATACACAATCTGCCCAAAGATACCATCTGATATAGAAAGTGATTACTCATTTATTTAAAGGATATTTACTGAATATGTTTTAAAGTGTTGTGAGACTCTTCTGAATTAACATTCCTTGGTGTGATGGAAAGAAGCTCTGTCCTGACATGTACCTCAGGGGCCATTTTGGCTGAGATCAGAGCAATCAGAATCTGTAATTTTCCATTAGTAGGTCTGATATTTTATGTCAATAAAAGTCTGTCAATAAAAGCTGAGTCTGTCCTGCAGACTCTTGGATACAAGGCTTTTCTGCAGACAGGTGTTCTGGGAAGCTAAGGTGGTTTAGTTGCTGATTTAATAACATCAGAACATTTCTGGTCTAGGTAAGTTGTAGCTTTTGAATGGAGAAGTTTTACAGGGTAAGTCAGATGTTGAGCCTGGGCTAGGCTGCCTCATGATGGCTCAATGAATGACACATACCAAGCCAAACTGAGCTGCGTAGATTTTTGTTAATTTTAAATGTCATTGACTAACTCACTAGCCATCTGTCTTAGTTGGATTAATATCCAGATCATCACACAAAATTTTGGCTCTTGTGTAGTACTGAGAGTAGCACTCCTCGAGGAGCCAATCTTTAGATGGGGTGTGAAGCCACCATCCTGCCTGGTGTTGTCCCCATAGAGGGTAACCTGCCTCCTGCCATTTTTCCAGGGGAGCACAGCCAAGCATGGCATGGAGAGACACTGCTGAGAGTGAATTTTTTGCTGTATTCCCTCACACAATCACTGTTCTGGTTCACTGTCCAGGGCCAGGTTGGACGGGGTTTGGAGCAACCTGGGATGGTGGAAGGTATCCCTGCCCATTGGCAGGGGGTGGAATGAGATGATCTTTAAGGTCCTTTCTAACCCAAACCATTCTGGGATTCTGGGATTCACAGATGTGGGGGTTAATGAAGTAAAAAAGAGTTATTCGATGTAAGGAAGCAATGTTTACATGGTTTTGTACTCAATCCATCAGTGAGAAGTAACACTAGTCCTGCCCGTGGATCCAGTGTATCCAGTGGGGATGGTACTCGTCATTCTGCTTCCCCCCTGCCAACCATCTGTACAAGCCACACTCCCAGTCCAAACAGCTCACCCAGACCTTTAAAGGTAAGCAAAAAACCTGTGGTACACAAAGCATTTGAAGAACAATTTCGTGCTACTATCACAAGCCCATGTGACAGTGTCTCCTCTAATTTTGCACTGGGTTTGTGTGAGGACTTTATACTTTCCAAGCCCTTGCAGAGAGCAAAATTGGCAAATAAGAGCGTATGTACATATGGAAAGCATCCAGGGGATTTTATTGCTAGAGTTGGACTGTAATAAAGTGGATAAGCTGTGTAAAATACCTGCCCTTTAGAGATGTGGCTGAAACAATTCACTGAAGGTTTTTCTGTGAGAGGCAGTGGCTCTCCCAGAAGTGATTTGCAGTATTTGGTTCCATCTTTTCCATCCGTGGAAGCAAAGCCTACCTCTGTACGCCACTCATAGGACTGGGTCAGATTGTTGTTCCATAAATTTAAATAAACATTTCTTTCCCCCATGAGATTCCATCAGGATATTTGAATCCAATTGTGTCTTTCAGTGCTCAGCGAGTTTACTTTCCATCTGCATGTTCCCTATTAGTCTGTGTCCAAAGCTGTTCCCACTATTCCTTACTGCAGTGCCAGGCCCTGGCATTTCCTCAGCTTTCTTTGGAGGAAAACAAATGAAAAAACTTTGGAAGAACTTGTCTGTCTTTTGAGGAAGAAAACCCAGTATGGATATGAGAGAACATGTTATTATGAACTGGAGTCTGTTAGGAGAGCAATGTCAATTGGGCTCCCAAAACTCACACTACATTTTAATTACTGAGTGATACTGGGGAGCCTAAAAGGCATAAAAATGTTTGTATTCAGCTCAGGTAATATAAAGGAGGACAAAGGAAGAGGTAGAATGTCTTTTAAGGTTTTTTTATCTCATTTCCTGCTGCTGCTTTCTTTTTCTTTTAAACCTTGCTTAAATTTTGGCTTTCTTTTCTTTTCTCTTTTAAAGTTCTGTCTCTTTTTGATCTCTGGCATGCAACTAAATGGGTTCTAATGAGAGAAAGGCGTAGTTCCAGCAGGTGATAAAACATTTGTATACTTCAGAAACTCCACTGTTTAATTGCCATTCAAGTGTAAAAAAGCAATTTAATGTTTTCCTTCTTGAGTGGGAGAAATGCCTGAGAATTTTCAAGCCACTGATAATTTCTGTGTGTGCCCTGTGGGCTCTTCCCATTTACACCACTTCACTTTGTTGATTTAGAGAGAGAGGTCAGCAAACTCAGGCTCCAGGACACATTCTGCTGTGTTTCTCTGGGTTTTTGGCTGTCATTAATGTGGCTTTTCCCATTTTCTGTGAGGTTTTTAGAGGGATGTGAGCCTTCCCTGACAGCAGTGGGTTTCTGCAACGCCGATTTTATGGAGACTGTTGCACACGTGCTGCCTGTAGTGCCAACAGCCAGTGACACCCTCCAGGTGCTGCTGAGGGTTCTGCAACAAGTTGTGGGGCTCAACAGGCAGCCAGACCTTCTTTCCACCACCTTTTTGCTGAACAAAGGACCTTTCCCAAGCACAGAGCCCTCTTTGCTTTGGGCTCCCTAAGTGGTGGGGATCCTGCTGTGCATTTCCACGTCTGTGAACTGCTGCACGTTCTCAGTGCTCTCTGGGGAGGCTGAGATGGGGGAGACAACGTGCTTCAGGCGCAGGAGCATGGAGAAAAGCAGGATCAGGAGGATAGCCAGGAGGGTTAGGAACAATCCCACGTACACGTAGAGGCTGGAATATTTGTCTGCTGTCGTGTCTACTTCAGTAGCCAGAGTTGGAAGGTGGACACGGCCAGTCAGGTTTCCACGGAACTTGAAATAAATCTCAGTCATTGCTCTCTGTCAGCTTTGGTCCATTTTCTGTGTTTACCTTCAGATCTCCTGTCTCCCCTCACCAGACTCACAGAGGAGGTCAGGAGAGGAAACTTAGCACAGATGGCATGATGGCTTCAGCAGGAGATGCTCCATCCTCTCGGTGTCACGGCTGCTGTTCACACAGTTAAGCAAACTGCGAGGGACAGGCCTTTGCAAACCATTTTGCACGTTGCTGTCATAATGACAACAAGCATCACACTTGTGCTTTACACTTCCTTCTGGCTTTTATTTCGTCCTAAAAATACTTCGGGCCTCCTTTTGGTAGGTCACCTCCTTTGGCAGGTGAAAAGCTTTGGTCCTTCTCTGAAGCTGAGCTGCAAAGGTTTGCACAGCTTTGGTCTTTGCAAGTGTTGCTTTTCCAGACAGACTGAGCAATCAGCTTTCTGCCAGCTTCTCCCACAGCAGGTGATTTATCCTTGGGTGAGCTGGGGAAGGTTGTTTTCTGCTTTGCCAGACTGCTGGGGGATCCCTTCTCTCCCAATTCAGGGCTATTGGTACTTGCTTAAGGAGTATGGAGTTCTGAATTGCTCGTTAGGAACAGTCAAAAAGTCAGCTTTCTAAAGGGAAAAAAGTGAGAGAGAGAGAGAAGTGACACCAGGTACCAAAATAGCCTAGCCTGTATGTGGTATCTTTAGAACAAATAGATAAGACAACCCCTGTCATGCTCCTGTGAGACACCTTGAGAAGAGGAGAAGCACTGAGTATTTAACTTTAGGAAAAGACCATGCAAATTTAATTGTTAATGTCTCCTCTGGTAACACGTTACTTACGGGTACAAGAAGGCCCCACAGTCTGTGGAATCAGATGTCAGAGAGGGAGGGAAGATATGAATCCAATCAGTGTTTTTCACCATGTGTCTCATTTATTCTGTATCAGGACCCTCTTTTTCTGAGTCTGGGTGCACCTGGCAGCTGTCCAGAGCCCTACCTGTCCCCCTGGAGCAACTCTGCTGCAGGATATGATGCTTCCCTCACCTCCTGGCAGCAGAACTTACTGGAAATAGGGGGAATCTTAACGTTTTAGCAGTTTCAGTTCTTCCAGCTGGAAGCAGAAAATGAAAATGCTGAAATTTCACTGCAAATGGTGCATCCAAAAGCATCATGTTCTGCTCTGATAAGACCAGAATTTTGGTTTTAGCTGAAACAAAAATGAAAGCACAGAAAAAAGCTGGTGCAATCATTTAGAATGTCCACTGCCTATATACCTACAGGAGATATAAATAGAGTAATATTAACATGGTAATATACTGTGATCATCAGAATAAATGAACCATTAGGTCAATATGATAAAAGCTCTGACACGTGACATTTCACCTGAATGACATATTGCTGCAGAACATTTTGACTTTCAGGGGCCTCAGGCTTTCACTACAAGCAAGAAAGACCTGCTTTGGCTCTCGTGATGGGGAAACATCTCATCTGCTGAGTTTTTGGAGAAGGGACACGGGGGCTTGTCTACACTTTACCTCCCAGCTCCTTCTTCAGTACGAAAGCATTTGAGATAACAGTTACCCACTTTAGGGAATATTGGACCAGATCCTGCTCAGTAATAAACCGGCCCAAATTGCTGATTGAAAAAATGACCTGGGGATTTGACTTCTGCAGTCCCTGTGTGGGCAGTGACTCTGAGCTGTGCTGTGTGTAGGAGGCTGTGGGCAAGCTCAGTGTTTTTCCAGGGGCTGACCCAACCCCTCTGGAGCCAGTTATTCTGGCAGAGGGTTTGGTGCTGATGCAGAGGTGTGGGGAGGGCAGCCAGGCACTTTTGCTCTCAATTACAGGGCAATAACTGTGATTTTCACGCTTGGAATCTATAAATGGAAATTCTTCCCCCGTGAAGAATATTCTCATGTTACACAGCAGGTGGGAAATAGAGGGTGTGAAGGTAACTGACTGTATTAAACTTCTGTTCTTACAATATGATTTCTCTGTTGATAATGAAGTGCAACCAGTCTGGAATCTGACACTTGTGTGAGTTAAAGTACAGAGCAATGTCTTTTCCCATCCCATCTGCTCTGTTACTGAGAGAAAAAGCCAGAGCTGGTTTCTCTCCTTAACGAGCAGAGAGCCTAATGGCTTTATATCCTTCATAAAATTAGACTGCAGAATGCTAAGGACATTAGTCTGAGGTTCAGTAATTAACTGCAAACCAAGATGTTGAATTAGTAAAGCTCAGCTGGGTGTTTATTGATAAAAGGAACAGATTAATAGTAAGAAGTATTAGCGGTGGGGAGCTGGCACTGTTTGGGGGTTTTTTAGGCTCAACTATAGATTTGTCAGGAGCAATCAACTATTCAGACTATTGAAAGCTGTAACATTAACTGCATCTTGTCCAGAAATGAGCCAGAAATAATTCAATAGCTCCAGGCAACCCCAAAGATCTTTGCTTTTCAATCTATCCCATTGAGCACATCTCTTTGGATACCAGTAGATTTAGATTTTGTACACTCCCCTTTAAGGAATAGAAGCTGAATGACTGTAGAGACCAACAGGATGTGAAAATAAGTGGTACACAATAATTCTGTGTGTAAAGCAGGTCAGACTATAACTGTGTATGACTCAGATTGGAGGAGGCAGAACCTCACTGGTTACCATGAGGAGCCCTCAACTTCATGGACACAGGAACATTCCCTGTGATCTCAGTTTCCAAGATTTAGTCATTCTCTGGCTGAACAATGCTTCAGTTCTGAGTGATCACTGGTGCTCAGTGGGCGCAGATTGATTCCAAGCAGACACTTGGGGGTTTTTTTTATCAGTTTGTGGCTGTTTTTAATCAGGGATTAAAAAAAAAACCAAACCCAAACCCAACACATTTCATCTAATAAAAATCTGTAATGAAAATAGAAGCCTTCATACACAACAAGAGACGGGTTTCTTTTCAGAGTGTGTTGCTGAGCCAGGAAATTCATCAGCCAAAACTTCATGGGCACTGCCATTACCAGCCTCCCACTGCAGCTATCAGGGTGTGGGGAGCTTCAGGTCTGGGCAGTGTTGATGAAGCCTGCATTGCTCTACACTGCACATTTGGAGGTCACAGGGGAGCAGAAAGACAGATTTTCCCCCAAACAGTGCAGACAGACAGACAAACTGATCCGCAGCTGCAGTAAATGTTTATGTCTTGCCCACCTGCTTCCTTCTACTCCCAAGTTCAGTGTGAGCACCACTTGCCAGCACAGCATCTCTGAAAGTGCAGTCAACTTTCCTGAGTTCCCCTTTGCTTTTCCACCCACTCTGGCTCTTACAAACAGGTAAGTGGGACAAAATAGAACAATTACTCGTGTAGCTTCTTTGAGTGCACTGAACTGGCTGGCAAGTACGGGACGGTTTGGGTTTGAACACACAGCACCAAGTGCATTCTGTCTAGGTCACCTTTACAGAAAAATATCGGCCCTGAAGAAATGCAAAGAAAACACCAAAACTCTCAATTCCATCCATGGCTTGCATTTTCTCCAGGGAGGATCTGAGGGAGAGAAGAGTGGAAGGAGGGTGATGGTGTCTCCTCTTTTAGGGGCAGAGAGGATATTTTGTTCTCATGCTGAACGTGTGAGAGTGCTGGCTGTGGTAGTGCACAGAGAGAGAAGAGCATAAAGCACAGTTACCTTTCAGAGCAGGCAGCAGTGTTGGGATGAGGCACCAGAGTCCCTGCTTCAGACCACGAGCTTGCTGGTGATTCCTCTGGGAACATCTCCTCCCAGGTAGTGGGATCTGTGCAGAAAGGATTTGCTGCCTTATTGCTGGAGTCAGGACAGTGTCCTTTCAGCCAAGTGCACTTTTTCTCCCCTGCTGTTGATCTCCCCGGCAGGGACGGCTCTGACTCCCGATCCTGGGATGTCACCGGAGTAGCATCACCGCTGGGTCCTCCCTTCGCAGGCAGCAGGGGAAGGGGGCGAGGAGCCTTCTCTTGCTGAACTGCGCTGCTGGCATGGAAGCAGCCAGACCCCTCCCTCGGCAGCGACAGGCAACAGGCAGAGGATGAGCCGAGCCACCGGCACGGAGGGAAGGGAGGGAGGCTCTGAGCTCAGCTCACTGCAAAGTTTGTGCGAGGCTCGGCTTAACTCTTTCGTGCTTGCAAGGCTGCGCTGCCTGCTGATTGAGGAGTGAGACATGAGTCTGGAGGGCAGCTCATCAGTTCTCTCATTTTCTGGAAGGTGCAAAGGGTTTTTTTTGTGTTTTGTGCCTCTTGGGGAGGGTTACCGAGTGAGGGCTGACAGCTGGGTTCCTGTCTGGAGCATGGACCAGTGTCACCTTTCAGCTGAGACCCTGAGGATAGTCCCCAAGCATTGCTCTTTGCCAGTAGAGCTTTCGATGCATTTTTGTGCCTGTGCCTGCTGTGTGGTGGTTTGGGAAGGGCTGTCCTGAGTTTACAGGTCCTGTCTCCCCTGAGTAGTTTGAAACTGCACGAATAAGCGTAACAACTTTGCAGTGTTGTGGGGAAAAATGATTTTCACCGATTTATGAATTCGTGAAGCCCAAATCTACAGACAAGATACCACAGAAATGAGGCAGAGGGAGCCAGGGTTGGGTGAGAACCCAGACCATGCGGATCCCTCTGATTGCCACACCTTTCGACCTGCAATTTCTTCAATGTCCCAGGCTGACAGAGTGAGGATGTTTTGTGACAGATCAGTTTGGGATGCATTGCAGCTGCCCTCGAGGTGTCCCAGCAGAGGAGGTGACCAGCACACGAGATGAAGCAGCTGCAGTTTGCAGCTCTGAGCACTGCATTTCATGTGCCCGTGTCCCTGTGCCCCAACAAGGGCTGGAGGCACCTTCATGGGGTGAGCCTGACCCACAGCCCCACACTGACCTCTGGGCTTCTGGTAATTCCCAGATTGTCTTCCATGGCCTGTATTTGGGGCACAGGAAACAAGCTTCTCCTCTGAAAAGTAGGTCCCACACAGGGGTTTGGGAAAGATGAGTTAATTCTCTCTTTCTGCAGCTTTCTGTGTGACAAAATAGAGGCATTTAATCTCCAAACTGTCTCCTAGAATAGCTTTGCCTCTCTGGTTCCCTATGGCCACAGCCTGAGCAGAGGGGCCAAAGGGTAATGAAACCCAGAGCTGCACAGCTCTTTCATCCTCCTGGGATGCAGAGCTGTATTATAAATACATCTCTCTGAGGGCTCTTCAGTCTCTGGAGTTCACAAGCACAGTGTATTATCACGATGCAGCACTCTTTAGATAAATAAAACATAGTCCCTTAAAAAAACCCCCAATTCCTCCATGCTTCTGTGCAGGGATGAACTCTGTGCAAACCAAGACATAAAAGGCAGCTTTTATTGCTGATTTTATTTCATATTTCTTTTGTTGTAATATCAAATGCTGTTCCCAATACTGCAGTCTATGCCACCATTCCCTGCTAGGCATACAGGAATGAAAGTACAGTGAGAAGGCAGAAGGAAGAATGTGCATTCTTCCCCTGGAATTGCTACAATTGCTGCTTTACCAACAAACCACCTGACAGCACCTCCAAACCCTTGGTACACATCCTTGTATTTAAGAATAAACAAGTGAGAGCTCTGTTTAAGCAGGAATTTGTGTTGCTGGTTGAATTGATGAGACCCAGAAGAGACAGATGTGTTGAAACCTGCATCCTTGCTTGCTATATAATGCTAATGAGCAGTGCTGAAATGAAAGGCTCTCTCCCTGTCCATGCCATCCAGCTTCTCTGCTCAGCCTTTTTTCCCCCTTTGTTGATTTTGCAGTAAATTATCTCTCCCTTTTGTAGGGCCAAGCTGCTGCTTGCTGGGTGGGTGCACTTGGGTTTCTTGTTTGCTTTGTAGCTGGGTATAATAATGACAGATGGATTTTAAATACTGCCACAATTCATACCAGCTGAGGCTGATGAATACTTGACTGAATGATTGCTGAATTCCTGACTCGTTGTGAAGTACCTAAATTTTTGGGACAATCAGTGACAAATTTGTGTTACGTGAAATGAAGGTGTACAAATTCCCTTGGAGATACTCGGAGATATGACCCCAGTGAATGTATTTTTTTAAAACAGCCATTGGGAATTCGGGGGCAAAAGCCCAGGGAGGTTGTTGGACTCTTTCCTTTGAATTATTTGATCCTTGCCTCAAGCTTTTAATCAGGTCATTTTACACATCTTTCTCATAATGATCCCCACCAGTCTTAGAGTGAAATTTGGATTTAAGAAGCAAACATGATCTCTGAATGATTGTTAGTGAGTATAATCTGTGTGTTCCTATAGGGATTCTTCTGTTGCCCTAACTCATGAATACTATGAACACAGTAAATGCATATTTTGGGTCTTTAAAAATTCCTTGCAGTGCAGCTGCAGTGAATGGAGAGCTGAAGCAAGGGGTAACTGTTTGTCTTGGCAGCCTGGGATCTGTTGTAAATATGTTTTTGTTCTAATATGTTTTGTCTTTAGAGCCACAGCACCGAGTGGCAGATGATCTGTACCACAAACAGGCTGGTAGAACACATTAAAAAGATGTGTTTTGGTAGGTTTTGAATCAGGAGTCTAATGGATGGAATTTAAAATATGATAAATATTCGGGTTCATGTGAAATGGGTCCAGCTGCCACCAGCTTTGAGGGAGAAGCACCACAGTCCAGGAGGTGGCAACCTGGAAATCAAAGCCAATTGCCTCAGGCTTGTTCCTTGCTTAGGCCCCAACCAAATGGACTGACTTCTCTCAGTCTCATTTCTTTTTCATGAAAAGGGAAAAATTATTAGTTCCTCCCCGCTGGAGTGCTACGCAAATGCAGTGGTCATGTGTCCCCTGCTCCAGCAGCAGCCAGTGCCTTTCCCTCTGTGCATTGCCACACAATCTCCTCTTGTCCAGCACAGCGTGTCTGAAAACGCTCCTGTGTTCAGACTCAAAGAGTTTCGCTGCTTGGAAAGGCTCTGGGGCTGCTTTGACAATTTGGCTTTGTTTGGAACTTCACCATTGCAATGCTTCAGTTTATTTATAGAAACTTCATCTCCCACAGATGACTGAAGAAATTCAGCGTTGTCTGACGCTGCTGCTAATTTTTAGGGACGTTTCTAATTGGATTTACAGTTGTCACTGAAGGGCTACATTGTTCTGCACAGAATTCTCTCTGGAACAGCCCTGAGCTTCGTTTTTGTCAGTGAGCTCATGGAGAAGGCTTTGCATGTCCCCAGAATGGCATTAACACCACTCACAGAAGGGACTTGCAGTGCTCTAGATAAGTCAGTGAGGGCTGGCTCAGGTAGGGCCAGCTGGCAGTGAACAGGGTCCTGTGGACAACCCTTGGAGCGAGGGTTATCTGGGAAGCACATTCCACCAGGATCCAAACCACATGTACATGTCAGCCACCCTCCATCAAGCCCCCACATGGATCACGTGGACCTTGGCAAAAATTCGTTGGAAAATGAGGCAGGGATTGAACTTTAAACAGATCCTTGTTCTCCAGCCCGTGGTCTGGAATATTATTATTATTTCTCCTGAAACAGGAATAGTTCTTGCAGCAGTGCCTATTTTTAGGGAGTTCAGCACGAATTCTAGACCCAGGAGCTTCATGCAGGTCTGGAGAAACTTTGAGATGTGCTGATCCTTCCATTTTGGCTGGCCAGTTGCTAAGATACAACCTGAGAGATGACAGTGAGCCACTGTGCTTCACTCACTGAAAATGGGCTCTTGTTTTTAACCCTCCCAGCCCAGCTTGTCCCAGAGCTCACCAGGGCATCGTGACATGACTGGTGGCAGCACAATAAACACAATAAACACAATAAACACAACACCTGGGCCTTGCTGTAGCCACAGGAAGACAGCCTGGCTTCCTGGAGATGAGGTTGTTTCCCTTCAGGATGGACAAATAATCCATGGGGACAACGCAGCATTTGTTGGGAATTGGGTCACCCATGGAATTTTCTCCTTCCTCTCCGCATGGCAGGGCTGGTGCCCCAGGGGATGCTTGGCAGGGGCCTCAGTATCCAACCAACACCTGGGGTGTGTAAATGTGTGGATTTTGCATGTTTTGTGCTATCTGCTCTCCTCTGGGGGTTCTGGATGGAGCCTGGAAATGTGTTTTGTATTCCCACCTCACTCCCCCACTGCCTGGCTCCATGCTCTGGCTGTGGACAGCATTACCCTCAGTGTTCTTGGTAGCACTCCATGGTCACTCTTGGACATGTTGTCATCACAAAGCCCCTCCCAGCCCACCCAGAGCTGTGTGCAAAGAGCCCTTGGACTCCTGTGGGTGCCTCCCAGGTTTCCTCCTGCAGGAACAGCTTGTAGGGTTAATAATGCTCAGGTGTGATTCCCTGAAAGGTTATTTCACAGCACAGATGATCTGAGGAAGGTCTCAGATACAGCCACACAAGCTAAAGGCACCACCTGAGCTTGGCAGGCAGCACTTGGGACCACAATATTGATCAGTAATTCCTGAGCAGAACCATCCCTAAGCTGGAGTTCCCCGTTGTGCAGGATGGCATTTTGGTCTGAGCTCAGTGCTCGTGGACTCAGATGTTGACCAACTCTCTACTGCCAAGGGACCCATGAGGCAAATCTTTAAAATATGAACAGATAATTCCTGGATTGTGACCAAATCCTCCCAGCCAGGGCCATGAAGCTGAGTGAAGGGTGGGTAGAGCATGGGGAGTGTGAGCTGCAAAACAGTTAAACCCTTCTCTGAAGCCTCTGATGCCACATTATTTGCATGATTCACAGTTAACAGATGGGCTTCTGCCTCTATTGCAAGGGGACCAGTTCTTCAATTGCCATCATTAAATAATAATCATGACAGTTTATACTGAAAGGAAAACAATTTTGCGATGACCCCATTACACCAATTTTTGTTTCCTTGGTTTGTTTGTTTTAATTCCAGTCTTAGGGAAGAAAATCTCTTTTCTCAGTTCTCATTTACAAAATATGCAGCTGAGAGAGCTCTGCCCACCCACACACTTTAACATTTCAAATAACAGCATTTCCATGCAGCACTGGATGAACTCTTTCTAAACCTGTCTGGAGGAAACATGGTTGAAATGGTGAAAAACAGTGATAGGTGCAAACACTGCCATCTCTGCTCTGCCACCCATTTCCACTGCAGTTTTGAGGAAATCCTCTGTTTGGATGCATCTGTTCTCTACAGGAGAGCACAGCACAGGAATCCTGAGCTGCTGCCAGCTGTGCTAAAAGAGTTATCATAGTGTAAGCTTTAAAGAAATAATCTTAGAGGTGATACAAAAGCCATTCAGGTATTTCTCTTTCATCCAGTTCCCAGGAGTGACCCTTCTCAACAGCAGGGATCCCTCTCTTGCCATGGCTCCCTAAGCACTGCTCTGGCTTCCCCCCCAAAGCACCTGTACCTCAATATCTGCCATTTACAGACCCCACGTGTCTGTAAATGTTATCCCCCTTTATTCTACTGCAGCGAGGGAATGGGCAGAGAGTTAAGCCACGTAAACCAACTCTGAAATCCTTTCTGCTTCATGGGGAGCCCAGTTGGTGCTTGGAGAGTGCTGAGGAGGAGAGCAGGCAGGATGAAGACATGTGAAGAACAACTGCACAGTGTCTGAGTTCCCATTTTGATGCCTTTGTTTGTCTAACAGCAGTCACAAGTTCCCTCTGCCCCAGCCTCTGGGTCAGTAGCAGAACAAGCTCACTGGCCAGTTCCACTTAATTATTGTTCATTTTTGGTGACACAAAGAATAAATATCCCTGTGTGATTCTGCTTAACTGATGTGCCTGGTTATTAATAGCCAGTTTTGGTCTCCCTCCCAGCCTGTGTGCCACAGAATACACTTCCCTTCTGTCTCCAGGATCAAGTTGTCTGGGAAGCCACTGTTCTGTGAAAACACTGGACAAAAAGCTTATTGACCAACCCTTCCTTTTGAACAGAAGACTGATCTCTCTTTTTATTTTTAGCCTGTTAACAACAAATGTTGCTTTATTGGTTCACTTTTCAGAGATGAAGATATGTTTTCAGTTTGGACAAAGACCTTTACCCAGAAAGATTCACCACATGGTTCTGCATGGCCACTTGGTCCTTCTACTCTGCCTTGCTCTACACAACCTCACTGAGTTCTCACTGGAAGCAGGTTTTATCCATGCCCCAGATTGACTTTGCAGCAACTCCCAGCTTCTTAAACCCCAGACTTCTCTAGTGCCTGGGCATCAGCTCCAAACTCAGTCCATTCTGCCACATGGGTCTTGTGCAGAAATCAGGCGATGCTCTTTAGAGGAGAGAGGGGCTTCTTGTCCTCCCTGCTGGGCAGTAGTGTCCAGCTGAGATGTCCCTTGCTGCAGGGAGGACACTGAAAAGAGACAGGGTGTGGATGCCAAGCTGTTGCTGAAGATGGGCTTTTGTCCCTGTTGTTATTTTAACAGCAGTTCCATGTACCCAGATTAAGGGACATTTAAACATCCGGGGCCAGGTCCACTCTCCACACACCCCCGTGACTCCCACTGGAACTGTAAAGGCATTCAACCCTTCTCTGGCAGTGGTTTTGGGAAATATGAAGTCTGTGTCAGTGTCTGTTCAGTGCTGTTCTCTGTAAAGCTTTCAAATTCTCTATTTCCACCTCTGGAAGGGAGAGGAGCTTTCTGTCTTACCCATTAATGCCAGCAAAATCCCTGTTCCCATTTCCAAGGATTTTAGCCCTGTGCTACAGGGAGGACAAGGCACATTATCTGCTTCTGCATACAATCAACATTTCTTCCTGCTTCAGCTCTGCTTCTGATGACAGGCTCAAAAGAATAAAGAGAAAGAGTAGCAAGTGTAGGAATAACATGCTGAACTGCTGGTGTCTTTCTTAAGCTGTAAGAGGAGCATGTAGAGCGTGTGTGTGATGTTCTGGGGCTCTCAGTCCTGCAAAGATTATCCTGGGACAAAATGTGTGCATTAAAATGGGATGAGAATGTAAGAGAATAGACCTCTGAGGGCCACTGCTTTAGAATGAGGGAATCTCCACGGCCATGGGCTTGGAGTAGACTCAGAATCATCAGCTAGGAGATTTTCACACCACTCTGTAGAAATTTCTGTGTGTGGACCCCACCAGACTGCAGGAGTGCCCTGCCTGGTTGAATGCAAACAACTGAGTTAATCATACAGATAACTGTGAGAGTGCAGCTTAAATTCCACTGGGGATCTGTAAAGTCCAGTCACTGAAGGACATCATCACAACACCCTGCAGTGTAATCAGCTCTGCTGATTTAAATGTAAGTCCTCTCAAGGGAATTTAAATCTCTGAATTTTCCTGAACCACCTGATCTCCTTTCAAGAAGAAGGAAGATTTGTAGCACTACTTTTTCTACCCATAAAATGCCTCTTGCCCTTTCATATTTTGAGATATTTCATTTTCAGTGCCTATAATTCCACAAGGTACCTTCATGCTGTTTAAAATGTACAGACACTTTGCAGTGCATGACCTGTGATACAGAAGCTACCTTCTCCCATCAAACATTTCCTGTGGGCAGGAAAACACTTTTTAAAAGATATTAGGGAAATCTGGAATTCTTTCCTGCTCTTTGTCCCAGCAAAGCACAATCTCAGACCTGATGGCAATACAAGGTCCACAAAAGAATAACTCTTTTTGAAGGAATCCTGTGTTAATAGAACGTGGCACATCAGTGTCTGCACTCACACGTTCCTGTGTGAGGAAATCATGACTGTCACTTTCGGAGACACATCCTGTTCTTTCTGGTAGTGGGAGATTGAGGTCTTGCTCAGATCTAGTGACACGTGAGGATTCTCTTTGTTGGCCTGCTTGTGGCTGTCACAGCACATCACATTCATTATCAGCTGAGGTAAGACTTGTTTTATGAGCCTGACAAGAAATGTTGACGTGTCTGAGGTGCTTGGGATAATTCATCTGAGAAAGAGGGTGAATTCCTTGCACAGGGAACATGCTTGTCTGCTGGAAACAGCTAGGGAGGCACAACTGGAGGGAGTGCAGATGTACAGAAGAATTCCATCACAAATGATTGCACTGTGTCACCTTCCCTTAATAACCTTGGCCTGACATAGCCAGGTGAGGGATGCAGCTGGCAAGCTGACATTTCCCTCAGGAAATGCTCTGTCCCTCATCTGGTTCCCTCCCTCCCTTCATTTGCAAGATCTTTGATAATTAAATCACTGCGAAGGCAAATGATCTGTCGGTATAATTCATTTGATAATTCAGCCTAAGCCCCACATTTCTCTTTGCACAAATGAAATTAGCTCTGCTCACAAAAGATCTGCTCCTGAGCTACCTGCTCACTCACACAACCCCTTTCCTAATTAGATGGCTGATACCAGCAAAGCACAGCTTTCTTCCCAGCACAGGGAAACCAAAAAGGTGCTTTTCACTAGAGAAGTCCTGGAGACCCTGATGTAAAGGAGAGGCAGAGATTCATTTCTGATTTCTTGCTCTTTTTCTCCCATCACCCAGCTATGCTTCCTTTTCTTTAGTGGGTTTTTCTGAGAGAACTGGATGAAGTTTTGATAAATGCCTATTTGGAGAAGAAGAGCAGCATCCAGGTTTGGCCTGGAGAGCACAGACTTTTTGATAAATACCTTCTTGAAGAAGAGCAGCATCCAGGTTTGGCCTGGAGAGCACAGACTTTTCCCTGGTAGCTGGAAGAGCTGCTCTACAAGTGCCAGCAGACACTTTTTCCCATTGGATCCCAGTCCAACTACTCCAGAGGGATGCAGCACCTGCAGGGAGGGTTCCACTTGAAACAAACCCCATGGACATGATTTCTGTTGTTGCTGTCTGTGGATGAAACTTGAATGTTTTTGCCATTAGATATCAGAGTGGTGTAATGGCCCTGGGCTCTACATCCTTCCCCCAAGGCAGGTGGTATCAAACTGCATTCTCCAGCCATGAATCCCCAAACCTCTCTGGGGCTGCAGCAGATAAAAGCTAAATAAAAGCTAAGATAAAACCCTCTCTGTAGTTAATATGTTTGATAACTAATGGGCAACCAGTTAAAACCCAGGAGATGCAAGGAATGGCAGAAGTAGCTGAGGATGGCAGTGAGAGAGGGGTGGAGAACCAGAGCCAAGCAGGGAATGGGCTGGGACAGGGACTGCTCATAGCTCACACAGTGTAGGTTCACTGAGACTCCAGAAGAAAGGGGCAACTGAAAGCCAAGACCCCAAAAGCTGTAGCTGACATAAAAGGCTCCTGCTGCAGCGTCAGCACTGCCCAAACTTTACAGCATGGGCAACCACCACCCATCTGGGGCTGACAAACAACCCAAGGATAAGCTGTTGCCCCAGCCTTACTGCTCAGGTTTTACAGCAGCTTCAGAAGCAGCTGTCAGGCTTTGTCCCTGACCAACAAAACCAGATGAACCCTGATCTGATCTAGCTTCTAGTTTGTGGCTGGCTAAATCAGTGTTAGCTGCTGGCCTCCTGATCATTTGGTGATCCAGCATTTCCCCCTAGAATCAGCCCAAACGAGCACATTTTAATTTGGGGGAAAAGGCAAAACTCTTTGTTGTGTTTCACCTAAAAATCCAGCTTGCCTATCCTTTAGAGGGAAAGCCTTGTTCTCCCGTGCTTCCAGAGCAAGGGGCCCCAGCTCTGCCCACAGCACTGCTGCATTAGCTCTCTCTGCAGGCATGACCCTCACGTGTGGCTTCAACAGTGGAACAGTTTTCTTTGGGGAGCCTGAGGGAATAAGGAAGGAGAAGAACCCATTACAAGCCTTGACTTTTCAAGAGGAGAGTACCACAGGCTGGTTGATATCCTCACATCAACAGAAGGCAAACCCATCTTTCCTGGCTTCTCTACTCAGATTTTGCCTGGAACCCCATGCAGCACAAAGGGCTTAGACTTTAGGAGCCCATAATGACTGAAGAGGGAAATAAATACCTTGTACAGCAGGTTACAAAACTTACATACTATTTAAGTGTTAGGGTTTCTCTACCACAGCCTTACCTTACCGGTATCAGGAAAAGAACACGAAAATAATCCATTTTATTTTAAGTACTCTGAATTGTCAGACCTGGCCTTTGCTTTAGAATTGGTTGAAAAAGACCTTCACAATCATCAAGTCCAGCCTCTGACTGAATACCACCATAGTACTGGATTTTTAACCTGAAAAGGAAAAAAAAATGCTTTGGACTGTGCAAAAGGTCTGGTTTCACTTGAGTGCTTTTTGTGCTGTAGTATCAGAATAAGGCATGGGAAGACTGTGATGACTTGTGCCAAAGATGCCAGGCAGTCTATAGAAGTCTGTGTGCTAAGCTGTACAGACCCTGGACTCCCTCAGCAAGGGAGGCTGTCTGCAAGCGTGGCAGAGAACTGTGTGTTTTGATGTCCCCACTGTCATTTTGGTGTTCAGATCATGGTATTTTGACTGCTGGGGGATTTCCTGACTCAGTGCAGTGGGGTTAAGAACTTTCCTCAGTGTTTTTTTTTTCTTCTTCCCCCCCCCCCCCCCCAATGTTGCTCTCAGCTTTCCCTCCTTTCCTTGTCTTCATGCGAGCAAACAGACTGGAAATCATCAATATTTCCTACAGCTTCCGACATGTGCTTGCTCTTAGTGAAACATCAATTCCAGGCTCTTTAAGAGTCGTTCTCCCTCGGTTTGTTCCTTGCCTTGCTCTCCCTTCTCTCCACGCTGTGCATGTGCTCCCTGCTCCAAGTCACCCCTGCTCCGAGCCTTCCCCAGCACCGGAGCGACGCTGGCACGGGGCCACCTCACACTCCAGATGGCTGCCACTTGCTGCTTCTGCCACGGGCTCAGGCACCGAGCTCGTTATTCCAGACACAAATCCAACGCTATTCACTCCAGGGAATGGTTACACGAGGAGGAGTCGCTGCCTGTTTCCCCTCTGAAGGACGCGTTCACCACTATTTAAGACATCTTTGTTTAGCATCATCTGAATCTGCTCCAGGGGCTTCCTGGCTGAGGCATGGAGCAGGCTGCCTTCTAACAAAGGTGTAGTAGCACCTCTCCTCCTTGCAGCTGTTGGTCTGGTGATGACTGCCACTTTAGAGCTGGTTATTCTTGGTTTTATCCACCCCATGGCTGTGTTTTTTCCCAGCTGGTGTGGTGAACATAAAGGAAGTAAAAGCTCTTTTGCCAGCTGGTGTGATGCAACCTCTGCCAGCTTCTGAGTGGCTTGCTGGTGGTTGTTTGGAATGGTGCTGCTCCACTCACATTGTGTTCTTTGTTTCAGTGCTCTAGAAATGTGGATTTAGGGCTCTAGGTCTTGTATGGCGTGATTTTGCTTATGGATCCCATTGTACCCTCTGGAGACTTTGCAACAGCAGAGATTTTACAGTAGGGCAGCCAAACCAAACAAAACTTCGCTTATGCTGTGGCTGAAACCAATATGGGCTGTCCACAGCAAAAAAAAAGCTCTCTTGGAACCAGTTCTTATTGATGGGAAAGAAAATGGGGGTGTGGGGGGAAAGGTCAGTGCATGGAGATGTGTGTGCAGAGAGTCTAGAAAATACTTCGACTTTCTGGGATGTCCATATCCAACTGGATTGTGGCTAAACTGGAGAGAGGAGTTTAGGTGGGGAGTAGCAAAGCTGAAAGTGTGATGAGTGATTGCTTCATGTTAGCAAGTATAATTTGGGTTCAAGCTCTCTACATTCCTCTGGGGCAAAGAGATGTATGAAGGTGTTTGGGAAATGCAAGACAGAGAGCAATTATTATGCAAAGGAGAGGCTCAGAGAGCCCCTGAAGAAGCATAAGAAAAAAGCTGAGCTCTACCTCCTCTGTAACTTGAAGTTAGTTTGAGAAGCCAGAATTAGGAAAAGCCCAAGAGATTGTGTGTGCTCATCCTGGGACTTGTCTAGCTCCTGTCACTGTGGCAGAAACACAGAAATGCCACCTACCACGTCCCACAGCTGTGAGCTGTATCCACCCTGTCACAGCCCAGGCTTGCTCTGCTCCAACAGCCCCCTGACCCAACACGACCCCTGCTCTGCAACAAATCCAATGTGTGCAGTGACACAGCTGCCATCCACAGCCTACTAAATCCTGCAGTGGATTAGAAATGTATTTATAGGAGCTGAGATGAATCTTAATAAGTAGTTCCTCCCTGAAATCTAAATGTCTCCTAAAATCACCAGCTTTTCAGCCAACATAAATTAGCATAAAACTACTGCTAATCTCTGTCCTGGGTGAGGGGTTGGAAAGCAGCCCTGCAGCACAGCAACTCCGAGTCTAATTAAAAGCACCAGCTCAGTCCGTAGTTAATGGATGGGACCTCTTGTCTATTAATTAGCTGGATGTTTCTGTAATCTTACCCCTCACTAGACAGGTCACTCATATCCCCTTTAATGACTCCAAGTGGTCACTTCAAGTCCTTCTATATGTGTTTGCCATAGTAGTTTGCCCTGTGGAGGGATATTCAGTAGTTCATCTCTTCTCAAGAGAACTCACGTTGGTGAAGATGTGCCTGCATTTAAGGTTTGCTCAAGTGCTGGGAAGACTGAGCAGTCTTCTCCATTTCAGATCTAAATTCTCCACTTTGCAGAAGTAGAAACAGAGGTTTAAGAATAGTCTGGACTCTAATCTGAGCAGGTATCTCTCATGTAGGCTAGGTAAGGCACAGTCAGCAGACAGGCATCTTAAGCTGGGCTCTTTCTCAGCACAGAGCTGCGCCATTGACAGAAACATGAAGGAAAAGCATGTGGGCTGTGGCTTGTCTGAATTCCTGCTCCAGCTTCAGTCCTTGGGGTTCTGCTATGTCCCTGGGCACCCTGGTCCTGTGGCTGTGGGCAAGAATTGCTCCTTCAGAAGAGGCAGCACAGAAAGTCTGCAGGGAACATCAGACCTGCTCCCTGACAGCCTTTGAAAATGCAGGAGGACTCTGCTTAAAGCAATATTGGAAATGTTTTCTGCATCTAAACCTTAATCACAAGTTGTTGGGGGAAGAGGGAAATACAAACAGCAAATCACTGCAATTCAGTGCATAAGGTAGGAGCTCTTCTAGAACTGACCAAAGGGAATTGCTGGGCAAGGGGACTTGAGAAAATGGGCTGAGTGCATATGGATTTATACTGCATGAAATACCAAAGTGTGTGAGTTCAACGCTGTGCTCTGGACAGCACTGCTCAAAGGAACCCACCTGCATCCAACCTCCAGCGTTGGGAGTGAAGAGGGACACTGACACTGCAAAATCACAGCAGGCAGTGACCACATGCAGTGGGATGGACTCCCCATGTCTTAGCACTGAGAAGCCAGCAAGAATTCAGTGGAATGAGTTAAAGGCTATTGAAATGGGTAAGAACTCAGTGGAATGAATTAAAGGCTATTGAAACGGGTAAGAACTCTATGGAATGAGTTAAAGGCTATTGAAATGAGTATTTTGGGGAATACCTTGAGGGTGTCTCTACTTCAGAGTGGCTGCCTAGAGTCTAAACCACCCAGGCATTCTCTTCAGCCTCTGAGCTCCTTCAGAGGTTTGACTGCAGTGACACAGAGCTTGCCTGACCCTCTCGCTGCGCTGCTGCGGCAGGAGAGCAGCTGCTGGTGGCCGCTGGTCCCCGTGGCTCTGACAGCCCGCGTGGCTCCGGCAGCTGCTGGGAACGCAAACCCTTCTTGGATTGCCATCTGCTGGCACCGCATTTAACTGCTGCCCGCCGGGGTGGCAGAGGGGACACCTACAAAACGGGGACAAAAGGTAAAATGCCCGATAACTCGTTTTCTTCAACTGTCTTTACTTGGTCTGACCCCATTCACATAAGCTGAATTACAGCTGTTTCAATGCAGTATTGATTAAGCTAAAACTCCATCTCTGGAGCTTTTTCCCCCCCTGAAATAACTCAAATTAAAAGCTGGTATAATCTAAATAAGGGCTATTCTGCTTCTGATCCTGTAAGGCAGTCCAGGCCTGAGTAACCATTCAAAATGATTTGAGAGAAGGTGAATAGGGGGAGAAAGATGTGATGAAAGGCTCGTGGGTTGAGATAAGGCCAGGGAGATCACTCAGCAATTACTGTCACGGGCAAAACAGATTCGTCTTGGGGAAATTAATTTATTACAAATCAAATCAGTGTAAGGCAGCGAGAAATAAAAGCAAATCCGGAAATACCTTCCCCCCACCCCTCCCTTCTTCCTGGGCTTCACTCCTTCACTCACATATTCCCACTCCTCTCATCTGACTCCTGCCGCTGTTGTGCAGTTGTTGGGGTTTTTTTCACATCCTTAAATCGCTATCCCAGAGCTGCTGCTGCCACCACGGGTGGTGTCGGTGTCCGCTGTCCCCCCCCGTCCTTCCCCTCATGTCCAGGGACCCGACCGCGCTGTCCTGATGATGCCATGAAGATTTTTGCCTTTTCTTTTATACCCCTGTTATACCTTTTTACAACTTCTGTATTCCTAGTGCTTTTTGCCAACACTCTTGGACTTGTTTGTCAAGCTAAGAGACAAAACATTTTAAAAGCTTCGTAGCCAGGGATTAGTGTGCCCCAGAGCCCAAGGTCCTCTCCAGAACACATTCTGTAAACCAAGATAGAACCATCCAGAGGAAGGTTCCTTGGGGAGGGGGGCTCACTCGAGCCTCTCATTGGGGAATCTTTGATAGATCTGCTAATTAGTAACACCTATAATGTTATACCCCATGTGGGGGGAGGGGGACAGACATAGACTCAGCGGGGTGCATCTCGATGCACATGACCTGGACGTGTACACCTAAGGATCCTTAAAATAAATACCAAGGTAAAATCCCTTTTCCCCTTCTAACCGTGTTTGACTCTTGATTTTAAGACCAGGAAAAGGCATCACTGAGCAGCAGTGGCTCCCAGCCCGAGCTGGGGTGGCTGTTCCCGGTCCTGCTGCTCGGTGTCACCACGGGGTGGCATCGCTGCCGCGGTACGGGGAGGTGGCACCGCGGGTCCTTCAGGGTGACCGAGCCCGGCACGGACACTCCGCAGGTCCGAGCTGCTCCGAGGGCACAGGGCAGGTCCCCTTTGGGCGCTGAACTCACAAATGTTGGTGCCTCACAAATATTTGCTGTCATTCCTTCCAGACTCACAGGGACCGAGCGTGCACTGATGTCACTCTGTCTGTGACAGGGGTGTGTGATATATACAGATATAACACTGCAGGGAGCACAACGAGAGCTCCCTGCAGGTCCTCTCTCCATGGAAGAGCCGAGGAAGGAGGCCTGGAATGGATGTCCCACAGCGAAGTGAGGGGAAAGTGCTGTAAAGAAGAAAATGAAAGCGTCTCTGGCTTGACCAGCCTGGAGATGGTCCTAAAAGTTTTGTGGGCTAAAAGGGAGACAAGCCCTGCCTTTCATAACTCTCTGCCTGGATTATGGCTACAGCCTGAGCCCACAAACTGGAGATTTGGGCTGGTCAGCAGAGCTGAGGGCTGGACGGCTGCAGGGTGACCACAATGAAACCAGTCACGGCCATGCCCAGGGGACGTGCAGGGGTGTTCATGTGGGGTGGCCCTGCAGTTACGGGGTACAGGGTATCTGTGCTTTCAGGGGTCAGAAACATAAGGATTGAACTGAAAATATTTGTTGGGTTGCCTAGAGAGTGAAAGTCACCTAATCCAACAGGCAGTTTGGGTTTCTAATTGGAAACAGAATAAAAAGTTCAGCTCTGAGCAGCACAGCACTTCATGGATACAGAGAACAAAACAGTGGCCTGTCAGTGTTTATGGCTCACCCTGTTCCTGTAGTGGGGCTGCAGTCAGCTCAGCTGCCTTGCCCTGGTAGTTAGAGTAAAGCAGGAGGTGGGCAAAGGTAGTGGCTGTAGGAATTATATAATAGCACACCATTATCCCACGGTACAAAGGTGGGATGGGCACATTCTGCTGGGATTTAATGTACACACAGCACTGGGAAATGAGCCCTTGTTGCTGCAGGAGAGCCCTTGCCTTTGCAGTTTAGCTGTTCTAATGAAAGAGATGCCTGTGGTTACAGCCCACAGGGCCCTTGGTAAAGTCAGGCTGCTGCTGATACAATTTTCTTGCATCTAGCCAGGATTGAAACTCATTTTTTTCTTTTTTTTCTTTTTTTTTCCACTACCACAGCATGTCATCAGTTGATTTTCTGTCTTGGGTCACTTGCCCCATGCATCCCATGTAAAGACAGCGCTCAAATTCACACTGGGTGAATTTAAGTCCCATTTACACACTACACAGTGGTTCTAGGGCTTGTTTCCCTGGAGTTTGAGGCCATAGGAAACAGCCATATCTCCCTGTGACTTGCAAGTAGCTGCTCTTTGGCTCCAGCTCCGTGGTGACCAATAATTGCTCAGAATGGATTTTCACTGGAAACCTGCATTTTTTTGGTGCCTGAGCAGCTGCTAGCCTTGCTCCATGAGTGTTTACATAGCTGATGCTGGGTAGCCCTTAGGAGAGCTCATGGAATCAGAAATGTAGTTGGCAGCACCTTCAGACAAGACCAGGAGTTTCGTCTTGACCTGGCTCTTCATCCGGAATTTGGGATGCTGATCCTGATGTTCTGATATGGTTCTCATTCCCCTGATCAGTTATTCTGTGGTTCACAAAGTTTTCCAGACTGGGAATTTCATCAAATAATCTGTGAGCAGTGTGTGCCCCCCTGGGAGGGTTTCCTAATGAACAGAATCTGCATAACATGAAGATAAAATAGCATCAGAATCAGCTCTGTGGAGTTTCTGGTGTTGGGTTCTGGTCCAGTAGCTCTACAATCATCTGTAGGATGATCATCATTTCAACATTCCACTGCAATGTTGAAAAGGGCTTAGTTTCCAGCAAGCTGCAGATGCTCACAAGCTAAAAAGGTGAGTACCAAAGTCACTGTGTCCCTGCTGGGTGATGCTTCTCTCCAATGAGTCTGTTCAGGGACATTAATGATGCTCAGTGCTTCTCTCTTGATGGTCACGCTGCAGACAGGGAGAACTCCTGCCTGAAGCCATCTCTCACCTGTCAGCACAACTCTGGTGTGCGTGGAGGGAGCAGGGGAAGAGCTGCAGGAGTCCAGCTCAGAGTTTCAGTACTTGAAATAAAGCTGTTCAGAAGGCAGAATGTCCCACAGTGTTTCCCTACTGTAACCTTTGCTTTAAAGATAAAAAATACACAGGGCTGCACGTTGGTTCTCAGGAGGTGTTTTAGAAATCCCTGGATGCCTCAGTAGCTGCTTGAGTCAGGATGTGTTTGGAACCTGCTTCCTTCCCGTGCTCAAGGGTGCCTTGTGCTAGAAACAAACAGGGTATTGCTGGCTGCTGTGTGCAAGACCCAGCTTTCCAAAGCCTGGCAGCAATTTTGGGAGAAGAAGTACCAGATTTGGTTTAGCTGGAGGCAGAGTTTGCAGTGCTGGCTCTCCTTGCTGGGGAAAGGGGGCTGAAGATGCCAGTGCTGACCTTGTACTCGCAGTGTTTAATCGTTTCTCCATCCTGTCAGACTGAGATTCCATGTCTCTCTGGAGTGAGGGACTGCAGCTCTGCAGACAAGAGACCCCAGTTTGATGTTTAAACAATGGTCTTTCAGTGTGCTCCTAATTTGCATGAGACTTCGGGCAGATAAGCTTTTCTTTTGATGTAGCTAAATGAGTTTTCTCATTGCTGTATCCACCTCTAAATGCCAATACAGATGCAGAGCACTGATAATCAATAGTTTATTGTAGGTACATGATATGTGTGCCTGAGGAACAATAGCAAAATAGCTGGGGAATATCTGCTGCCATGAAAAAAATCACCATTCATTAGTGCTGTGTGAATTTTTAGGATAACACAGATTGGAATCATCTCCTGAAAACAGTAGAACAGGCACAAAAGCTTTCTTTACCTACTCTCCTACCTCTTAATTCCTACTCTCCTACCCTACTCCTAGGACACTGATATGGCTAATCCCACATCCTCTGTTGGGTTTGGTCTGGGATGACACTGAGTGGAAGTCTCATGGAAAACAACTTCTGAACTGGTCTGTTGTTGTGATTTCTAAGCCTGCAAGATGAGCTGTTAGGGTATCTTTTACAAATGCTCCCCCACCTGACTTCACTGTCACTGCCTTCAGAGTGACAGAAAAGGTCTGTGTTTGAAAGGAGACATCTTGCACTTCCAACTTGAATGTGACATGATCCACCATGATGGCTTTGATGGGATTTTCCTTTCTATCACTTAGAATTCCGTCAGGAAAGTCCTTCAAGCCAATGTTACACTCAGCAGGCATTTTGAGAGAGGCTGGCAATCAGATATTCAGTTAGAATTACTGTATAAAATGAAATTGTCAAGAAGTTACTAAATTCTTGGCCATGAGTCTCCTGACTACGGTGATGCAGCCCGTGGACAACCTCGGGAAAAGGAGAGTTTGGATGTTTTGTTGTTCTGTTTGCCATGACCTCGGCTGGGGCTCACAGACCATGTATCATCCATAACTTGGTCAGCAGAAATGTACTGACAGCCTCAGAGGGGTTCTGCACACCCCCGGGCTACAGGCAGTGCACAAGGCATGGATTTCTGCAAGCTCTGCGTGTTGATTTTAAGGGACAACGCTGCCACTGAGCTGCCACCAGAGCCTGGCTCATGGAACTCGCTGTCCCTGGCAGAGTTCACCCAAAATACACAGGGGGTGTGCTGGGGTGGGGTGCTTCACTCTCTGCTGCCAGGGAATTTGTTTTCAGCTGGGAAAGATTATTGATTGTGGTGGTTTGCTTGTAGAAGAGAGGGGATGGAGCCAGAAGAGATCTCGTGCAGAAGGTATTATTCTTTCGAATGACTGTTGTGGGGTTTGATGCTTTGTTGTATCTGGGTGTGTTGGGAACATCTTGAGTGAGTTCATTGAGCTGCACAGTTTCCAGACACTCAGCACAGGAAATGGCCTTTTCACCTTCAGCCTGCTCCCTGATGGCCCCTCAGAGGATGCAAAGGCCTCTGTCTCCCAAATTTCAGAAATATCCGAAGCTAAAGTTGCCTGCTGAGATTGAGGGCATCTGCCCAGGGTGTGGGGCTGCAATGCCCTGACTCAGCACAGCCTGTGGGGTGTGGAGGAGTGGCAGGTCCCACCCAGGGGACACTGCTGCTCTGGGCACAGGTGAGGAGTCCCACACCGAGGTGGCCTCGGAGCCCAGCTTCTTCTTCTTCCACCCTCTCCTCCTTCCTCACACTGAAAGCTTTGTCCCTGCTCCTCCCTGGGGGTTCCAGTGGTTCAGGCTGTGAAGGGTCCAGTTCTTCAACCTCAAGATCTGAGCAGCCCCTGCAGATGTTTCCAGGGCTTGCAGGGGGGAAGCTGCTCTGGGGGTGATCCTCCACCCCTCTCTCCCCAGGGGCTGGGTTGGCTTTGGCTCTCCAGCACTGGTATTTAAAAGACTTTCAGATGTGTGTGGTCCCTATAAAAATAAATCTCCAAAGGAAACAAATGTTATGTGGTGAAAGTCTGCCAAGTCCTCATTGCTTATTAGCTCGCAGTATTATGTAGGAGAAACTTAACTCTATAGTCTGAGATAGGATAATTCTTTGATGAGCTCTCAGCTCTTTTGAAGATTCAGATTTAAAGGATGTTGCTCTACAGGGTCAAGATCGAGCCATTGACTTTGTGGCCTTTCAGCTGTGAGTGCCTTGACACACTTGTCAAACCCTTGAAATAATAATTTATCGTTTCAGAGGGTTTTGGTGTGTAAGTTACATCAAGCAAAGCTGTGACAGCAGTGACCAGGGATGACAATTTCAAACCAGTCCAGAACAACAGAGGTTAAAATAAGAATTGCTAACTAAACATGTGCTTCTAAATAGACTGACTTGAAGATGTTGATCCAAGACGTCCTTCAAACCCAGTGATCACTTGATTTTTCCATGATTCTGTGGGACAGCCAGGCCTTGGCTGCATATCACCCTAACTTACATCCTGTTCAGAGAATGTGCTGTGCTATCAGATGCAGTCAGGAAGCTACATAGCAAAGCAACTGGGCATTGACATCGAATATTTGGGACTGCAGCTCCTAGTGATGCTAGAAACTGGATTTTCTAGGTGTATGTGAAGAAGTTAGCACACAGCATTCACACAACCCCTGTCACCTGCAGTCTATTCCTTTCCAAAGTGTCACGGTTGCTCAGCAGTGTCAACAAACATGTATTTATACAGATTTAGTTACACAGGCAGAAGTCTAAATATTACCTTCCTGGAGGAAAGATGATTCACTTGATTCAAGGTAGATAATTTAATCTGAAGAGCTAAATTTATCTTTCCTTTGCAGCTAGATGAAATTATTGATGGGAAGCAGAATTTTCTTTCCAATTCTCAATCACTCATGCTGCCTAAAATTGTTTAGACTATGGTGTTCCAGAAGGTGAGTCTCTCCTGACGTAAATATGTTTTGACTGGCATTAACTCCTTAAGGCCAGGGAAGAAGCTCTCATGCCTGGCCAACAGAAATGAAGTCAGGAGCAGGCCCTTGCTTTCCTTGAGAAACTGCTGCTTATTTCTGTGTCTGTGGTATGAGTTATGAAGTGATTCTGTTCTCACTTGGAGAGAAGCAAATATGGTGTGATTTCACTGAGAACACGTGAAATCAGTCTGGCTCCAGAGATCTTCACCTCTGATGGTGCTCTGGCTTGTGAGATCCTCCTGGTCTTGTGGCAGGACTAAAGGAGGACACACTGGAGGTGTTTTGGGCACCGTTGAGGAGGAGCTTGAGGTTTTACCCAAGATGAACGTTACCAACATTTGCTATAGAAACCTTATCCTTAAGTCAGGGACAAATTCCTGTTCTCTCGCTGGAGTAATTCTGCTTTTCAAAGGAAGTGCCCATGCTTCAAAAAGCTTCTGTCCGTGTCCTGAGCAGACGTGTCCATACAGACGCGCTCATCTCACAGCGGGTATGGTCTCACATGCAGAAAGAGGAGCCATCTGCTAGTGCTGCTTTACACCCTTTGCTGTCCTCAGAACTTTCCATACAAGTCGAATTTGGGAGATTAACGCATTGTGGTACAATCCCACATGCGTTTACATCCTCCTGCCAGGTCACTTTGGTGTAGTACCTGCATCCTTAGCCACCATCCCAAAATCTGCCTCTTCTCAGAGCTGTGTGTGCCACTGAAGGCTGAATGAGGACTCTCCTTTTCTCTGTTCTTGCTGCTGCTGTACTTGGCACATGCTGAATGATTTATATTTTTGGCAATTTTTTAAAGCATGGGCAGATTTATATTTACAGCAGTATTGTGGTAAAGGAAAGAATTGTTAATTCTGGGCAGATTAAGCTCATGGTGATGAACAGCCAGGAATTATCTAATTCGGAATAGAATCTAATGGGAAGGAGAAGGTTTGAAGTCCCACGTACCTCTTGCAACTGCATCCAGAGACCTACTGAAATATGCCCTGGACAGCACAGACCCTGTTCTTCCCCATGGTCCTCTCAAGTGCTGATTCCTGAGGAAGGAGAGCAGATCTGTCTCCTCTGCAGTGATCTGACCATGCACACAAGGGAGCAGCCAAAAGCTCCAGCTCAGAGAGTGCATGGGAGCCTTTGAATAAAAGGGTGGTTACAGGGAATAAGAAACTTTTTGCAAATGTCATGTGTGAAAGTTGCTGGCAAACAAAGATGAGCTCTCAGTGGGTTTGTGTCAGTGTTGCCTGGACTGTCATGCACAGGGCAGACAAAGCTGGAATAAATACCAACTTCTTCTGTGTAAATGTGATACTGCTGTGATGTGCCAAAATGACAACATCTGATGTTTTCACTCGAAACAGACACAGTGTTGTTAGGAAAGATTTCCTTCTACAGATGGGAAAACTCTCAATTTCCAAATCCCATTCTTTTCTAAAGGAAAGATGAGGCCAGCACCAGTGGGGTTAGGAGCAGGGTTAGTGGTGCAGCAGCATAGAAGCCTCCCCCCCAGAAGGCAGGTGAAAGATTTTGCTGTCAAAGTGAAAGAGCCCAGTACAATTTTTTAACAGCTGTGTCCTCCTGTAGTGGAATCAGAAAATAAACTTCTCTTACTGTGGGATATGAGGCATGCTGGATCTGTTGGGTTTAGCTTGTGTTGAATAACTCCATCCCAAAGTCCCATGGGATTTGAATGAACTGGGATTCAGCACTCTGGCTTTGGCTTGTGTCCAGTGTTAACAGAGAAAAAGTATTCAGGGGCACCTCATGCAGAACCACCAAGTGAATTCTCCCTTTCTGCTTGCCAGTGTAAACCACAGATGCCATGCAAAACCAGCACAGGAGCAGGACTGTGCCCAGTTCCACTGGTCAGAGATTTTCTCAGTTGCCTTCCCAATGCACAGGAGTCTTGTGCCAGCGCTGTACCACACTGTAGGATTGTGACTGTGACCCCCCTGTACTGCTAATCCTGTAGGATTGGGGCAATTATCCTGGGTTTTTTCCTTCTTTTTTTTTTTTTTTTCCTAGTGGGGCCAGATGATTTCTTGGTACAACTGGATTCAAGGGGAAATTTGCATCCTTCCAAACACCCCCCCCAAACTTGTCCCTCTAAACCTTTTGTTTACTCATCTGTTGACCTATCCAGAGCTGCAATGAGCACCCTGTTTTCCCCTCAAACACAGACTACAAGCAGACGACTGATGGTGAGAGTGAAAATCACTGAGGCAAAGTTACCGTGAAGGGATGGAACAAGGCACTAGGACCTAGGAGGCGTCTCATCCACCCTGGCAGGAATTTCTTGCTTGGAGCTCAGACAACAAAGGCAGAGTGAGCCTGGTTTTCTTTCTCTCAGCATCTCCACCCTGCGCGCTGAAAACCGGTGAGTAGAGCTTCCCCGAGCGTCTTGCATGCAGAAAAGTAACAGAAAGGAGGAATCTTTCCTTGGTGCCTTACAGCATCTGCAGTTCATTTTAAAATCAAAACCCCTGCATCCTCTGATTCATTCCCGAAGTTGCTTGGATGTTTCATTGTTCAGTGCATGACACCAGACTGAATCTACCCCAGCTGGCATCGTGGGGGGAATGTTCCCAGCTTGGGGTTTCTGTGCAGGTCGCCTGCATTGTCATCTGCCTCACTGCAAGCTGGGGACAATGATTTTTTCTTGCATGGGTCGCGTTGACATTGTAAAATTCAGGGAAGGAGCGAGTGTAAAGGGTGGGGATGAGATAGCAACAGCTTTTCCTGGATTTATATCTGGCTGCCAAGTACTGTTGTAAATCCCATTTCAGCCCTGTGTTAACGTGAGAGCAACATACGTGAGGTGCATGTTCCTGGTGGTGCTGGGGAGTGGAAGGGTCTCTGTCGCAGGGTTGGGGGGTTCCTTCTCCTTTTGTGTTGGGGTTTGGTGCAGGAGAAAGGTTGTTCTTGAGCATAAACTAGAGACAGTGCAAAATTGCTGCTCGCTGGGTGTCAGCTCCAGTCTCGGCTTTTCTGTGCTCAGAACAATGAAAGGTAAGGAGCAGGGGCGGCGTGTCCCTGGGGCACGGGCACTTCCAGCTATTAAATCACTTAGGGCTGCCGGGGGGGAGTGGGGTGGGGTGGAAATAGCCCCTTTATTTTCTCCTCATTAAACGGGAGCAAAAATGCAATTCAGAGGAGGCTCGGGCTGAAAAGAGCTTACCGAAGCTGCGTTTCAATGACAGATTTTTCTTTGCAGTCATTTCTTCTTAGAGATGTAGGCTGGTCCTGGGAATTGATTGATGGGCTAGGAGGGGGCTGCGGATAGGGGGAAGGGTGGGCTGGATCTCATTGCTAACCCTTATTGAACAGGCTGTCACAAAGAAACTGCTTATTCCCCTGTGACCATTCTTTCATAAATGCCAGTTTATTCTAATGTTAAACATTCAGATGCTCTGGGTCCTTCCGTGATTCGACAGATTGAAGGGCTGACTTACTGGGATCTCCTTGTTTTCTGTTGCCAAAGGAAACCTCACAGGGCTTAGAGGTTTAATTCATTGCCAACTGGTGTTTGGATGAGTTTTTGGGGGCTGAGTTGTGATTGCCATGTATCCCTTTGGCCCCAAGTCCCAATTTGCTGCACTTTGAAAACTCCCAGGTGCAGGAGCAGGCAGCTCTCTAGAAACGTGTTCCCTGCCCCCAGTAGTTGGATCCCTTTCAAAATGCGAGGACCCCTCCTACTCTCAGTCCCCAGAATCGATACAAATCTGGGTCAGGGGAGGGGGCGCTTCCCAAATGCATCTGTCCTGCTCCAGACACAGCCTTAGTGTCATTTTGCTCTCCGGATTGTGGCTCTTGCTGGGCTCTAACCCGTCCCTTTGCCCTCCTTCTCTCCCCATCTCCTTCCTGCCTAGCTTCAGATCTTTAGGGTTCACCAAACTATGGAACTTGATTTTGGACACTTTGACGAAAGAGACAAGGCGTCCAGAAACATGCGAGGCACACGGATGAACGGCTTGCCCAGCCCCACTCACAGTGCTCACTGTAGCTTCTACAGAACCCGGACCTTACAGGCGCTGAGTAACGAGAAGAAAGCCAAGAAGGTGCGTTTCTATCGCAACGGGGACCGCTACTTCAAGGGGATTGTATACGCCGTGTCCTCCGACCGCTTCCGAAGTTTTGATGCCCTCCTGGCGGACCTGACCCGGTCCCTGTCCGACAACATTAACCTGCCTCAGGGAGTGCGGTACATTTACACCATCGATGGCTCGCGGAAGATCGGGAGCATGGACGAGCTGGAGGAAGGTAAATGAGCATCGCCGCCTGGTGCAGTGAGGAGGAGGGGTGGGGAGGGGGCTGCAGCACTCGGGGCTGCCGAGCAGATCGCGTTTCCCCGGGCTCTCGGCGATGCTGAGCCCCGCTGTGCCGAGCCGTGCCCTGCCGAGCGCTGCCGGGGCGGGGGCGGTGCGGGAGCCGGCCGGGTGTGCGGCCGGAGGGGTGTGTCCGACTCGGGGCTCTCTGTCCGTGCCTCGGGGGCTGGCTCAGGGTGTCCCCACGGCTGTCCGGGCTGGGGGGTGACCCCAGATGGGTGCGGGGGGGGTGCGCTGGGTTTCCCAGTGGGGTGGGTGGGGATGAAGGGAAAAGGAAGGGGTGCTGAGGCACTCCGGTAGCGAGTGTGTAATGGGGGCGGGAAGGGTTTGTGCGCTCTGCGTATGGCGGGGTTTTTGGGGTATTATGCGCACAATGTGTGTGCAGAGGGGTGTGGTCAGGGCCGTGCAGGCACTTGGGGGTGTGTGGAGAGGGGTGTTCGGGGTGCGGGCAGTGTGCGATGGATGTTTGGAGGGCGGGGTGTTGGGGGCTGTCAGTGTTCGGGGAGCGT
Source organism: Corvus cornix cornix (assembly GCF_000738735.6). NCBI lineage: Eukaryota > Metazoa > Chordata > Aves > Passeriformes > Corvidae > Corvus > Corvus cornix. The sequence continues at coordinate 17,607,455 of NC_047058.1, read as the reverse complement.
GTGCAGGGGTGTGTTGGGAGTTCACACAGCCTGAATAGAGAGGGGATTTAATGAACAGGGGTTGTGAACGGAGCAGGGCGTTTTGGACAGGTTGCACTCGGTGAAATTTGGGGGTTTATGCGCGTGTCTGTGCGGAGGAAGGTGTGAGGAGGGTTAATTACAGCGGAGGTGTGGGGGGTTTCTTTGAGCAGGGGTTTGTGCTCAGGAGGCGTGTGGGGTGTGCTGGGCTGTGTGTGGTGTGTCAGGGGGCGTCTCGCAGAGCGGTGTGTGCGGAGAGGGCACGGGGAGTTCACGGGCTGCTCACGACCGTGGTTCGTGCAGGGGCTGTGTGAAAGGGAGGTGCCTCGTGTGTATTTGGGGAGGGTTTCTGCGGGGACCGAGTGTGGGGTGGTTGCACTGGTGGGTCTGGGGGGCGGTGTGGGAGGCATCCCCTGCCTGGCCGGTCTGGGTGTGCAGGGGGTGCTCAGGGCAGGGCTGAGCGTGTCCGTGTGTCCAGAGGGGGTGTGGGTGTGCCTGTCCCTCCGCGTGTCACTGTGGCATGAGCGATGAGTCAAAAATCAATGCTGCTCGGAAGGGGTGCCCTGGGGGAAGGTTTGCTGCCGTGGAGCTCAGCTGCCAGCCGTGCCTGTGCCTGGGGTGCTCCCTCTGCTGCCCTGGGTGCTGCCTTTCCCGGGAGGGTCAGGAGAAGCCCTGGGATGAAATTGCTGGGATGGCCAGTCCCGCCTCTTTGCCCGAGGCACGACCGTGGGCCAGCTCTGCTGGCAGCACAGCCAAAGCGGGCTGGACACAGGGCACCCACAGCCACCCTGCTTTTCTCTTCCCCGAGCAGTTCGTTCTTTGTTTGCACCTGGAATATCCTGTCGCAAGAGGGGAGTTGCTCTTCCCTTTTCCTTGGTGTTTTTCTCCAAGCAGACGACCTGGCCGGTTTGGTAACTACCGAAAATCCACGAGGCTTTTGCCTTTAGTAAAAGACAATGGATGTGAGTGTGTGAGGCGTGAACTGCAGGGGCTGCCTCGGCAGCGAGTCATTGTGTGACCTTGACTAAAGCAGCTCTCCCTAGAATTCCTTGACTGTGAAGCAGGATCCTCATTTCCCCAAAATACTTTGCGGGGACAAGGACACAGAATAAATCTTGGTTTCCACAGAGGAGTTTTCCTGGGAAGAAATTGCTGCCTTTCAGAGCTGTGATGTGTCCTAGTGGAGTTACTCTCAGCCCAATTACAGCTGTCGAATGGAGGTGTGGCCTCCCTTAATTTTTAGAGATTCTGCCATGTTTCATTCTGGTCTCTTAATATGGCCACAGCCTTTCTCTAATGGCAGCTCTCAGTCCTGCTTGTCCTAGGTTTTATGCAAATCTTCAGAAATAACTCCAGGAGAAAATGCAGTTCTTTATTCTCTTTTTACACTCTTCCTGCTTTTTGTCCGTGGAGTTAAGAAACCTTTAGTTGTTACAGCTGCTTTACACTGGGTTTTGCTGCAGGTAAGGAGGTACCTACTTCATGAAAATGTATCTTGCTCGTTCAGGTAGAGACAGGAGGTGCTGGCATTTGGGTTCTGGCTTTGTTCTGCCAAAATGGCATCTGGAAACAGCACTGAAGAAGAGACACTAGAACCAAAATGGGATTGTCTGTGTGTCTGTGTCCTCAGCAGAGCATCATCTAGGAAAATAAAGCCTGAGCAGAGTGAAGACAAAGGAATCCATTTTTTGAACATGCCAGAGTGGGTCTGCATGCTGCTATTGATCCCGTATTTCTAGGGGTGACCTCCACCTCTGTTGGAGAAAAGCAATTTACAGCGCCGTGGTTGTAACCGGCCTTGTGGTGAGCTCTGCCATGAGCTTGGGTGTTTGCATAGCTGTGTGCACGGTACCTGCATGAAACCCAGGACCTGGGAGTAATTCTGCTCTGTCACACAAGAACAGTGCACACACAGCCAGGGCATGTCTGCCTTGTAAATTGGCTTTCTGCTTGGAGACTGGGGATAACCAAACCAGTGCTTGTTGCTGTAGTGGGGCTAATTTATCATTGTGATTTCCAATAAACAAGTAGAACGTAGGAAAAGTCATCAAAGAGGCTTATCTCAGTGGTTTGATGGCAAAAGCTTGTAAATTACTGACAGTATTTCACATCATGTACAAAGAACTTGATTACTTCTGAGTGATTTAAAAATGTACTTACATAGCGTAGCCTGAACGTAGTTCTGGAGGGCAGAGAGTTATATTGCACAGTAGCAGCATCCTAGAGACACACATTCCAGGTGAACAAAACCCACATGGTGTGCTGCTAATTGATTGGGACTTGGAATCACCCTTTTGTTCTCCAGACCCGGAGTTCTTCCCTGGCCTTCAGGGTTACTCTCATAATGAGAGCAAGTGAAGTTTTTCTTACTCTTTTTTCACATTCCTTCCATCTGTTGGGATGTGCCTCTTGGTCCTTTCCTGTACTGCACTCTAACACCTCACATTTTGGAAGCCCACGGAACTCTGTCACACAGGTGCCTTTTTGCTGTCATATGAATTCTCCCTCCCTGCCACAGGTTGCTTTTTCCATTCTTTTCCAGGGAGCTGTCTGGTCTCCCAATGACCTTCTCTCAAAATCCACCTGCCTGATCATTTTTTCTCCCCCATTCCAGTCCTAATGGCCATCTTCCATCGCTGTAGTCATTGTCTCAATCCTAACTCCCTATTTTCAGCAGTCAGCTTTAATATATTTGTAAAAAATGCACCTGCTGCCATTGATTAGGACTGTATTCCTCCTCAATCTCTCTGCTGGTTAAGAGCAGTGCAGCATCCTGGTACTGCCCTGTTCCAGCTGATCCTGGCAGTGGTGAGCTGCTAACAGCACCTCCCACTTGTGTGCCACTGCCTTGGCTGAGACAGGAGTGGATGTTGGGCCCAGGTACTGCTGTTTATCATGGCTGGTGAATCTTTTGGAGAAGAGCACCAGGTGAGCTTTATTCTCCTTCATATAGAATTAGTTCCAGTGACCAAGACTTCAGGAAGCTGATTTATGAAGCTGCATTTTTGGGCGAGTCACTGTTGTAGCGGATAATTCTGTGCCTTGTGCTGTGACAAAACTTGCATATGAAAGATGCTAAAATAATCATGTGCCAGCCTTTCTCAAGCTAGAGAGCTCACATTTCACCCAAGTTTTTGCTAAAATTTAGTTCCTTTGGCATCTGGGCATGGTGGTTTGGTCCTTGGTTCAATTTGAGCCTCTTCTTGTAGACTCGATGCGATGAGAAGTTGTCCCACCTCATCCTTGGCTGGGTGGAGATGGAAGCTGATGCTGTGCATTGACTTCAGCAGCCAAGATGGCTTAAGAAATGCTGCTCTTGGCCACTTGTTCTAGTCCCCACTGTCCCATAAATGAGTTCTTTGTGGGAGAAAAGGGTTTTTTAGCCCTCTCTGTAATTTTGCTGCTTTCCCATGTTCGGCTTCTTGACATAATGAAATGCACAGTGAGGCCCAACCTGGGAGTGAGGGAAAGGCACATCCAGAGGTGGATTTTATGCCCTGTACTGGCCTCCTTGTTTGAAATTTGCTCTTGCTGCAGATCAAACACTAGAAAAAGCTGAATAGGATTTTGTTTTGCTCAGTGTGGCTTCATTGCAAATGTTCTTGGGCTGCGTGAGATATTCCAGAAAGTGATTCCAAGCTTTTTGTATCCTGTCATGCCCTTGGGAATATTTTCCAAAATCTTGTCCAGGAGTATTTAAAGTAATCATAGGAGGGGCTCCAGCCTGGAATTGTGCAGAGTCTGGTGTGTGCTGGGACCAAGGGGTTTATAGGAAACATACTGGAATCTCCACCCAATGTGTGTGTGTTCCAGTTTGCCTGGAAAAGTGAAATGCCTGCAGTTTAATACTGAAACCTTGGTAACCTGTGGAATTGTTTTCTGTGGGTGTCTGTTGGCCTGATAGCCCAGCTAATTGTGTCCTACATAACAAGATTTGTCCTCGAGATTCTGTTTTATTTGCTTGCTCATCCTGGCTGTCACGCTAGGACTGGTGTGGTCCCAAAATTCTTTATGGGCATCGTGTTGTTTTGGAGGTGATTTCTAATCAAGCATTTCTTCCACTTCTTCAGCAGAACAAGAGGTGCTTCTGTTGATGGCAGAGCTCCCTGTGGAAGAGCCAAGGGAAGGGAGCTCTTGCAGGGTTCATTTTGCTATGCTGGAGCAGGTCTTTTTAACTCATAAAGCAGCAGCAAGTTCATGCATTTGAAACTAAAGGCCTCCTCCAACACCATATGGAATGAACTCTGCAAGGTGTTAAGTCCACTTAATTCCTGCTGCAGTCCTGGTAAATTCCACAAAACACAAAAGCTGGGCACAGTAGCACAATCACAACTTTGCAACTGCAGAGCTAACAGCCAGAATAATTGACTGCTGCCCACAGAGACTGTTCCTGGAATAACTGTTAACGCTTAGACATTCAAAATGGCCTCAATCCAGCTTTCCTGATTTTTCTCAAAATACTTCTGCCCGCAGTTCATTATCCCTGGAAAGTTGCTGGTGCATGCTGAGGGAGGATAACTTTTTCTGAAAGCTCAGCCTGTCATTTTTGGTATTGTCACAGGGAGCTGCTGTAAGAGGGTTGGAGGATTAGTGCTCATCTGGAGCTTAGAGTTTTTCTAAGGAATCTTCTCTAAGGCAAACCTTATCTTTGCTGAGATCATCCCGTCTTTAGGAGCTGAATAATCTCCTTGTGCTTGCATCAAATTGGTAGCACCGGGATGTGTCATGCACTCGAAGCCAGAGTAATTCTGTGTGATACAAGCAAGCCTGGCTTCAAATGGCAAATATGATGGTCATGACAGAAGGTCTGAGGTCTGCAGTCAGCCCATCCATTGCTCAGGGCAGGCAGGAGGAGTGAGGGAATGCCCTGGCTGGTTTGGTGGCACGATAGGAATTGTGACATGTCTGGAGCACCCTGGCATGGTGACAATGCACATCCTCCTGCGGGCTCTGGCTCTGCAGTGCAGAAAGGGCATCATGCTCTGACCCGGCCCTGCACTAAACAAAAGCTGTCCTTGGCACCACAGGGATTTTGTCAGGATGATGTTCCCCACCCCCAGTGCATGGGTGTTGGGGTTTTGTTTGGAATTAATGACGTGGCTGTCCATTGTAGCTTGCAGTGGGATTTCTGCACGTGTGCACAGCTGCTTGCTGGCTTGAGACGTGTGTTCCTGAAAATATTTGTGCACAGATTCTTGTGCTTAGGGCTGGGGAGCAGTATTCTTCTTGGGGTTGTTTCTTTTGCTCGTGACACGATCTCAAGCCTGCTTCCCATTCCTTCTGTTAATGCTGTGCACATCTTCTGCAACCACGCTGTGTCTGTCAGTCATGTTTCTGTGGCTGGCACAGTTGAACGCCTCGACTTCTCATTATAGGCTTAGCCCAGACAGATGTGGCAGAGAAACCCACAGAGAACCCACTCCTCCCTCTATGGTAGCACTGTTCCCTGAACGATTTCTCTTTTCTGTGGTCTCCTGGCCACAGTGGGCAGTTCAAAGCTGGAAAGTTCACAGGTCTTCAGCCTGTGCTTGCCCAATCCTGCTACCACCATGGTAAGGTTTGGGTACAGCTCCACTGTGGGAAGTGAAATACACTGTGGAAAGTGTGTTCCTGTCTGACAAATGCCATGTGCCTCACTGAGGAACTTGAACGATGATGTTGCTGCTCTTTGGGGGTCATAAACTGAGTTAGGGAAGACATTAGTTGAAGTGGTTTTTAAATGAAGTTAAAGCTTCAGGTCACATCCTTAGATCAAGGAGGGAGGAAAGAAAAGCTCCTCTTCCCTGGAGCTGTGCTGCTGTGACTGCAGAAATGCTGCTGAGAAGGGCTGCTACTCTGAACTGCTGTTCTGGAGTGTCACTCCAAGGAAATTTCTCTCCAGTTTCGGAATCCAGTAAAGTGTGGATTTTATTCGCTAGGGTTTGGGTTAAATGAAACAAACGGAGAAAGGGCAGATTCCATTTTGCACTTGAGAGGCCTCTGTGTGGGTCTGCCTGAGATCACATCTGTGGAACAAACCCTACAAGAGTTTTGCCTTCGTGCCACCGTTGCCTTTGGTGTGTGGTGGTGTAAATACACAAACAGCTGTGGTGTGTGGGGAGGAGTTCAGGACTCAGCTGGAGCTAAGAGTAATGGTATTGTACCAAACAGATCAAGAACCTCTTCAGCTTACTTCAAAACAATGGAACTCGTTAATAGAAAATATGCTCCACCACCTCCCGTGTTTACAGAACACAGTGCAAACGGGTACTTTCTTTCACTGTGAAAATAACACAGATGAAGGTCAAATGCAGATGAAAGTCGAGCCTTGCCACACTTCAGTGGCTGATAGTCTACTTCTGCTTTTCAGGTAGGGAAGCAGAGGTGCAGGTGAGGTCAGGAGCTGGCACAGGGAAGCCTGGGGCATGGGTGACAGCAGCACTCAAATCACTTGTTCTTAGTGCTGCATTTAAACAGAGAAATCCCTTTCCTCAGAGGATAATGCACAGTTCTGCTGAGCACACTTATGAGGGCTCTGCTGCCCAGGAATTATGGGTTTGGGAGGGCTCAGGTTCTTAGGATGGTTAATTCCCTGGGAGCATTCCAAACTCCCCTTGCTGGCCTTCTCTCAGTTGTGAAACTGGAGAGAAGCCTGGGCCTGCTCTGCAGCAGGTGTTACTTGGCTGAAGCAGATGAATAAACCACAACTTATCACTTATTAATCAGAAAGATTTGAAGTATTCAAAGCTTCTGTAAAAAGATATCCCCAGAGGGAATTTTGTATAATGTATGGTACTCTGGGGGTATATTGAGCGTCTATAGAGTCAGATTCACAAAATGTAAGGGATTAAGGAGCTCCAGCTATGGGCAGGGCTGCATGGTCAGTTTATTGAGGGGTGTTGCCGTCAGCAAATAGAGATTTTTACTGTTTCTTCAAGCCAACAGAACCTGCTGGTGGGATTGTTGTGTTAGTTTGGGGTACACTAGCTGACAAAACGCCCAGCTGAGTGTTCATCATGAACCTTGTCAGCTCTCTTCTCTCTTCTGTAGTTGTATTCCATCTTTAGAAGGGGAAACAGAGTATCTGCTTCCTGTTGGTCAAGGATTTTTGTCATTTTTGTACAGCTGATGGAGAAGAGCTGCAGTTGGTTGTATAGGCACCATGAGTGGGCATCACTGGGGGGTTAAAATAAGTTAGAGTCCCGCTTCTTTCCTGTGGCTGCTTGTGCCATCATGCCCTTATCAGGAAGAGGGGCAGAAATGCTCAGAGTGCTGTTTTAATCCTGTTAAAACCTGTTCATTGTGTGCCTGTTATGGTCTCACCATGGGTTCTATGAAGGGATTAACCTGGTGCCTCCATTAGAAATGCAGTTTAGTCAGCAGAAGGACTTCCAGTATGAACTTCATGCTGGACCTGGCACATGCCTGGGCCATGTGGAAGTCAGTGGGATGTCTGGAAATCCATATTTTACCAGCTGGATGTCAAATCCTGTCCTAGAGATCCCTGGATGGGAACCCAGACACAGCTGTTGTGATTTTCAAAGATATCTGAGCCCTGGAGTTTGCAGTCAAGGAAATGCAGCCAGCCTGGTTTTTGTCAAGAAGGAATTTCTTTATTTTTTTATTTTCCGAAAGAGTTAAATCTATATTTTGATTTCAAATGTATCGTAGTACACAAAGAACTTAAATTTGTAAGATCAAAGAAAACACCAGAAGAGACTCTAAAATCCTACAGGTACCCATGTCATGCCTTCATTCCTATTAAAGTTTTATCTAATGGCGAGACGAAAGCTCCTTCCTCCGGCAGCGAGTGACTTTTTTTCAGTGCATCCTCAAGTGCTCAGCAGCCTGAGTCATTTCAGACCAGACAGCTACATTCCCTTAGGGATACTGGTTTACAGTCTCGTTCTAGTAATAACTCTTCCAGCATCCATCAGATTTGCAGGCCCAAAAGAAGCTCCTACAAATCCCTTAAGGTGCTTTTAAAACCTTAGATAGATAGGATCCTGTAAAGTACAGACAAAGCCTGAAAGTAATTCTGGGTGGGATAGGGAAGGGCTTTTTGTGAATTACTAACAAGACCATGTAACCCTTCTCTGCCATATTTAAATTTGGATTTAATGTATTTTTGGTTGGTAGCAGCCATGTAAAAGCAAGCAATGGTATTTGGTGCAGTGTTTAGTCTCAGCTGCCGCTAGGTCTGTCCCCTAATAAACCACTGATGATCTAACAATGCATATTTGTTATGCTTGCTAGATTTATCAAGGCTACTTTTAGTGGAGACTATTCAGGACAAGATTTTGATTATTTTTCAGGCATGATGCAGAAGGCACTTTGTGGATGAATGTTGATGTTCTCTTGGCAGGGAATGACACACTGAAATAGTAGCTAGGTCTGTAAAGACAAAGGGGAAACTGGCAAATTTATGAAATAATGGGGGTGGTCAAATGAATTTACTGTTCTGAAGCTCTTGGAAAGCTTAGCTGCATCTTGAAGTACCTAAATACTTCTATAACTCAACCTCTTTTAACCCCTGGCTCATGTGATTGTATGTATTTGCTGATGGCTGACTTGCTTACTTTGTGGAAATACTGGCAATATTTAAAATAAGCATAAATACGACATTAAAATAAGGCAGAATGTTTTAAGAACGAGCAAATGGAAACAATTATTAATGGTTTGCATGATCCATGGGGGAAGAGCACAGAGCCTGTTTTCTGGTAGTTACTGTAGAATCTCCTTCCTTCCTCAAGGGGAGAGTTACGTCTGCTCGTCTGACAACTTCTTCAAGAAGGTGGAGTACACCAAGAACGTCAACCCCAACTGGTCAGTCAATGTGAAGACCTCTGCCAACCAGAAAGCACCTCAGTCCCTGGCCAGCAGCAACAGCGCCCAGGCCAAGGAGAACAAGGATTTCGTGCGCCCCAAGCTGGTGACCATCATCCGCAGCGGGGTGAAGCCCCGCAAGGCCGTGCGGGTGCTCCTCAACAAGAAGACTGCCCACTCCTTTGAGCAAGTCCTCACTGACATCACTGAAGCTATCAAACTGGAGACAGGGGTGGTCAAAAAGCTGTATACCTTGGATGGGAAGCAGGTAGGAGGTTTTACAGATGTTCCGTCTTTTTCTTCCTCTTATCGTGCGGCTTTGCTGACTCAGACCAATTCTTGAAGCCTAAAATTAAGCTGAGATGATTGCTGCCATCTGTTCTCTTAGAAGTGTGGCTTCTCATGCCAGTGGTTAGGTTACTAAATTTTCCCCGATATTAATACCAAGTGAAGAATGTAGCCGTGGGTCTGGGTGGAACAGATGCTGGCCCTGCACGCCGGCGTGTGGTGCGTGTCTTCTGGGCCAGCTAAATAAATAACAGGGGGAGTTGGGCTCACTGCCACCAGCTGATCTGGCTCTGGAGTAACTGGAAGAACTCTCCAGCTTTGGCTTTGCTCAGTGAAAACGTGTTGCTTGACTTTCCTTGCCCTCTGATGAAGGCTTGCTAAGATAAAGTGATTGATCCAAGCGTGCTCTTCTGGCCAGCTCCAGAGTGAGCAGGGAAAGCGTGGAACTGTGGTGCAATTCCTTGAGGTAACATGCAGAAAGAGTCAGAAATATTTAGCAGGTCATCATATTGTGCTTCATGTCTACATGTTGCTGGAACTGAAGGAAACATCTGTCTCTTGTTAGCAGCTACACAGCAATGAGCCATTTCAGATTGCTGTATCTATGAAAAGCCTTAAAGGAATGTGAGGGGATCATTTTTAGAGCTGGGAAGAGCTGGATTCTTCAAGGCAATTCTGAGCTTGATTTAACATTTCTGTTTATTGTAATTGAGGAACGATCTTATTTTTGTCACTATTCTTCCTGCTCCAGATTCTGGAGTGAGGCAGCACAGCTCTTGTGTGGGTTTGGACACTGGCTGTTCTAGGGGTTGATGGTTTTGCTTTAAATTAACTCTGTCCTGTCTCTGGAGAAAATTGTTTAAGTACTGGCTCTATCCAAGAACATGCAGATTTTACATATAAAAATGTTTGTCCCAAATACAGGTCCCTACAGTGTCCTGCACAGTCCAGGTGTAGTGCCTGGGTGCTGAGAGCAGCCTGACAGTCTGGTGGCCCTGCCCATGGCAGGGGGCTGGAACTGGATGATCTTTAATGTCCCTTCCAACCCAAACCATCCTGTCATTCTGTGATTCTTGCTTTGTCCCATCCTCTGTGTCCTGCACATTAGTTACTGTCTGGTTCCAGCTTCAGATACACAAAAAATCCCATCTGTCTGCCGAAGCTTTCCTTTCCACTTGTCTCAACGCAGCACTTTTCCTTCCTAAGATGCATAGTTTGAACATGAGGGGGTGACTGTCCAGCTGCACTCTCCATAGCCACAGTAACCTGCTGTAAGTGAGCAGTGATACAAGGAGCGATGTGCTGGAAACCTTGGGAGAGACCAGGGAAAGAGGAAGGAGAGAGTCAGGTGACCTGTGCTCCCTGAGGTGGTCACACATGGGCACAGGACCATGCCCTTTGGATCACAGCAGCTTTGCAGAGGGTTTAACAATTGCATCTGGCCTGAGAGCAGCTCCCTGCTCATGCTGACGCACAGAGTCCTGTTATTCTCCCAGCTGGGAATGAGGAGCTTAATCTGAGCCTGTGAGTGGCCTCAGTTCTTTGAGAGGTGCTGGCAGTTTGGAGGTGAGATGTTGCTTTGGATGGTGCAGAAACAGGATGCTCCATGAGCTTCCATCAAACTGCTCTCTTCCCCCCTTTTAGCTGTTTACAGGAGCAAGTGGTGATTCCTCTGGCTGGAGAGCAAGACAGGATCAGCCCTGATATGACATTTAACTTGTTTCTCTGGCTTTATAATTCACCATTTTATGCAGTGAGATATTTCATTGCATGCTGGAGACACTACTGGGAGTTTGTGTGTGCAAACGCACACCCAGTATTGCAGTCCTTGGAAACAGCAAGACTGTGATTTGGCAATAATGGGATGTTTGATATTTATTTGCAGCATCAATTACTGTTGAAGCTTCCTGAAGAGCACACCTGGTTCACCAAGGCTTTGTGCTTAGTGGAAGGTTCCCTTCCGTGCTTGTTTTTCACTATAGATGTGTGTTCTAAGTGTGCAAGTCAGAGCTGGAAGCTTCTGCTGTGGGTGCAGTGCTGGCTGTTTAGGGTTTCCATGACATACTGCTCCATAAAATCTGACCTCCTGACATGACATTAGGGGGTTTTGCATGTCTGATGCTGACATTAGAAAGAGATTACTGAATGCGTAATTCTGACAAACAGCACTTTATTTTCAGGAGGAAATATTCATGCAAAAACGCAAGCTGCTCAAAGCTGAAATACTGACAAGAATCCTGACAGCCTGTCTCTTTGAGTGCCATCAGAGGCACGTTGCTCCCTCTGTTGTGAAATGATAAAATTTACAAAAGGAACGTACAAAGGAAAATCATCCTTCCTCAGTCCACGAGCTGGAACTTAATGAGGGGAGATGATTATTTTATTTATAGGCATTTCCATAGTGCTCATCAGTGGAGTAATCAAGATGCTTTAGAAGTACAGACAGTGGTGGCAATGACAGGGTGGTGTGTGAATAATTACATTTCTGTGCACTGCAGACCTGCTGCAGTTGGAGTGAGAAAGCAGCTAATTGAGAGCTGGTGGGCTGGATTTGAATAAATGTAGCACTTGAAACAATAGTGAGGTTAGGTTATTTTAATGAATTTTTGTTTCTTTTTATGTCTTGGGTTGGCTGGAGAAATACGGCCCTTGAAGCTGCTAAATGAGCATCTTGTGTTTAAGTAGTATATTTAACTTGCACATATTTCTAATGTCTGTACTCGAGCTCCTTCCCTCCCTGGAGCATCTCATTACCTCTTGGTGCACACCACGGAGCTCAAGAGGTTTTTCAGGTAGTTGACCAAAAATGGGTTGTGACGGGGGATCACAACAGAGATTTAACTTCGGAACTTCCGTGGCTGTACAGGAAATGGTGTAGGTCAAAGGATTCAGTGCATTAAACAAATGCTTTAATGGGCCAAATCCAGCACTTTGTTCCACAGCTACAACTGCTGTCGTTTTGAGATGTGTAATACATGTAATTAAAATATACACATTCAGGATTTAATTTGGGCAGGCCTGTGAATCACGCTGGAAAACAGTTATTTTGGTAGATTCTTCCTCCTTTTTTAAACTCTTAGTTCTACCCAATGTCCCAAACAAGTCTGGATTCCTGGCAGCACTGGCTACTTGATAAACACACGATGACAGATCCTGCCTCGCGTCGTTAGCAAACCAAATTAGAAAGCAGAATTTGAGACCGTGGATGAAGTTGCATTTGGATATTCTGAATGCAGTAAGCTGAGCTAGACTCTGCAAGTGTTGCATAGATTTACTGTCCTGCTCGTGCCTGAGCTTCCTTCTCACCGTGGTGCACAATGGGTCGGTGCTCTCTGGGATAGGGGAGGCTGCTCCATCGCTGGCAGCCCAGCGCAGCTCCTTTCAGCACCTTGCTTTGCAGGTGGGCTCTGCCTGCATTCCTTCCGGCTTTTAAGTGACCTGTGAAAGCTGGTGTCTTCTGTGCACACTGAACTTCTCTTTTTCTGCCCTGCATTTTACATTTTATTCTAAGGTCTGTGAGTTGTTCAGCCAAGTGCCTGAAGAGATGTAATGAGAAATATCACTCTTTTTTTTTGGTCATTGGCTGAGTTGGGTGATACTCTGGCATAACCAGAAATTCATCAGACGTGTTCAGTTGTACTTTAGCATTAAGTTTTGGCTTTTTTTTGGTATAGAATTCCTCCTCCTTTTTCTTCAGCTGTTTAGCTAAACACCCCATTGTGTGACCCAACAATTATCACCACAAATAAGCAGAATAGGTGCTGTTCAGAGCAGGGAGAGCTTGTATGCTTCAGTTCCACATAAATGGAGATATTCTGGTCAACAGGCAGGGAACAGATTATGGTTTTAGCCACAATAACATGCAGTGATCTCCTCTGGCCTTTGAAATCTTCAAACACGGGGAGAAGTCAGCCATGCTCTGCTCATTGGCTGTTCTCTTGCCCAGACACAGTGCTGCTGCTCCATCTGAGTGTTAGCTGTCTCATCAGATGAAATTACATCCATTTCCATATGTCAGGGCACTTGTGACTGTGCTCCCAAAAGAGTTTCCAGTCTTAATAAAATGGTCCCCTCTAGCAGCCTTTGCTTTGATAAGGATATCGAGTGGCAGGTGATGAGTGGAGTTCATTCCCTGTTTGCAGAGCTGATGCCAGTGCCCCAGGGGCCAGCCCACCTCTCCTGGCCAGGCAAGAAGTTGCCATTTCATTTCATTTCAGGTTTCCTGCACTGAGGAAGGGCAGCAGCCATGGAGGGAGAAGCAGGATGACTAAGCTTACAGCAAGTTTAAAGTTGGGACTTTGTGATCAAAGTCAATGAAATAGGTTGATAAAGCATCTCCTAAATACTGCACTGGAGAAACCAAACAAACTTTGGAGCTGCTGCACTGATTTTAAGCTGGTATTTGGAAAAAAAAAAAGTAAAAAATTAATTGCTCAAGTGTTAGTAGTGGACCAAACTTTTCCAAGATAGTGTAGATCTATTGATTGTATTAATGAAACTGTATCAATGGGACATAGGACAAGGTTTGTACTGAAATACTGAAATTCCTCCAACATCTGTAATCTGTGATTGGTGCTCAGGAAGAAGGTGACACCTGTGTGACTGTACCCAGTAGCATCTGCAAGGCTGGAAGATCAGAGGGAAGCTGTTCCCTCCAGAGCCCAGGCAATAGTTACCCCACACCCTGAGGCACGAGGTTCAAGGTTAGGAAGTGAGCAAATTGCTTTGGGTTATCGCACACGTTGAGGGGAAGGATGTCAGAACTCCTCATGCTTCTAAGTTGTTGGCTGCCCTTTAGGATACTGAAAAACTGCATTGAAGTGACCCCAGAAAAGCAGTTCCATGCACTCATATAAAGCTGGAGCCCAAAGGAAATGTAAGAGCAGGAGAGGAGTGCAAGTGTTTTCTGTATCCCACCTTCTGCTAAAGCTCCTGCAGCAGCCAGTGCAAAGGGGAGCAGCGAGTCCCACCTTCCCTCTCTGCTGCACAGAGCTGCAACAACAAACCTGGATCTGGTTTGTGTCTGTTTCTCAGTCCTTTCCTCTCGGAGCTTCTTGCTCGCTGCTGAGATTTGCCAGGCCCCGCATAAATCTCCCATTTTAATAGTGAGAGGACAGGTCTGGGTTCACAGAGGAATCGAGCAGGCAGGATCCCTGCCCACATCCTCACTCAGGATGGGGATTAGCTCCCAGCCTCACTCCTCCCCAGTGCTGTTGCAGATGCTCTGGCTTAGGGTGCTTGCGTGAGATTACTCCTCTGCAGCAGCCATGTGTCATGCAAGGAGGATTAGTAATAATGTATGGACTGGAGAACTTCTGAACCCAAGTCACTTACAGAGCCAGACAACACAGCCTAGTTCTCTATCTTCAGGGAGCTCTTAGTCTAAGCTGGCGGTTCAGCACTGCCTGATTCATGCAGTGACTAGACTCTAACACAGACAAAACCAATTAGTCCGCAGGTATCCCACAAGGATTTTAGCGCTCGCTCGAATGAATAAGCCGAGCTTCCATGAGTGTGTATCTGAGTACTTAGGATAAAATATTCAGAAGACTTTCCGAGCTGTTATTCAGAAACCTTGTGCTTATTAATTTCTGTTTCCTCGGGTCTGTGGGCCACAGAATCTGGGTGAAGAGGAACACTGTAAATCCTGATTCCTGTGCTTCTTAAAGCAGACACAGGATGATCTCAGCAGCTGAAGGCTTGATCAAACCTGTTCTCCTGTGAGCATGGTACTGACCTGGTTACCACTGGTGTGGTCTCCGGCCACTCCCCAAGATAGGTAGTGATGGAACAGGGGAAAATGGATTTAAACTGTCAGAGGGCAGATTTAAATTAGATATTGGGAAGAAATTCTTCCCTGCGAGGGTGGGGAGGTCCTGGCACAGGGTGCCCAGAGAAGCTGTGGCTGCCTCTGGATCCCTGGCTCTGGATCCCTGGAAGTGTCCAAGGCCAGGCTGGATGGGGCTTGGAGCAACCTGGGATAGTGGAAGGTGTCCCTGCCCACGGCAGGGAAATGGAGTGAGATGTTTTTTATGAGCCCTTTCGACACAAAGCATTCTATAATTCTGTGTGTAGAGCAAGGGGAGACAGTGGAGGAGAACATCAGCTTGCAGACTTTGCTGGATGTTTTGCCATTGCTTTGCCTCACTCTCAGGTTCTGGAGGAGGTGTCATCCTCCTGCCTGCCATCCAAAGGGCTTTGGTGCTGTGTACTCATTGGCGCATTGCTGTTATGCAGATCCTGGCTGTGGTAAAAAATACTGGTAAATCCGTTTTTCTCTCAAGGCAGTGAGGCTCCCAGTCCACAAGCAGGCTCCAGAGTTGTGCTGCTGTTTGCTGGAAATGGTTGATTTTAGAGCCACGTACTGACCACGCTCCACATGAACACCTGCTCCTTGTGTCACAGATGGCAGGCTGTCAAAATTATTGAAAGATGCAGTCAGACCTGACCTGGTGACCTAGAAGTACGTGGCCCCTATTACTGCATCCTGGTGCTATTCACACCCCGAAAGGGACGTATGCTAAAAATTCCATCCTCAGTAGCATCTTTATTTTAGCAGTCCTCTCTGTCATACAGAGTGACATGTTCCCTTTTCACTCTGAATCCCAAGAGAGAAGAGGATTATTCACTGTAGTGCCAGAGGGTTTATCCTGGAATAAATGGGCTGAAAATGAGCAAGGGAAATAAGGCTGAATATCTGGAGCTGTGGACAGGCCAAGAAAGCCTTGTTGTTTTTTCCATTGTGAGTTTGTGTCGCTACATGAAACTTAAGTTTCTGGTTCCTTTTTGATGCTTGAGCAGCAATCCCACCAGTGTGAATGAGAGCCCCTCCTGCTCTGAGAGGGAGAAGGTTACACTTAAAATATTCTGAGCAAGCATCTACCTCAGGGTATGGATTCTTGTAAATGTCTTATTTTGATCACCTGGAATAATCCAATATGTGAATTTGCCCTGTTTTTAGTGGGGAAATGTCTTGCATATTCTGGTGTGCCAGTGTCCTTAGTGTTAGGCTGTGAGTGGCATCACATGTATTATTTTTGCTCACCTCTCCCTACCTGCAGTAGGTCACAGAGTGAGCAAATACCCCCTGAATTCCCTCAGGGGGACACACCTTGAGAATCTCATGGTGGTTGGTGCCACGTTCCACATCTTGGGGCAAGTTCACCTTTTCTTCTTGTCTGCCTGGAACCACTTCTTCTCTTCCCTTCTCAGCTCTTAATTGGCCTTCAACCAAAAAGCTGTTTTCACTCAGTAGCAGGTAAGTTATGGCACGGCTCACACTTCTCTCTAGGAAAAGCCTGCACTAGGTGTGAATAAAGGCAACCAACCAGGTGACAGAGGCTGGCAAGAAATGGAATGAAAGAGCTGTCAGCCAGCACAACAGCATTTCCTTCTTTCTTGGCTCTGAAACTGCACGTGGGCCTGAACCAGTGGTTATTCATTTTTGTGTGTCTTGATGGAGCTTAAATATTAAGGAAATTAATCCGTGCTGCAAAGGGCCCTGTGAGTGTGAGAGGTTGTCAAAGCCTCCTCACCCCATCTTTTGACCACGATGCCAGTGACAACAAAGGTGTTTGTGTGGGTCAGTAAGGGAAGGAGTGAGAGCCCTGCTCACGTGCAGAGGATACAGCCTCCATCCACCCTCAGCTCCGCCAGGAGTGACAAAAGATACACAGAAATGTGTGTCATAGCAGTGTGTCTAAAGGAGTTGAGGAGGGAAAAAATAAGTAGGATGCAATCCCTGGAGCTTTTCAGAGCTGGCTGAGGTAGGCCTGCATGTGTGGGGAGGTGCAGAGAGGAGCTGTGAGAGCTGAGGGCTGTCCCAGTGCTCCTCAGGCTGCAGCAAATCGATTGAAACAGAGCTGGAACTGCAGCCCTGCTCCTGGAGATTTGCTCAGGCTGAATAGGGAGGAATAAGCAGGGCTAATAACCAGAGCATTCACTGCTCCGAGCCACAGGCACACCCTGTCCCCTGTGAATGTGCAGCCAGACTTTGCTGAATGTTATACAGTGATATATAACAATAATCTATACTCTTAGACCTAGTTCTAGTTCCCTGGTTAACAGCAGGCACTGTGTATGTGAGTAAACATGATTTTATCTGTATAAATACATTTTATTAAGTGTTGTAAAACACAGCTCTGCAGCTCAATTTGCTGTCTAAGCAATCTAAACTCTTCCTTCATTAAAGAATCCCAGGGACTATTGTGCTCTGATATCCTCGAGCCAAGTTCTTGTTTTTGCTTCCCTCACCCTAATAAACCAAAACCAAAGGAATCTCACTGCAGTCTTTCACTGCACTTTGAAAATGTTTGCTTACTTTTAAATTATTCTATGAGATAAATGCAGATCTCATTGTTATTAACAGTTTTAAAATTATCCACATAATCTGAAATAAGTAGGAAATGAGCGTGTATTAGCTCATGGTGCTTTTCTATGTTTTTTATCTTGAAAAATACTTTCAGAACAAGGATTTTTCAGCTAGAGTGGGTGTAAGATCTATCCTTCCTTTTACTGTTTCTTTTTTCTCTTTTTTTTTTTTTTCCCCCCAAATGGGGGATTTAGTTATGAACAAAAACCAGACATGGGGAAGATGAGATAATATGCACCACTCATTAGCAGGTTTTTCCAGGGGATTTTGCTCCAGTCAGAACTGGCATGAGAGGTCAGTCCTGCCAGTCCTCCAGGTCTGAGCTCTGTTATCTGGAGGACAATGAGCTCAAGGAGCTTTATTGGCTCCACAGAATAATTATGCAGCCCCTGAACCTGCAGGGCAGCAGGGGAGAGCAGGACTCGGGCTCCTTCCTCACTGTCCTGCCCTCGCCATCTGCTCTGTGCTGCTTATCTGGTGCTCAGTCCCCTGGGGCTGCAGGACCCACAGCTCTGGTCCTGGGGCCGTGGACATCAATCCCTGCCTGTGACAGAGAAGTCCAAGCCCCCACCTGAAGCACCTCCCTGTGCTCCTGGGAGAGCAGCTTATGGCTGCAGGTGTTGGGTTTTCTGTCTTTATTCAGGTTCTCTGAGCAGGGAACTGAAACGGGTTCAGGAAAGCATCTCATGTGTGCACTCTTCTGTGAGTGAAAGCAGCATTTCCTCAAGTTATTGCTGTGCCCCTGCACTCCTGACATCATCTTTGTGCCCTTCCTCACTCCCTCATGCCCAAAATAGTGCTGAAAGAGGAGCAGAGTGGGACTAATGGTACCTGCTCTCGTCTGTATGTCTGGCAGTGAAAATACACCAGGAAACTCAGCTTCTGTGCTAGATAAATCAACTGAAAGATAAAACCGTGAAAAAACATGGTATAACATGCAAAAACCCCTTTCAGCTTGATCTGTTAGTATAGAATAATAAAACCATGGATGGAGGAGAGCCAGCGGACATTTGGACTTCAAAATTCATGAGGAAAGAAAGGCTCCTCCAAGAACCTGTGAAGGAACCTGAAGCAGTGATAAGTGCAGATGTTATCACAGATTTGAAACAGGTTTAGAAGAAGAAACCAGGGTAGGAATAACTTCTTACCAGAGTAAAAATGAAATATCAAGAAACAAGTGGTATTTACTATCTTCTTGAGTGATCTGGAGGTGGAAGCACTTGGTGAAGATGATGAAAGAACTGTTTGAATTTAAAAAGTTGGGGGACTGAGATGAACAGGCAGTGTAATGGATGATCGTAAGTTCAAAGCAGCACAGGTGGAAATTACTCTTATATTTATCTTTTCAAACTAAAAATAACTATTCTGGAGAGAGGATTGTCTTGCTGAGGCAGGCTAGTGAATAATATCTTAGCAGAGAATCAAAACAGCACGCTAAAGCATATGGTATCCATTTGAAATTCACAGGGAAAGGAGCAGCTTTTTAAAATACTGTTGTATTCCATTTATCTTTCCACTTCACCTCTCCACGTTCTCAGATGTGTCTCAGAGTATGGAAGGAAGTAAAGAGCTGCTCGAGTGGCTGTGCCGTGCTCCTGTCTTCTCCTGAAGCAGCCAGCAGGGCTGGGGTACTCGTGTCCCTGTGAGTGGCATCACATGTATTATTTTTGCTCACCTCTCCCTACCTGCAGTAGGTCACAGAGTGAGCAAATACCCCCTGAATTCCCTCAGGGGGACACACCTTGAGAATCTGGGGCTCTGGTGAGGCAGGCAGGAGGTTCCAAATGGTCAGAGCCTGTTCACTGTGGAGTGGTGAATCACCCCCTGCTTGCTGTATTTTTGTGCCTGCAACTTTGAACCTGGGAGTTTGCCTGTGGCTGGGCTGTGGAGGTGACCTGGCACCCAGGTTCACTTCCTTTGGAGACCCAAAGTTTCCAGTTACGTGAAGATGTTGAGAGAAGCTGTAGCTCTGCGCGTGGGGAATACCCGGAATTTCTACAGGCAGGTGACATGTCTTATCCCACTGCATGGCATGGCATGGCACAGCCTTTCTGTAAATAAAGGGGGCTTATAACAAAGATGGGGACACGTTTTTACGTGGGATGAGGTGTAATGGTTTTAAACTAAAAGAGGGTAGGTTTAGATCAGGTAAAAGGAAGAAGTTTTTTACAGCAAAGGTAGTGAGGCCCTGGCACAGGTTGCCCAGAGAAGCTGTGGCTGCCCCATCCCTGGAAGTGCTCAAGGCTGGGTTGGACAAGGCTTGGAGCAACCTGGGACAGTGGAAGGTGTCCCTGCTCATTGCAGAGGAGTTGGATGAGATGCCCTTTAAAGGTCCCCTCCAACACAAACTGTTTTATGATTCTATGGTAGAGCATTTGAAATGGGTTTTTCAAAACTGCATGGAGTCATCCTGCTCTTTACATGAGGGACATAAAATTTAGTGCTTGTAAATGTCTTGCTCTTGATGAGTATGGACCTGTCCATTCTTCAGTCAGATGTGCTGTAAAGCCACTGACTCAGTGTTTGTAACTTCTCCCAGCCACTTTAATATGTAACTTGTGCACTCTTTTTGTCTACCAGATAGTATCACTGGAATGGAGAGAAAAATCCACCCCTCACTTTTCTCCACACCACCACCCAGTGTTAACAGGAACTCATAAAAAAGGGAAAATCCAGTGCAGCCATTTCAACTTGGTCAAGAGTTTTTAACTTGGCAGATAAATTATTTGGGGAGAAATGCTGAGAAGCAGTTGCAGACAAGCAAAAAATCTCTGTGAAACCCTAAACCTGAGCAGCCTTCCATCACGGAGCTCAGTTTTAGCCCATCAGGAACTAAACTTCCCTTTCTCAAATGTGCAGATATCAGGAACCTTATCAACTGCTGGCAGGCTGCAGGATTACATGTAAATGAAGTGTATCAAAGAGTCGAGTGAGGTAGCCAACATTAGGATCTAAGAATGTTATTCTTGCCTACTTGAAAGCCCTTCATAATGGATTAGAAACAAGAACTTACATCTCTTAATACCAGCTGAAATTTGAAGCATCTTTTTTGCTTCTAGTGAATTTTAATATTTTCAGAGTAAATGGTACTGGGGATTTCCTTCATTTTAGACAACCCTGGTAACGGAGGTTTGCAAAATGATGTGTTCCTTTCACAATCGAAATGAAAGCCATAAGGCTGAATTTTATACAAGAGACTCAGTAGAGTTGTTGGCAAATGCTATTTTTAGCACTGTAGAGCAACAGAGATCTTTACAGTCTTGGCATTTCTTGCAGTTTTAAAATGGAGAACAGCTCTTGAAATGTCTGCTTTTCCTTGAATTTTCATCCATATCATGAGCTTCTTCATAAAGCTTTTGCACTGCTCTTGGCAGCAGGTAGTGATTTAGTGCCAAGCAGTGTAGAACTGCTCCATTTTTACACTGTTTCTGCAGAAGCCTCATGCTTACAAAAAGGAGATGCTGGGAAAAATGGCATCTGACCCTAACATACATTGTTTGGGTTGTTTCCAGTTGCATGTGTTCACTGTAGTGTAAAATGGACAGTAGATAAGGAAAAATAAAGTTGGGCCAAAAGTGCACTGAGCACTCTTTTACAGATCTCATAATGAGTGAAAACCAACTTGTTTTTTTTTTCTAAGCGCACTCACAAAGACCTTCTTTCTGTCAAAAGCAGAAGAAGGTAATTGCCACAGGAAATAGCTGATGTCACAGATGAGTGGCAGTGTGCTGCAGGTATTCAGGAGTGGGTCTCGGGGCTCCTGGCATGAATCCAACTGCACTGTGTGACCAGGAGCAAGGCAATTAATTTGGTGTTCTCAGACAGGGCTGCTGTGGCACATTTAAACTCACAGGGAGCTGAAATGAATTCGTCAATTTGTCTTCAATGTCCAGGTTGGAAGAGTTTTCACGGATCTCTGTCTTAGCTGCCTTTAGGTAAAACAGGACTCACTTGTAAGGCTGCTGAGAGCTGGGGGGGAGCTATGGCTCAGGGATGGTGCCAGCCAGGGTTTCTCAATCCTCCCTAAATTCTGCAGGAAGAATGTCTATTGCCCATCCCTAAACAGTGCTGTACAATCGGTAACGAGCAGAGCGCACTTTGAATGGTCATTTATCTCCCCATTTTCCCTCCTCCCATTTTATTCACTCCCTGCCTGTGTGCGTGGGGATTTGCCTGTTTGCTTTGCTTTCCTTGCCATACTGTTTCAATTACCAGACAATCCTTTTTCACCTCCACTTGACTTACACGTGGGTGTGACTTACAGCTGGGACCATGCAGTCATTCTGGCAGCTGCATTGTGGGCCACCTTCTGCTGCTTTTTGGACCACCAGCTAAGGCTGATGAAGAGTAGAAGTCTCAACAGCATCCTAACAGCCTGAATCTCCCCTCTTTTCATTGCATCCAAAGCTTACAGAGTACCTGGGCTTAGTTCTGCAAGGCTCTGGCTTCTAAAACAAAAGAAGCATCCGGGTTCTGCCCCCTCAGCGGGTGAGATCCATTGAGGGCGATCTCTGGTGCCATATTTAGGCAGGAGACAAAGCTGAGATTGATTCAGTCCCAACCTTCACATGTGCTTCCTTTCCAGAAGTCATGCTTTCACTTCTTTCCTGCAGCCTGGCAGCTGCAAGGGCTGGTTGCTTGGTGACGCTCTCAGCAGCACAAAGAGCTCTCAGCTGGGAGGCCGGGGCTGTCCGCCGCAAACAGCTGGGATAATTTTATTTGTCTTTCTCTTGTTCCTGGTAATTACAAGGACCTGAATCAAAGTCAACATAATAGAAAAGGGAGCACCAGCAGATACTGTTTATGGCTTCTTTAGCATGCACCTTTTTCTTCCCGAGTCAGGGAAGTGACAGCGTGTGCCAGAAGTGGCCTGATGTTTCAGAAATGCACGAATGAAATTAAAAGGTGTGGTTTCCACTGCTGGTTCAGGCAGGCTTTTACCAGGTTCCATATAAAAGCAACATGTGAAACAGGGATTTGGATTTATGAATCACTGTTCCTTAATCCAGTGACTGCCTGCCTGCTCATTCTTTGTAATAATCCTCTGCTGTGCAGGTCACATCTATTAAATAGCTATGAATGACTCCTGCTCTGCCTCAGAAGAGCACACTGCTCCTCGGATTTTGTGAAAGATAAAACAATGAATAATGTATTTATTCTAGTCAGGTGTGAATGGCTTTTTGGTAATTTATTTATTTGAGGTGCTCTGTGGCAACCAAACAAGGCACTGAGTGTTTACAGTTCACTGATGAAATGCACACTAACATGGATAAGCTGATGTATGAATGTACTAAGGGTTTGCTGTTAAACTCGAGACCAGAAAGTGTTGCTGGCTTCTGCATTTTCTTCCCTGATCAAAAGCCCTGAGGTACCAAGAAGTAAAACTACCTTTTGAGAGTTTGGGCTGCTGTGCTCCCAGGGCTAAAGTCAAGAATGATTGAGGAACGTGAACTGAAGTGGAAACGTACCTGCCTAACTCAGTGCTAAATGTAGCATGCAGAGCTGCTGAGGGAAAGGGCTGCGTTGGTGTGATCTTCTGACCTTATTGTAAGAATGAGGACTCTGAATTTTAGTGCCTCACATTCATGAGCTGTGATAGCAGGCGTGGTAGTGGACACTTGGGTGCCCTGGACCTTTTATTTATGCCCACATGCCTGCACAGGGCCTTATTACATGAACCTTTTCAGTGAAGAAACAGCAGCTGGGGTGGAATTTCTTTCTTAAAAACCACATACTTAAGCTATAGTCTCTTTTTTGATCTGAAAACATTTTGTCACTCTAATACAGGCACTTATGGCATAGTTTTCATCCCTGAGCTGGTGCTTCCCAGATACTTTTTGCAGGCGTGGTATTTGCGTGGATTTTGTTGATTCCAAATCTAGCAGTTTTCCTCACCGATTACTTTCCAGTGCGCTGCTTCGGATGTAAATGTATCGAGACAATAATCAGGGCAATCCTGTAGCTCATGCTTTAGGGTTTACAGTGATTGCTGAAGGGATCAGGAAGGAATTGGCCTTCCCAGGCAGCATCGTGCAGAAAGATGTAAGTACATTTGTGAAGGAGGAGCTTCCCTGTCTGCTGAAACATCAGCTGTTAGCCCCTCACAGAGGCTGTGCATCAGCGAATGATGAACTGATCCTCTGTGTCAAATCCTTATGTAAATGCAACAGCCTAATCCCCTTGCCCTAATAGGAATTTCACACCTTAATCCTCGCTGTGTTCAGGGGCAAAGACGTTCCTACCAGACAGTTAGACGAGTCCATCCTTTTTGAGGAAAATCACTCTGTGTGCGTTTGGGGTAGTAGGGAAACTGTAGTCTCAGATTTGTAGGGAAGACTGAAGCATGTCACTAATAAAAGAGAGGGGATTATGTTCCTAAATTGTCAGTGGATTTCAGAGGATTTGCTGCACCAAATGAGACCATTAACCTACTGAGTCCTTCATTTTGCCCCTGGCTGACTTTGCTTTAGCTGGAAATGCTCCCTGGGCAATACAGTAGGGTCTGCAGGAGTGGGAGGAATAGGATTCCCTCCTGAGCCCTGCAGCAATCCAGGTTGTGCCCTGCAGCTTGACACGGCTCCCTGAGTCCTGGGCTTCCACTGCTCAGGTTGGAGGAAGTGTCCATCAGTGCAGGTGGTGTCATTCTGAATAAACGTGTAATTTACATTATTATGTAACCTCGAAGAAGTACTAAAAAGGCTGAAGTATGGCACTGGGCAGTGCCTTGAGCTCATATTTTTCTACATAGATATGCATTACTCTCTCAGGCATGGAGACTTACTTCTTGCCCAGCTGCAGAGCCTCATCCAAAGCTCACTGAAGTCTATAGAACACTTCCACAGGCCATGACCTCAGTCTGATGGTCCAATGCCTTCCATGACAAGGGGAAGACCAGCACTGCTCCTGAATGTCACCTCTGAAAATAAGGATGAAAAGAAGGGTATTCCCTGGGTTTCCCCTCACAGCAGGGAGCTACTTGCCTCACACACAGAGGCTCCTCTTCTCAGCCTCAGAAAGACCACGTTTGTATCTCTTGTGTTCCTGGGTGTGGAAATAGTTTTGTTCGCCAGTGAAGCACCTGGATGTGCTGCTGTGGAGCATCATTTTGCTGTTTGCTCTGCCTCCTCATGCCCTGGGCAGGGTGGATCTCAGTCAGCTGGGATCAAGCACTACCCCAGAGCACGCTGTGTGCCCAGCTTTACAAGCATCAGTGGTTAGCAGGCCATTTGGAAGAAACCTGTATAAATGTGTCCTGTTTTTTCCACTGCCAAAGCTTTTCCAGACCAGCCTTTTGTTTTACTTCATTTCTCGCTGCAGAAGCTTGTTACTCCCTGCCTGCTCTCTTGTTGTGGCTCCAGCCTCTCTGGGCTGCTCTTTGTCTGCCCCGTTGTTACTCCACGCTGCACTTTGGACTTGCTTTTCACCGGTGCACGAATGAAGCTCTTCAACAGTCAGGCCTTTATCCCCATTCTCAGCAGAGTCCATTCTCCCAGAGCAGCCCCTTGCAGCATTTGCATCCCAAATGCCAGCACACTGACTCAAATCTGCTGCTACACAAACTAAGCCTTGATTTTATTTTTTCCACACCTCCCCCCCCAGGCCAGCTGGCTCTAGAAAGTTTTGTTCTTTGTAACTCTAAATGCTTGTGTTGTTTTTAATTGAATTTGACCGTAGCTCACTTAAAGTTTGTGGCTTTTCCTTAGGAATGATATCACTGTCCCAGCCAGCTCCTGAGGAGCAAGGACTGGAAAAACCTACTTTATGACAAACTATAATTTAAGAGTCAGCAATGTCTGATGTAGCAAGAAATGCAATTCTGGAGGGGAAACCATTACCCAGTCATTTAAATGCTTCTGTCATTTGGAATAAACCCATCTGTAACAGCAAAGGTCACAGCATCCCCAAGAGCTACTTGCAGTTTGTATTGTTTTACTCGTCTCTAGCATGGAGTTAGTGACCTGCATGCAGCTCTGTCCCCTCCTGCAGATGTCCCTGCCCTGGCTGGGTTCAGTTTGTGATGTTAAGGAACCCCTGAGAAATCCAGAGGCAGCTGTGGCAGTAATCAAGTCTCTGGGTGGATCCCCTGCAAATGCAGCCTTTTCTAATGGTTTTGATAATTGCATGTCATTTTTTTTCAGCCTGACTAAAGCAATTCTGATATTTTCTGGTCTTGATGCCCTGCATCAGCATTTTCTTGTACTAAAGGTGCCTGAGCAGAGCCTGTTCTCTGTTGCCCAGTGCTGTTTCAGCACTTTCTGCTTGTCCTTCCATAGAAGCAGTGCACCTTGTTGAATGCAGAAATGGGCACGGCTGGAGCTGCCTCAGCCTGATTTCAGATTTTAAATAAGATCTGTAAGAGAGAAAATATCTAAGCTTAGGGGGAGATTAAGCTCTGTGACACTTTGCAGGGGGGGACCTCAGCCCGGGAACATCCGCAGTGCTCCTCTGTTCACATGCAGTGTGGTAATTCAGCCACCAGCCAGGCATTAACAAACTCCCATATCAAATAGCTGGGGTCTGCCAGGGCCCGGCTAAAGCTTCCTACCTTTCCTGTCAGGTGGGAAGTTACACCAGTAGCAAGTGCAGATTAATCTAATGGAGATTGCAGGTGGTACCTGGCTGAGTGTGGGTGTTTGTGTTGCATGGGTCACACTGCAGCAGCTGCTCGGCGTAGCCGTGGAAAATGTGGCAAATGAATGCCATAAACATAAATAGCCTCAAGGTTTTTACTGTCTCCATCAGGCTGCAGCAGTAAGGGTAAAGAGGGGTGGTGATCTGGATTCTCAGCGTGTGCTCCTGGCCCTGCTCTCAGAATAAAGCAGTGTGAGCCCTGTCCTGGCAGGGGATCCATAGTGGTGTGTACTGACAGCCATTCCCAGTGGAACTGTGCCCCTGGCATCCCTGGGACAGCAGATATTCCAACAGCCACTGCTGCTGCACCATTCTGTGGGGCCCAGAGCACATCCCGTGCCTGCCAGATGGTGCAGAGCAGGCCCTCACCCTGCCCTCACCACGCTCTCATCTGCCTCAGCCGTGTTCCCCTGGTCATTGCACACCAGTAATGCTGGTGTCAGGTCACAGGGGCTTTGACTGGTGTCATTTGGGGACCACACCTCAATATTTGAACTGCTTCCCAAGCAGGAGAGCAACCTCGGTGCTGCTAACAAGGCTTCATGGGAGAGGTAGGAGGCTGCATGCTCAGCCACATCAATTACCAGTTAAATGCATTTGTAACAACTAGGCGTGATACTCGAGGTTTCTATCCCCTTTCTTCCTTTTAGTTGGGAGCAAGATGCTGAACTCTCAGTGGAGAGCTGTGAAAGAGTGACTTGTGGGTAGCACCCATGTAATTGATGGCACAGTGGTGGAGATGCTATTTGTGGTAGCACTCAAAACAAACGTATTCCCAAAGCGCAGTGCAAGCAGGTCTAGACTTTGCAGAAATCCATTAGCAGGGCTGGTATGGGAGTTGTCTGGCTGTCACATTTTGGGATATGTTTGCAAGAGAGCTGTTTGAAAAATAGACCCTTCTTGACAATGGAATATCCCCAAAGCATGAATTTGAGATGCTGTAAATGGGAAGGTCTGAGGTGCTATTTGCAGAGGGAGAGCTCATATAAGCCTGGGACACTCTATTAAAAACGGTGCAGATTTATTGACTTACACTGGCTGATAATCTGTTCCTAAAGCTGCTTTTAAAACCAAAGTAATGTAGTTCATACTGCTTTCCCTTGTCCTTCCTAACAGTGTTACTTCTGTCCCTTGTTTAAGTGCTAGCAGTTTAAAAATGCATTTGGAAAGGGAGTACAGAGGATTTTGAGCATGATACTGTTAAGAGGAGCATTGTTCTGCCAGTCTCAGAAATTACCCAGTTTTCTCTCAGGGCAAATCTGCCATTTTATCCACTTAGGCACCAGACAAAACAACCTTTACTATTTTCTCCCTGCCAGCATCCAAGGCAGCTCCAGGCAGGAGGCTCAGTGTTTGTCCTCTTCATGGCTGCAGAGGAAAAACAAAACGTGCAGAAGAAAAATCCCTCCTAATTTATCCAGCCCGAGCAGCTCAGGATAATTTCTAAGCGGCTGCATCCTTGTAGCAGAGTTCCCTCAGCAGAGGGGAGGTGAGGGCTGTGGGGCTGCCAGGGGCTGAGCACGCAGCATCTCGGTGGAGCTGGGCTCACAGCTCTCCCCAGCAGCCTGCCAGAGCCGGCAGCAGTGATGTAACCGAGCTCCCGGCACATCCTTTGTCTGAGGAATTGACTCAGCCTGCTGGAAAAGCTGAGCTGCTTGGGCTGTGGCAGAGGAGCTGCATTTCGCAGGAAAGAGCTCCAAGAAATAACTTCTTGTGTTTGCCTTAGAAGGGAGATTTTCCTCAGAGGTGTTTCCCTAATTCCCTTGTTTTCATTCTGTTCATGCTGTTGGCATGGGTCACAGCTGGACTGTCAGCCACCCAAGCTCCTGCTGTCCAGAGCGTTCCCTCGCCCAGGACACGGCCCCTTTTCCTCTGCTGCATCGCTGGAGGGTGAGACAAGCACCTTCTGAGACCCTCCTGTGGCTCATTAATTCACAGGGATGTACTGAACAGACGGACTGGAACAGCGAGAAATAGTGGAGTTCAAATCTCATCTGAGAATCTGTAAGCAGAGCTGGACTTAATCAATCCAACCATTTATCTGTTTACCTGCAGAACACAAAACAGTCTCCTGATTCCAGGTTTCCTCCACTCCTTTGGGCTCCTTAACACTCCTGAATTGTCAGACTTTTCTTTTACTCACTGAGCAGACATCTGCTCCAGCTTGCACTTGGCTTCTCCACTGTGCAGGGGCGGTGTGGCAGCAAGCGACAATGAAATGAACCTGGTCAGAGGGACTGAGGTAGGGATCCACTTAATGTGCTGAAAGGAAAATAGGAAAATGTCTGACTGGAGAGGATGAGGGCATTATATGGAGCTTCCAAACAGAAATGTGTGTAGCAAAGGGCTCAGTGTGCCTGCCCCAGAGCTGCCACCTGTAGCGTCAAGCGCTGCAAATTGAGGGCATGGCCCCAATCTGATTGTAAACTTGACACACTTGTAATCTAGCAAGAGTTTAATCCTATTAGTGGAGGTGCTTGTGTACTGCCCAGCTGGCCAGAGAGCCCCTGATTTTGTCTTCCTTTGCTGTCTGCACTCGCGTTGTGTTGGTGTAAATGACTGAGCAAAGCCTGGGGCTGCTGGCAGTGGGGTCTGAGGAGAGCTCTGGTGGTGTGAGGTCCCCAGAGCCAGAGCAGATCAGAAGTGGAGCAAATACAGGGCTCTTCTGCCTTGCTGTGGTAGCACTGCTCTGCAGACAGCCCTGGTTCACCCGGGTCATTGCCAAGGTGCTGCACCAATTCACATTAGTGCGGTTGGCTAGCAGGTCAGCAACAGCAGCTTCTATGTGCCTGTGGAGGGAGACAGGTAAGGAAAGAGACGTTTCTGCACACCCCAGTGGGCAGAGAATTAAAACATGCATCTGCACAGGTGAATGGAAGGGTGCCCAGGGGATGTGCTGACCCCTTCTTGCAAAGAGAATTAAAATTGTTGTAGAAGACCAAATGCTCGGGTGCTCTAAACGCAGCATGGCCAGTGCACTAGACTGGAGAAGTTCATCTTCTTGTGGAGCTCCAGAGGGGCATCATAAGGTCGAAAAGTTCATTTCCGTAGTTATAAAGAGGTATCCAGTCTGATTATTATTTCAGCCTTATCACATTGGTTGCCTGCATTTGCTTGCTAGAGCAGATCTCAAGTCTGAAGGGCCTTGGGTAAGGTGAGCACTTGTTCTGTCGGGGATTTGTCACTGGGGCATCAGGCAGTGAGCAGAGCCATGTGCTTGGCATCTCTGTCTGTGGATCAGTGCTGCTCTAAGAATTAGTACTGGGTGAATTATAACCAAGATACCAGATCTTGGAAGTTACAAAAAAACCCCCAAAACCTGTAGGAGGCAAGTATCCAGTGCCTTTTTGACCTACTATAGTGAATTTGGCCAGATCCTCCTCCCTCTTACTCCAGCTTTTATATAAAATTGGTGGACTGAAAATGAAGCTCAGATAGGATTTGGCCCTTGAACACCAATAATAAAATTCAGTTATGTGAGAGAACCAACATTTGCCTTATGGAGAGATGTTATAGTAATTCCTCTAGCTTTCTATCCCTTTCTCCCTAGAACAAGGAAGAATATGGGTATTTTAGTATACAGGATAGCAATGAATGGGGCTTGGATGCTTTGTTTTTCTTGGTACCTCTTCAGAAGAAAAAAGTAGTCCAGGAAATTTTACGTGCTGTACTAAGTTAATGCAAACTAGTCTTGTTTATTTGCCTGATGTAATGGAATAAAAAGAAAGCCGTGGAAGGGGAGCCAAGTCATTTTCTCGTAGTCTGCAGGAGGGGGAAGTTCAGTGCATCTGGAAGGCAGCAGTGTGGAGACAGAGTATTTGTAATTGAACTGGCACATGGCAAAAGAAATGTTGTGGCAAATCTGCGTCAAAATAAGGGCAGTGTCAAATTGGGCTCAAATTCAGTAATCACAGGTGCCAAATGGATGAATTTAAGTACAAAGTTTAGAATTGTTGTGATTACTGTGGTTATTCTGGGTTCCTTTTTCAGACGGTCCCAGCAGGCGGCATGAAAGATTAAAAATTTTCATGTGAGGACACTGATAGGGAAAGACACTTTCTCCTGCAGGAATTCAGAGTGGGAAGTTCAGGGAATATTGATGAAATGGAGAAGTACTTGTGATTCAGTTCAATATAGGACACCCTTTTAAGTTTTCCAGCCCTCAAAAGCCGAGTGGTAACTTTGGTAATGAGCATAAGTGGATTTATGGCTCAACAAAACAGAATTACTTTGGCTGAGCACACCTTTTAATCTGGGGGGAGAAGAGCACCTTCCAAAACAGGCAATTAGTCAAGCGTAAGAATACCCCAGGCACCTCACTTGCTTAAATTATTCAAGGGTGAGTGAGACCAAAATCCAGGGAAATCAAGTACATTTGGGGAATGCAGAGACCTTGGTGCTGGATGTGGGAGGTGATGCTGCATCCTCAGGAAGGACATCAGCAGTGCAGCTCAGGTGCGATACAAATGAAGCACGTGCTACATCTCATTTTGTGGGTAGGAAACGTCACACCAGTCCTAAAAGCAGCCAAGACCCCTTCCCTCACTGATCTCTTTTTACTTTACACCCTCAGCCCTCTTGGCTGGTCCAGGTCACCTGGCAGGTACCACAACTGAAAGGTTTCAGCATTCCCCTCCTCCCCTGCCCAGCTGAGCCATCCCTTCCCACACCTCTCTCCCTTCCCCCACTAATGTAGCCTGGTTCCCTGCAGTCCTTGGAAGGTTTATTTCTATTTTTCCTTGTCAATTAACTAGGCTCCCAACTGCATTGTGCTGAACTGCTGCACTGTGTGCACTCCATACCTGTTTGAAATTGCTCTTCCTGGACAAAGCATGCAGGCAAACTTCATTTATCAAAGTAAGGACTTTGGGGAGAGCATAAATAATCTCCACTTATCCCTGGAGGACCTCCAGGTGGAAATGGGTCTGTAGGTGTGAGCAGCTGAAATAACTTGATTTTTTTCACAGCTCCAAAATGAACAAAGAATTCCTTGTGGGGGAGGTGTGCATGGAGAGTACAGGATGAAAGGTGAGGACAACAAACAGGCTGATGACCTAAAGCTTGGGATCCTTACTTGCCCTGAGTGTGTCTGGGTAGAAGAGCCTCTTCATCATTAATTTGTCACAGGGAACAGAATGAATTGGAAGAGCAGGAGAAGGGAATTAGCTAAAATGGGAGTCAGCTGTGCTTTTTCAGCATCCTTTGCAAACACTGAAGCTTGCTGTTTATTAGAAGAGGCTTTTCAAGCTGATGTGGTGATGAGATGAATGGCCTTACCTGTTCCTGGAGCACCTGCATGTGCAGGGAATGTCCTGCCCCTCCTGATCCAGTCTCCTGGCTGCAGAAAAGGTGGAGGGCAGGTACTTGCTGAGGCACTGCAGGGATTGTCACAGGACACTGGTGCAGTGTCTTCGCATTGTCAGGACACATCTCTGGGGCTTGGTTTGTGTCAGTGCTCCTTAGTGCTGCGTAAACTGGGAACAGGCTGGCTTATGTCACCTCCAGTGAGAGAGCAAAATGGTTGAATTTGGCTAAATTCAGCCAGTTTAGAGTCTGTGCTTTACTGGCCAAAGAATGTCTGTGCTTTACTGGCACTGAAGCCCACCCAGACAAGATTCTGGCTGCAGTCATGGAAGGGATCTCGACCTGTTCTTCGTGTGCTTGTCTCAGGGAACAGGCTTTGTGTCTGTGATACCCTGTCCCAGGGGACTCCTGTGCCATCTGCTTCTGGGGAGCTGGGTCTCAGTATGCTAATCCAGCCCTTTGGAACCTGGCAGTCTGGGCTTTGTTCTCTGCTCTTCTGCCTAGAGAACATAAGAGGGGAGGGAAAAAAAAGTACAAGGCTGTAGTTTTCTAAAACACTTTTTTCCTTCTCTTTTTCTTTCGCTGCTCCTCTGTTACAAAATCAGGGTACTGACTTGGATTTTCAAAACTGCAGATAGTTTGGGACATGAGTTCCCGAGAGGGCTCCTCTGACCAGCAAAGATCAGGCAGGTGTGCTGAGGGCTTCCCAAATCCAATACCTCAGGAGTAACTTTACCTTGAAGGCCCTCACATTTGGACACTGCCTTCCCAGTGGCCTGAAACACACTGAAAAAATGTCAGTGGTGCTGCTCACTCTTGTGTTTCCCTGGGGATGGTTGGGTGTCCACAAAGATGGTAACTTTATATATATATATACATACACACACATATGCATGTGTACATGCATGTTTTTTTAATTAGTTTCTGTAAATCTGCCCTGAAGTGTGTTGGGAAGGGGATGTATTTTGTACTGCTAGAAATAAATACATGTGAAATTTGTTTATTCGATTTCTCGTAGGGAAACAGCCTAAAACTGATGTGTTAAATTTAAATGCAAAAACACATATGGCATTTGATTAAAAAGACGTAACTCTGCAAGTGTATTGATTTAAATTATTTTGATGCACTTGGGCAGCTTTAAGTTCTAACATGGGTCATTAAAGCCACTAGTGATTTCTGTAGACAGGAATCTATTTCCTTACAGGAACTAATTTGATGTAGGACCTTCAACAGCTGCTTTGACATTTTGTCCTTGAGGATCTGATGGTGAAACCGTGTCCTCATTTCCTCTGGGATATTGTAATATATTATATTGTGTGTTCTTTCAAGATGTGAAATCATCTCTGTGTACTTGCACATAAGGATATAAATGTACATAAAGTATATAAACATAAACACACACGTGCAACTCTGCAGACACGACCTTTTATGCATTTTCAGGTGGCTCTTTATAGGATTAGCTTGGGCTGTGGAATGAACTGAATCATCAGACTGTGCTCTACATCCTTCTTGCTGAGCTCTCAAAAGCTGGGAGGCTTCTTTGGTGGGTCAAATAACGTGTTGGAAATAATGCACTGCACAAATGTTGATGGTTTCCTGCCTGATTTTGCAGAGTGTGGTGCACTGCAGTGGCCACCCATGAGCCAGCCTCTTAACTCAGAGATAGCAGCTCAGAAAGAAAACAATGATGGTGAGCTTTGGTTTATCTTTTGTGCAAATAACACATTTTTCTTAATATTTTACCAGATAATAATCTGCATTTCTATGAATAAGACTTATTCCAATCAGGATGGCTGTGGGTGAAAATAGAAGTTACAAGATCTGGTTTATCTGGGTAGAGTGGCCGTGGATGTTGTATCTGGAAAGCTGGATGGTGTCAGTTTGTAGGAATGGCCTGAGTGGAGATGGGAAGACATAATATGGGATCATTCTTGTCATGGAAAAGCCATGGGCTGAGAAACCCAGGGACGGAGGACTAAACTGGAAGCAATACCCAGGGCAAATAGGAGCCTGGAATGATCATTCCCTCCTGGGGACAGGAGGGAATCACACCAGTCACAAACATGCACACAGGGCTACATGCAATCATGGGTTATTAGGCACCATTGCAAAAGCAAAATGCTGGAGGAATTGGTACAAAAAGTGCAATAAAATATGCATCAACATGATGAAATATGTATTGGGATGAATGCTAAGTGGGATGAGCATTATTCTCAACTGAGTGGTGGCCTTGGCAGTGCTGGATTTGTGGCTGGACTCAACGATCTCAAGGTTCTTTGCCAACCTAAACCATTCTGTGATTCTTTCTTGTGAGGCAAATCAGATGGGCTATAACTGTTTTTGTAGTGGTTTTGTGTTTCTCACTGCACAAAACACTCCTCCTCTCTGTTGAGACTATGCTTCAAAGGGGAATTTAGCACCTCCTGATCTCCCCTTCACAAGGAGGGCAGGCAGGGGGCTGCCACAGGCCCTTGGGGAAGGACAGTGTGCTGATGCAGGCTCCAAGCCACAGGGCTGTGCTGGAGGTGAAGCATCACATGTGTGCCCACAGTGAGAGTTGTTTCTGTGACAGCCTTTACAGAAAGAAAGGAGGAGAGGTGAAATATTTTCTGTAACTCATTCCCATTCCAACACACAGAGAGAAAGAACGAGGCAAACCCCAAAAGGAGGAGCCCTGAGCTGAGTTCTGTCCTGCCTTATGTCATCTTCAATTTTACTGAAGACATTAGAGTTGGACAGGACATAAGGGAGGCAAGGCTCTGCAATTCTGGCAGTGAAATGCATCTCCAGTGCTGAGGTCTCTTACTACCAACTCTTCAGTGTGATGTTAAGGCTTGTAAAGGTCTCCAGCCACAGTGGAAGGACACAGAGCTCTGAATAGATCTCCACCAAAGGAGATCTCTTTAGGAAGGAAGCTCCAAGGCTCCTGTGGTTATGTTTCTTAGTAGCTGTTTATGGTTTTGGCCATAATCTATTGTAACTATTACTATTAATCATATTACTATCATATTCCTGCAAAGCACCAGGGAAGGTTTTCCTGAACAGATTAATCACTAATGAATTTGTAATCTGGCTTTGATCACTCATTCCTTTTGAATGCTGGTAGGTGGAGTTTACATGCCAGGATTTTCTGAATAATGAAGATGCTGCCTCCAAGGACCCTTTGGAATTAATTTTTTCAAATTTGGATCTAATATGTAAGCTGGGCTCCCATAGTTGTCAAGAAGAAGGGACTCCAGCAAATTATGCAGATATGGAGGCTTCCACGTGCTCCTACTGAAATAAAAAGCAACATTCCCTCTTCTTCTGGAGAAAGCTGGAGCAGACAGGTAGAAGAACTTGCAATCACAAAGGCAGACAGGGTATTACCAGAGGGGTTTGAGCAAATCTCTCTTGAAAGGTTCAATCTCTGATCCTTCCACACCGTGGTTTCCAGCACTGAGCCCTTCTGCAATGTCAGCAGCACCTGACATCAAATATCCAGCCAATAATTATGGTCAGCTTTGACACAGCAAAGTATAAATCTCACGTCTGGTGAGGCAGAAATGTCAGAATACTGTCTGCACAATAGCTAAAGGCAGTGCAAATTGTAATTAAAAGCATTTAATTTAAGTTAATCTTCATTAGAAACATAATTATGTCCGCACACAAATTGCTTCAATGTAATTGTCACAGTTGTAAATACCTAGTTCTATTAACCAGCTTTTCTTCAGGATAAACTGGCTGGGAGATTATCAGCTATTTTAGAGCAAAAACCCATTAGTGTTTCTGTGGCACGTGTGTGTGTGGAATTAGACCAAACTCACCACCTTCATCCCTGCAGAGTGGGACCAGCTCACCCATCCCCCGGGGCTCCAGATAATCCCCTGTGCAGAGATGAGAGGATGCTGTCTTGGAAGTTCATTAATTTATTAAAACTTGGTTGTAGAGAAGCAGAACCAATGGCCCTCCCCCCAAAACCTTGGCTTTCAAAGGGATGGTTTATCTGCAGTGGCACTGGTTTGAGCCTTGTCCCTGTCTTGTAGGTTTGAGCGTATGGGAAAAGTTGACCTTCCATGAAGTTTTCCTTTTCTAATCTGATTAGCAATGAAATCTGTACGTGGATTTGCTGTCCTGATGCCCACAGGAGAAGTGCAGGTTTTAGGAGCTGTGTTCCATCAGCAATGTTCCTCTGCTGGAGACAGGCTGGACTCTGCTGCTGCTCAAGTGGCACCTACCAACACACTCCCTGGAATTCTTTCCCTCAGGTCCTTGATTGCCACGGGAATTTGGGCCTGATCCCTCTTGAAGTCAGCAGGGAATTTCCCCAGTGGGGTCTGTGTGGTCGGAATCACCTCTGCTACAGAGGAGTGCAGAATGGAACACGTGTGGGGCTCTGCTGAGGGCAGCCTGACCCGAATCCAAAGAAGTTTGAGAGTGCAAGATTTATCTTAGGAAAGGAACAACTCAGCCTTCTTCACTGCCTCAGGAAACAATGCCATGAATACATGTAAGAAATCAGATAGCACTTGGGAGATGAGTAAAAATAATCTTGTAAGTGGACTTGAATGCTTGAAATGGATGTCCCAACAACATAGTTTGAAAGTAGAGGCAGCTTTTAACTCTTGCCAGTGCTCTTCCCAAATAATCTGCGCTGTTACTGCTAATTGGCATAAATCTTGCTCGTAATACCCAT
Source organism: Corvus cornix cornix (assembly GCF_000738735.6). NCBI lineage: Eukaryota > Metazoa > Chordata > Aves > Passeriformes > Corvidae > Corvus > Corvus cornix. Next base: position 17,571,363 of record NC_047058.1, on the reverse strand, counting down.
AGCAGAGATTTGCACAGAATCCATTGCTAATCCTATAAACTGGTGAGTTTGATAAAGTGGGTTGTGCTGGGCATTGCTAATTTTGTTTTCATGCTTTCACTTGCTATCATTCATTAACCCCCAAATGGCAGGCTGGGCAGGGTACACGAACAAGAGAGCAATAGTCATCTTATTAGGGGCTGTAACGGTGAGTGGGAAATTACAACAGAATGAATATATACACAGTTCTAATTGGATGCCTTTTCTTGTGTGTTGCTGTGATGCTACCTGCTGGAAAAAAAACCGAAACAAACCAACCAAACCAAGTTCTCATCAGCACACTCCAAAATAAATCTAATTCAAGGGAATTTTACGTTGAATGGCATTATTTTTCACGTGGACCCAAGGCACCACAGCACGGGGTCCAGCTGCTCTTTGTATCTCATTATTTGTTTCAAAGTAGCTGTGTCACATTGCTTAAATTCTGCCCCACACGCAGCTCCAGGAGCAGCTCTCAAGCGTTGATCTCATGTCCAGGGCTCAGACCTGCTCCTGATTCTCACTGGGTGTGGTGCTCACCAGGGTAAACCCAAAATTCCCCCAAATTCTGGGACATCCCTCATCAGTGTTAGAGGAGGACTGAATAAAAGCACCCCAGGGCTCTTCAGGCCTGTGCCTTTAATGCAGAATTGGAGTTGGACCAGTGTTGCACACTGGCAGAGTTTACCATAGTGATGCTTTATTTCTAATTCGAGGTAGGTGAGTTGAAATGGGATTAAATGGGCACCTTAAATGGGATTACAAAGAGAAAGGCTCAGGTCATAAGATAAGACTTTCCAGATTTCCATCTGCATCCTGAAGAGAAGAAAAAAAATCTGTTCTGGAAAAGACTGGAAACTTTTTCTGCCACTCGCTGGCCTAAATTTTACACGTAGTAGCCAGATAACATAAAAATGCACTTCTATACATTATATATTATTATAACACTTTAAAATGTATTATTGATATAATGCTTAGTTCTGTGACCACCTGGTAGTCCTTAAAGAAATATATATTGGTACAGTCTGGGTTTGCTTCCAGTGAAGGAGGTCTGGGTGCAAAACAGCATCTCACTGAGAGAGCAGTGACCAGAAGAGTTTGGTTTGCACACAACGACCTGGAGAGCTTCCCCCTGCTCTCCCAGTGGCTCCATGTGCCCAAGATGGGATTTCCATGGTCAGAACCCAGCTGAATCAAACTGTGACTTAATCAAACACACCCAGGGACAATGGGTGGATCTATGGGAGCAGATCAGATAACCGGGGGAAAGGGACAGCAGAGTTCTCAGTGAAAACTGAATTATGAGTCAGCTTGGATAAGTGAATTTAATACTTGCCTTGGTATTACAAGGAAGTGAAAAGGAGTTGCAAAGAAAATGTACTGTTCATTATCTCAGGCTGATTTTCTAGGCAGCCAGTATTTTTCTTTTGTCTAAGAAGGCTGCCTTGGAACTAAAACAAGACAATAGTGTAGATTATATATTCTCTTGAGGAAAGAAACAAAATATTTAGCCTGGACTACAAAGGGAGAAGAGTGTCAAGTTTTTAAAATTACTTCAGCATGTTTGAGTTCAAGACAGCAAAAGCAAAATGCTTGTTAAGCCGTTGTGTAGTGTGCAATGTCATGGCTGAGTTGATGTTGCAGGAATTGACTGCACCAGCATGTTAATTGTCAGGACATGATTCCCTAATTCTTTTTTAAGGATGCTCGTGTGTTGCCTTATATGGTTACAGATGTTTCACTGCCTGGGCACACAGGGGGAAATAGGAGAAAGGAAAAGTGCAGTTATTTCAGCACAGTGACATTTTGGTGAACTCCAGCACCACATTCCGGATGGAAATGCATATTCTGAACATGATTTCTTCAGACACACCAAGGAAACTGTACCACCGGTTTTGTTACAGTTACCTCTCTCCACTTATTCCTGCTATCCCAGGCTTCTGAAATGCTGTGTTTCCCTAGTTCTTGAACCCAGCTGGAATTGCAGACATTCAGTGTTTCTTAGGAAAGCTCAGCCCTGGCTGTCTGCGCTGGATGTTTATGAGAGTGCTGGAGCAAATTGAAAGCACACCACCGTGGGGAGGGAGATTGCTACAGGAGAGGCTGATACTGCTGGATTACCTGTCAGAAATGATCTGGGTCTGAGATGAAAGGGGAAGGCAGCAAAGGGAGGCTGTAAAACATTTGAGGGGGAAAAACTAAAAATACAAAGTTTCAGAAGTGCTGTCAGTGTAATCAGGGAGTAAAGCCCGATTGATGCCCTGTGGAATTCTTCAGTAGATTTGCACCAAGAGGCTCATGTGTCAGTGTGGTTTTGGCCCTTCTATTTACATTCCTGCAAAACTGGGTGCTCAGTCTCTATGCGATGTCTACATACCAGTTTATGTGTGAGCAGCATTCTCATCATGAACGGACAACAAACCTTGTTTCTTTCTTGGCATCCACAACAAAATTAAAAAACCCTGAAACAACAAAACAAAAAAAACCCACAATGACAAGCCAACCAAACAAAACACCTGTATCTTTTAATGGATATTAATGGGTCTGCTTTGCTGAACCTAACAAAGGGTTATTTAACATCCTTTTGTTTAACTGTAGTTGCAAAGTTACCGATCTCCACAGCCACAGAGGACTCAGAATGCTTTGACCCAGGGCTGGTGGGTGCATAATTGAGATCAGAAGCTGACTCAAAACCTGCTAAGGAACAAGAAACTCTTTTCTGCAGAGGTGAGGATCAGCAGGAAGGGTCAGGGGAGGAAAGAATCTACAATACCTACCCCTGCAAAGGTGAAGACCACTGTGAGGTACTCCCTGTGTTCATTATTGTCTCGCACCAGAGTGCCGGTGGGAGTGACCAGCTCAGCCCAGTTCCTGCCCATCTGTGGCAGGAGAAGAGGGAAGCACTGCGTGGCCGATGCCAGGCTGGTGTCCTTCACGCCAGCAGAAAGGATCCATTTATCATGGAAATGACACTCAATTTCTAGGGGTGAGGGCTGGGGAAGAGCTGGAGAGTGAAGGATGGGTGAAGAGCTGATGAATTCATGCAGCAGTGGACAGAGTTAAAAATCCAGCTGCATGATTTCTGTGGTTCAAACAAGCAAAGCGACACCCAATTATCCCCGAGAGCGCACAAGGGGAATGTCAGTGTGTGCAACCATCTGCAGCGAGCTGATCTGTGAGCTCATGCAGCCACCTCTGCACCATTCCAGGAGTGGAATGTGCTGTTTCTTAGAGATTGGCAGAGAAACAGATACACTTCTGTTTGTAAGTCTCTGGCCACCTCCTGTTTCCATCATATATCTCTTGGGGGAATCTCATAGCAATTAGTTTCTAATTGCTTCAGTAGTCTACAACTGATTTGATGAGAAATGCCATGCAAATGTAATGGTTCTTGCATGTTTCACAGGAGCAGAAATTAATTGCATCATAATTTTAAAAACTCCTGTTCTTTCCAGTCCCCCTTCTACCATCACAGGATATTTTATATTGGAAAAAAAAAAAGGTCAAATATTAGAAAGTGATATTTTTGTTTCTCTAATCAGGTGCTCTTCTGCCACTGCTCAGTGGCACAGATCCACCCTGATGTGCTCTGTGTTTATTACCATGCTGTAATTGGAGTGGTTACTCCCCAAACCAGTGTGAACCCTGTAATGCCTCTCCCAGGTGCTGTTTAGTTGGGCTAAGAAGGTTTTAACCTCCTGTCTTCTGGAATCCCGCCAGCAAACCAACTGCATCTTGGGATCTTCTCCAAATGAAATTTGCTTGCTACGCAGCAGCAAGGAGACGTGATGGGAGTGTAAAACAGGACAATTTTTCACTGCAGAAGTACTTGAACTCACTCCAGACAATTACGCAGCCTGCCATTTTACACACCATCTATTTCACTATTCCTGCATCAATTATTCCATTAACCTTGCTGCACACTAAGCTAGAACCTGTCACTGGTCCTGCAGACATGGAAGGGGTGAAATACACTTCAAAAAAGGTAAAAAAAGGTATTTTCATGTGAAAGGCTTTGGGACATCCATTTCAGCAGCCTCACTACATGTGCTATACAAAGTATTTTTATCTCCCGGCCTGCTTAACACTGTTAATTTCTACCCTAATATGGTTTAGCTCAGGACATAATGCTGAATTTTCCACTACTCTATTCGCTGTCAGCTGGGTTGAAAAGACCTGTTAATTAGAAAAAGAAATTAATAGCTTTATTCAAAGATTAACAGAAATTAGGGTGAAAACAAAACTCTTCCGATAGGGAGGGGAGATGCATTTGCTGCAAATTCAGGATATCTCCCAAAACACAAAGAACAGGTTCAGAATTATAATTAAGGAAGAAATTTTAGCTTCCTGGAAGAACAGCTTGATAACAATTGTTACTTTCCTTTAGATTTCACGTAGCATCTGTTACAACTTAATTTTTAAAGGCCACCATTTTTAATTCCCATTAATCTCCAGAATTAACAGTGTGATAAAGATCCTGGCAAACACTGAAATTTTACGAGTCAAAATGCCTCTAGGAGCCTTTACAGAATATTTAAGGAATTGAGCAACAGCACCAATGCTTTGAGCGAGATGAAGTGCAAAGCCAGTGTTAATTAAGACACAGACCAGTTGTATCTTCTCATATAATTCAAGAATTAGGCTGACTTGTATTCTTAGGCTGTAAATGGATTTATACTGCTGGAGGACAGGACAGTGTGTCCCTCACCAGGTTTGGAGATGTTTTAGGAAGAATTACTTGCAGGCTGAATACTTCACACTGGTGTCTTTTTTCCATTAAGGTTGATGGCAGGAAGTAAAAGTATCAACTCCTCAACAACTCGCACGATGGGAAAGTGTGTAGGATTTTACAGATGTACAAAACAGAGGGGCAAAACCTGTACCTGTGCCCCAGGCCCCGAAGGACTGGGGCCCACAGCCCTTGCAGCAGTGTCTTTATTGGGGTGGGGAGCCAAGGATGGCACAGAGGAGTCCAAAAACATTTGCCGAAGTACCAAATAAGATGGATGGAAAGCATTTTTCCTGTTACTTTCTTGATTTATTGTGTTTTGTTGGTTTTTTTTTTTTATTTTTTATTGCCCACTCTTGAAAAGAAAGTTACGTAGGCCAAACAAGGCCAGGCCGCTGTGTCTTTTAGAGTGAGATTTGTGGGGTTTTTGTGAGCTACTCAATCCTAATCAACGTATTCTGTCTGCCACAAGTGCCAAGGAGGACGAGGGTGTCGCTTCTGAAGTGTCAGTGTGCTGCTGTGCCAGGAGAGACACAGCCAGCTCAAAATCTGCTCCTTCGAAGGGGTGCTGACGCCTGACTTGAACTGAAATGTCCCCGAGCTCTCCTGATGCACTGATAAAAACAGCAAGTCTGACACTCATTTTTCCCTAGCACTTATTTTGGAAGGAAGTTACTGATGTCAGCAGGATGCAGGACAACCTCAATTAACTCCATTTCTCAGAGCGGCTGCTCAGTGAGTAAAACACATCCACGTGCTACGGGGAAACGAAATCGTATTTAATGTAATTTCCTTTGTCACTTTGGGTGGCTTTTGAACACAGAATTTTCTTTCATGTCTCTTTACACCACATCACAGAGGCTGTAGGAACAAATATAGCTGTTTTGTGTAATCTCCATTTTTCCAGAACTTTATTCTGCTGGAAAGCTCCGTGCTGGGATGCTGCCCTCTCCTTCCACAGCTGCGTGCTGGGCAGCAGTTAGGCAGAATGGGTGGGTTGAAAGACAGTGGATTTATCCCTGGAAAATGGAAGTGCACAAATACATCAGTTTTGTCCCAAACCACTCCATCCTGGCACAGTGTGTTGTGTTTGTGTTTTAACCAGGGTGAGGATCTATTTCCCAAAGTCTCCTCATCACTGTCAGTGCCTCATTCAAGAGAGAGCTGCACGAAGCTGAACAACAGCCTTTCCCTTTTATGAAACTGTGCACAACAGGACCAGCAACAGCTACAGGTTTTAGGAGTTTTTTGGAGTTGGAAATCTCATTAATGGATATTCCAGCCTCACCTTGACGGGCTCCCTGTGTCCTTAGTTTCAAGACTCCCATTTCAAGTAGTGCTGCTTCCAAAGTCTCTGATGCTCCTCTGTCATCCAAAACTCTTTCCTCTCAAGGGTGATGAGGGGGGATGCTGATTAGGATTCAGTTTTCTGAATTCCTAAGTACTACCTGTTCTGGGGCTATTTGTGCTGGCAATGTTTCCTTTCAAAGTCAATCTGTCACCCAGAATTCCTTGTTTCATGCTTTTCTGGCCGGAGAAATGGTAATGTTTTATAGATTGGTTTGGATGGCTGTGCTCTTTGTTCCCCCAAACTTCACAGCACATTTATCCTCGGCGTAATACCCTCATGAATGCAAGAGCAAGCCTTTCTTCTGGTTAAAAAGAATCAACAGCCTGAATATCTGTTTCATAGTCTCCTCCATATGTATAGGGAATGGGGATAACAAACTAACCTTTCTTCCAGAGGCTAATTGGATTTCACACAGTTTGGAAGCACCACTAATTCATCAGATATATTAAAATTCAGCTTTAACATTCCTAGTGGGTAGCTTGGCTATTGACCTTCCTCCCTTCTGCTTTTTATCCCATTCTGTTTCAAACTTACCCATTTCCAGTACTTACTTAAACAGGCACCGTGTGCTGCAGCCCCTTGAGAGCAGCATTTCTTCATGCATGAAGTCTTACAAGCTGCTGTGGACACACATGCATGAATATTTCTCATTCCACTTAAATAAGCATCACAAATGCTTATTCTGGAAATAATGCATATTGTTCAGGAGCTGGTGTCCCTGCTTTGGTTTAGTTGCCTCATAAAGTGGGCATAAAGCACTCATGATCAACCTGCTGGAGTTACGCAGCCTAATTAAGAGCATCTGCATTTTTCAGCAATGAAAAGGTGCAAAAATTCCTTCTTGAATCAAAGAAAACATTTGATCATCCTGACTGGCCCAGAACTTTCTCTTCTGTAGGTGAGAAAAGAAGAAAAAAAACCTCTACCGGAGAGTGGAATTTGATTGTTTCAATCAAACTGTGTAGGTGGGCCTGAGTGGTCTCTGTGAATACAAGAAAAAGTTGAGATCTCTGAATAATTCATGAAGGAATGGAAAAGTCTCTGCATGTTTCTGTTGAGAGGTCACAGCGAAACACAGATGGCAGAGGTGACTTTTCCTGCCCTTCTTGGTGACTCTCAGCAAACACAGGAGTGAGGGGACAGCATGGCCACGATCTGGCCTGGTCTCCACGTGGGCGTTTGGTGGCCCAGGGAGGCAGAGATGAAAGGTGACAGAGGCCCCTTCCCTCACTGCTGGGTAGCTCAGAGAAGGGCTCTCCAAAGTGCAATTAAAATATTTGTGTGGCACAGGCTGGGCATGCAGGAGTGCTCTGGGTCCACTTTGCAGTGTTAATGTTTGTGGTTTTCCTGCTCCTCTTTCTATTGCTTGTCAATTTTAAGCAGTGTTTTTTCAGGAAAGCAGATCGGTAATTCTCTTTCTGTGAATGCAAATGTGGAATCTATTGAGTGGGTATGTGCGTACTTTAAAGAAATAATTGAATCCAAACATCTCTTATTTTTAAATGCAGGAAACCAGAATCTAACAAAATGTAAATCAATTCAGTGTCTGCTTTGGGCTTGCAGTCTTCAGACTGTTAAAAAGAAAAATGTATTAAGTGCTGTGCATTCCAATACCAACATCTTTATTTTCCATCACATTCCCTTAACCCTTCAGTCATCTGAAATATTTTTCTTTGTGGGTGTGTGGTGAAGATTGAACTACCCACGTTCATCAATTCCCATATTCCTTCTGAGTCTTTCTGTGGGTCAGTCTGAGTGTGTTTGGTTTCTCTACTGTGCTTTGCTGATTGCAAACACCCAAATGACACATCCTAAAGCACAATTGCCATTGTGATTTAGGACTTTGGCTCCTCAGACCTGAAACAAACAGGCCACTGCCAGTCTGACTTGGAGTACAGCTGATGGGGTATCAATAAATCCATGGGATTGCTGGTGTGAATTAAAACAGAGTTTAAAGAGATTTCAGTGACCTTCTCAGCTCAGTTAACTCTTGGTGCCTGTCTGGCTGCTGGTCTGACTTGCTCGGCTTAGTGCTGAGAGAGAAAGGACAGGAGCAGGCAGCTAAAATACGTTAATTGTCTTTAGCTAACAGATTATTGCATGTGTTCAGTTTGACCAAAGCAGCCTAGAAGAGAAGAGTCTTTCTTAATTCAGCTCTGTTCTTACAGGTTTTACGTGTGTATGGCACACAAATATCTTCTGTGGTCTTTTTGGCCCTAAAGGAAGCTGTTTCAGTAGAGAGTTTTCCCCCTGCTCTGACCTCTGGAAGCCCACAAGCTGAAGGACTGTGATGATTTAAAGAAAGCAAGTGGAGATTGATTTTCTAGGAGCATAATCTTTAGATTTGCAGAAATGTAGGGACTTTGAAGCTACTTATATACTGCTATCACTGTTCTGCTGCCTAAATTCCTAAAGGGGAGGGATATTGCAGAGAGAATGGTTTACAAAATCGTTATGACTGAAGGAGAGAGCTAGAAATAAGAACATTTTGTGACTGAAAAAGACATTTCTTTGAAGGTGAAGAGGACAGTTCAGCTCACCCTCTGTCACTGCTGTGCTCATGTTGGTCCTGGAGTGACAGTGAGGGACATCATCACCTGTAAGGGACAGCAAGGGGCTGAGACGGGGCAAAAGGAGCTGGGTAATCCTAACCCTTCAAAGCACCCCAGGCTCTGCACTGCTGGGTGATTCAGGCTAAGGCTGAAGTCTTCGGACTTTTTATTTCTCGTTCTTTTTAATTGTTTTATTTATTAATAAATTACAGTTTCTAAATAGTGCTGCTGCCTCCTGGAGGAAGGTGGGAACAGCCAGTTACTCTGAGCTGTGCCAGCATAGGTCCTGTGTGTTCACTGCTCCTCTTCCAGGTGACCTCAGAATTCTTGTCTGTACCATCACAGGCATTGCAGCAAACTGTGAGCTCCCGTCCAGGGATGTGTGTGAGGCAAGCTCCATTTTGTTGAAACCCTGAAAAATGCTTAGTTCCACAAGTGCTGTATTAAAATGAAGCAGGGGCTCAGCAGCTCTCACAAGGCTGTAGCTTTTCCTTTCTGCAATTAAAATTGCTGCAGCAGACACTGATGGACTGTCACTGCAGAAATCCCAGCTATTTTGTCCTCTCAGGGAAGCTTTTTCTCATATAAGCAGAGAAGGATTTCCTTTAACAAGGAAAACCTAAGGAACTGCAAACTAATCTCTACAACCTTCTATTTCTTCCATAATATATATCATAAAGGTTTTTAAAGATCAGGCCTTGGCACAAAGAAAAATGCTACCATCAGATCTATTAGAAATAATGACTGTAAGAAATAAATTTGTGCATCATCGACTGGAGCGTGAGGATATGATTTCCTTCGTTGGAATTGCTTAAGCTACAGGAATTGGAGAGCAAACATTTCATGCAGTATGATCCTTTCCTAAGTCAATATTGTCCTTTCAATCCTGAATTTCAAATTAAATATTATCCTCCCTTAAACAAAGGCATGCTTGGAAATCAATGCTGTTTATCCTGTCTGCTGTAGTTATATACACGAGTTTAATTTTTGTTATAGATGAAAAATGCTTCTAGACTGAGAACTGCAGAAAGACAAAGTCTTTCTGTTTTGCTGGTTCCTGGTGTCATTGCTGAGGGTGCATGGCAACAGTCACCAATAAAATCACCATTTTCAGGTGGCAGCATTGATCCTTGCACTATCTGGCTACTACTGGGGTTTGTCTTGTGCTTTAATAAATTTATAACTAAAAGAAAAACGCAGCATTTTAAAAAAATGATTCTCAGGTTATCATCTGGGATAATTTTTTTGTTGATATGAACCTTCTTTCAGGGTTTGTTTCTTTTTTCATGGTGTTCCAGGTGAATTATTGGATATAATTAGAGTGGTAGATCAGAGTAAGCTAAAGCAGAAAATATTCTTTGAAAAAGTCCTTACTGCTTGGGGGAAGACTTGTACTGCTTTTATTTATTTATTTAAACTGAGAAAACACAAGAAAAAAGACTTCTGAAGAATGGAGAGAAGACCAATAATGTTATTTGGGAGTCACTAAAAGCCTCTACACCATTACTGCAGGTAGAGGTTTGGCCTTGCCTGTCAAGAACAACCCTTAAATATTCCATACTGATTAACAAGGTCTCAAACCAGTTATCCCAGCATGGCCCCGCTTCCCAGCTTCATGTCCTTCGGGGATGAGCATATCCAGGGCTTTCTTGTGGTGGGTTTCTTTTTTCCATGCACCCCTCAGGCAAGCTGGCTCTGGTGCTCTCAGATCCAGCAATGAGGTCACAGGTTTTCCCAAAGAAAGTTTACTCCAGCCACTTCCTGTGGACAGGAATCCATCTGGGACGTGTTTTAGGGACTCAGAGCAATCATCAGGGACTGGAGTTGAATAAACAAAAGGTAAATAGAAAATACCACACACGTGGTGAACATAAGCAACAGAGCTACAGCCCCATAATAGTGGACACCAGTTATTTTCTGAATTTTGCGATGTTTTGCACTGTTTAAGGAGAGAGGGGTTGGGTTTTGGCTGTCCTTTCTACTGTGTAGTGGTGAGCTCTTAATAGTGGAGGTTACAACAGGAAATCAAAAAGGAACAAATAAGGCAAATACAGAAGTTATTGCTTCCTGAATATTCAGAGTTCAGCAAGTGGATTACCTAATTCTCTGCCAGCCTCCAGTGCTCAGCCAGCCAGCTGTTCATAACTGTAAAATACCCATAATAACCTGCCCTCTGAAAGGACAGGAATGCAGAAAAGTGAATTGCAAGTAGCTCTGCTTGACATGTGATCAGGTTCCTGTCCTTGAGCACGCTGGAACTTCTCCATCATGTTTGCACCCTTGGATCTGAAGGTTTTCTTGGTTGCCTGGACTTCCTTTGTGCTTGGGGTGGTTGTGGGCAGTCAAGGACAAAATCCACGCTTGGGCTTCTGACCTGGAGACAACAAAAGCATCGGTGGGTTCTTTCTGATTTCCTGCAAAAGGCTGGGAAATTTTGGAAGCCTTTTGATCCAACTTTAGATCACGGATTTAACTGCACAGTGGAGCAGAGCACTGGTCTTTTCAGTGGCATAAGTGTAGTACTCAGCATTCAGATGGGAACTTGTGTGTTGAGCCAAACCTAATTATTTGCAAATGAATCAGCGCCACACATCCTCGGGGGGAGGGCTGTAATGCCAAGTGCTGGTTTGAAATGTCATCTTCTCTTTGGGAGAATTCTCTACAGATAGAGTTAGTTATTTTCAATCTAATTTTAGGCAATCAGAAATAGGAATTCACCGGAGTTAGCAGAGAAAATTCTAACTCTGATCAAAGCCACGGCAGATTTCAGCCTGCTCCATTTGGAAAGTCATGACAATGTGAAAAACATGCTTTTCACCAAGGTTTGGCATCGTAACCAGTGCTGGCACTCACAGGCAGTGCTTTAATTACACATTATACTAACCAGTGTGAAATACTGAGCCTTATTAAGATAGCCAAAAGCCTTCTTTATAGTTGATTTATTAGAGCTTGAAATTAACTTTTCACAGTCCAGCTCCAAGAGATCAGTAGATAGGGAAATTCAGCTCTGCCTCCAGTGAGTTCTGCCATGGTTATCTCCAGTGCTCTCTCCAGTTCCTTCCAGTGCCCAGACATGGTAAAACACTGCTCAGCAGCAGCACCTCTCAGCCTCTTACCTCTGTTATTAAAATCAGTGCCGACCTTGTGCTTGCTTGGAATGGCTTCCTGGAAAAATGGAACTTTAGGAAGCCACCTTGGGCTCTTCTGGGTGCTCAGATGTGTGGGCTGCCCCAGGCTGGCTGTGCTGGAGCTGTTCCACACGGGGGTGTTTGCAGACGAGCATTTTTGCTGCTCCTGACACAAGATTTGGTCAGTATATGGCTGGGATATCAGGATATTGTTAGGAATTGTTAAAACAAGCCCATCCTCTGTAGAGAATTGCAGATCTCTGCCAGCTGAATATGGGGAGGAGCTCCCAGCCTGACGGAATTTTAGACTTTTCTCCTGCTGGAGTGCTCCCAGCAACCTGAATGCATTTTCACATTTCCAAACACCCAGGTATCAGTTCTCTGATTAAATTAAGTGGATCTGGAGCTCCCACATCTTGTGCTTTGCTTCTGTTTGATGCTACAAGGCAAGGCAGAGTTTGGAGCTTCAGGTACTGCAAGATAAAACTTCCTCCTACTGAGGATGGCAAAAAAAGAGAGGAGCAAGGCACTCAGTGAGGGAGAGGCTGGCACAACACCTGCAGTAAATCTGTGGATTTAAATGGTGCTTGGGTGGGAAAGTTGTCCTGTCATACTTTGGGTCTCTCCACCAAACCTTTTGGCTTTAAAGTTTATCATCAGGATTGCTCAGGAGGAGTCACATCTCTACATCTGTGTTTACACCCAGTGGTTCTTTGAAGTTTTAGGCTCTGTAGGTACCAAGACACTCCCCAGGACGGGCAGTGGTGTCACAGCCCTGCCAGCATGGCATGAGGGCACCTCTCTTCTTCTTTTAGAAGTAGCTGTGTCATTCCTTCGGGTGACTGCTGTACCCTGTCAGCAGGGTGAGAAATGCCAAACCTCCTAGAAGTTGCAAGGGACATGTTTGGGGTTTATTTCTCTGTTTCTTTAATGACTCTGTTACACTTGATTTGCCCAGGGAAGTTGTGTGATGAGCACCTATGGGAAGCAGGACCACGTTAACATGGGTTGGGGGGAACAGCAGAGAGGCAGAGCCCCCTTCTGCTCCAGTGAAAGCTAAGCCACATCAGAATGTTGCCAATTAAAAATAAAATGAATGACTTTGCTCTCTCTGTAGGTGACCTGTCTCCACGATTTCTTTGGGGATGATGATGTGTTTATCGCCTGTGGTCCAGAAAAATTCCGCTATGCACAGGATGACTTTTCCCTGGATGAAAGCGGTAACATCAAACACACACTGTGGTTTTATTTGATTGCCATTCACTTGCTTGTATCAGATAATAATGCTGCATGCCTTTGTTCTGGTTTTTAAGGCCCAGTACATGGAATTTAACATCCTTTTGTGAGACTTATCCAGTCAGCAGATATTATAATCAGGCAAATACCGACTGAGGTAGCCCAAGTCAGAATAAATTAATTCCTACAGCGTTTTGACATCCACTGGAAAATCTGGGAGTGTTTATACTTTCAATTTTCTCCAGTCACAACCAGATAGATACATTTTTCTTGGGAACTAACCATCCTTATGTAGACACATGCATATTAAAGATGGGAACAAGCAACAGTTAAAAAATCACATTTCCACTGCTTTCTTCTGCTGATTCAAAAAGCAGGGCAATAATTCCCTTTTTGGGGGACATGACTGGGGCACTGCCATTATTTTCCCTTGTTACCACTGCCAGCAGAAGTCTGTAATAATGTGAGTTTCTATGATCAATTAAGCCATGAAATCCTTGATTTTACAGATGTTACAGAGCTTGCTTGTAGGACTTACCACCCACCCCACGTGGAACTGTACTCACCTGTCCGCAGGTGCCAGTGAGTGCAGCAAGAGGAAATTAATGCCATTTTGACCATTTAAACTAAAAGAAAATGTGGTCTCCAAGCATCTAGGCTCATTTCCCGAAGCTCTAGGTGTGCTGTTTAAGGAACACAAGCCTCATCCTGTCCTCCATGCTGCAAACTGGCTCAGCATTGAGGACCAAAGAGGATTTTTGCTGGATGCCAGGAAGTTAAGCAGCCTCTAATCTTCAAACACCGTGGTTTTTATGACTCCTTTGCAAGCCTGGTTTTATTTTAGTGCTGGTTCTTCTGACCTGTGTACTCCAGATGAACCCACTTGATGGTCTTGGGTAATTCAAAGAAAGTTTCCAAGGTTCAGTTGAGACTTTGCAGGCAGAGAATAAAGCCCGTGTCAGGCTGGGGAAGTGATCTGTAACCTGAGCTTCATATTGTTTTTTACCACTCAGCAGTTGAGTCAGCTCCACAGGGAGCTCCACGCTGGAAAACAGTTTGGATGCAGCCCTGGCAGAACAACTGGATGGAAAGCCCAGCTCTCTGCCTACACTTCTGGCCACTGCTCACTTTTCCAGCTTGGATTTCTCAGGCATAAAGAAGCCAAATTTGCTGTTGGGAAGGCACTGAGTAGCTGCAGGTCCCAGAGGTATCTTCAGGGGAGCCTTGCAGCTCTCAGGAAGCAGATGAGGAGCCTCAGCACCGTTTTCCCATTGTACACCCATCACCCTTCCTCGTTCTGAGTCAGATGCTGCCAGGAGAAGTGTAATTCCTGAGGTTTTGCAGATGAGTGTCACTCACTAAAATCTCCTTTGTCAGGGGGAAATTTCTCTTGCCTGTTTGGATGACACACACCAGGATTGCTGGTTATTATGTTCACTCTGGCAGGACATGAGGAAACAAAAAGAGAAACAGCATAAGAGAGGATTATGTCATCTTTTTCCTCCTGGCTGCCCACCACAGCTTCCACCCTCTAATCCCTGCTGCTGAGCACCTTCCAGATGACATTGCTCTGTCCCTTTTGTAGCACTGGTTTCAGCATTATGGAAATGTCACACTTTGGTGACATTTAGAGACCTGTTTACAGCAACTTCAGCACAGCCAGGTTTCCACCTCCTGCAAAAGCTCAGGGATTGCCTCTGGTGTACTGACACTTGCCAAGGACTGAGCTGGAGGAATTCCTCAGAGTCAGCCTTTCTGTGCTGGAAAATGCAAAGCCAGGTTTCCTTCCAAGGAATTACTCCCCTGGGAAGAAGATAAATTTGGAAGCCCTTTCAATGACATAACGTGAAGTATTTTTACTTTTTAGGTTTATTTTTTTTTTTAGTGAGTAATTCAGGTGACTAAACACAGCTGCCTGACACCCTTTAAGTCCCCTCACTACATCAGTACTGCTCTTCACGTATAAAAAACTGGGGCTGTATTGGTGCTGGACCTGTACAAGCCTTTCTGTGACATCACCTGTGAGAAGTCAAGTACTTTTGAAAAAAAAAACCCCACAACTTTTTCTGTCTCTGATTTACAATTTCCAAAATGGATTTAGCAGGAGAGAAAATAATCTGACTGTAGGTTTGATTCTTGCCATGCAGCATCCCTGGAGCACAAGGCCTCCTCTCCTCACATTCTTGTGCTGCCTGGCCCAACAGCAAAACTCTCTCTCAAACCATCTGGAAGGAGCAGAGATGGACCCTTGGCTGTCTGAGAATGAGGAAAGCCTGGGGAAAATGTTAAGGCAATTACACTTTCATAGATATACTGATATGTAATTAAATAACACATACATTTAGGTCAGACAACTTGCTTTCGGTTGACCAATTATTTATCTGCTGTGTGCTGCCTTAATTCCACTGGGGAATCCGTTCCAGGGGGTCCTCGGTGTGGAGCATGTGGAGCTGAGCTGAACTTTCCCATAAAAAACTGCCTGCACGTGGAACACGTAATTCACATCTGTAAAAACGACACATTTTTCACATCTTGGTGAGGACAAGCTGTTGGAGGAGATGAGGTGGGACTGGCTAACATTTGACAAAAAGGAAATCCCTTTTTTATTGCCTTCTTCTTAACTGGGTTGAGTCAATAACTTGGGGGTGGAAAGTTCTTTTTCTGTTAGCTCTCAGTGTAAATAAAGCCTGATTCTGAAGATCAGGCATGCCTGAAATCCTGGGATGCATGGAGGTTTGTTAGCATTTCAGTTCCCCTCTGCAGGACCCTGTAGATCATGTTTACATTTTCCACTCTTCCTGGCCTATTTATTTTTTAAGAAAGCACACTTGGGGTTCTCTTCTGCTCACGTCTTCCAGGACATAAATCTGCTGGGCTTGTTTATACAAACCTTTCTGAAAGGGACCAGTGGATATGCTTTGTAAAACCATTTTGTCTTCTTTGCTTTCTGCATCTGAGAAGTTGCAGCTTGTTGAGGACAGAAGAGGCTGATTCCAGCTGGGTGAAAGCCTCCTGGGGCAGCTGCCCCATCTGCCACTTGGAGACTTTACATCACACCATGAGCTGCTTGCTGGCTTTCTGCACCTGAAGAAAGGGCACTCACCATTCCTATTACTGGGTCTTCATGGAAGGGTTACAGCAAATCAGCTGGATTTTTTTGGCCTGAGTGTTCCCTCAGTCAGTGCTGACCATTTTCATCGTGCTCATGAGAGCCAAGGGAAGGGGAAAGTCAGAAAATGTTTGGTAGGACAGAGGTAGGAGCCAGCCTGACACCTACAGAGTCTCAGCACCTCTTCTAGAGGAGCAGAGCTGTTCTCTTTGCCCTTCCCTTAAAGAGTCTCCTTTCAGCCCTGGAGAACAAGTGATGATATCAGCTTTCCTCTTGCCCTTGGTATTTTCTGCATCTCTTTGTGGACCAGGCCCTGAGCTGCCCGTGGGTGTTTCACGCCTGGTGTCCACGGGCAGCGGGAGCAGCAGGGCCATAACCAGGTGGGTTTGTGTTTCCCCAGAGTGCCGGGTGATGAAGGGGAGCCCAGCAGGTGCCACGGGCAGCAAATCCTCGCCCACCCCTCAGAAGAGCTCAGCCAAGAGCCCCGCGCCCATGCGCCGCAGCAAGTCCCCGGCCGATTCAGGTAACCACCAAGATGGTGAGTGATTGTTTCTTGGTGTCTGCATTGAACTCTGCTCAAGGGAAAAGCACAAACTCTGTGTGTTTGCATAGGAAACTCGGGTGTCTTTTGGAAAGAAGAAGAAGCTACAGGGGCACTTCATAAATATTGGGAAGGAATTCCCTGGTTGGAGAAGTGCAACTGTGGCTTGAGGTTGTTCCACCCACAGTCTCACAGCCTCCTTCCCCAACAATGTTTTGAAAGATGTTTCCATTCCCCAGGCAGGAAATCAAGGCCCACAGTGCTCCCAGATGGTCCCTGTAGACAGAGAGTGATTTAAAGTAACCTCCTGTGATGCCTTTTCCTGGTCTTAAAATCAAGAATCAAAAATCAAACACGGTTAGAAGGGGAAAAGGGATTTTACCTTTGTATTTATTTTAAGGATCCTTAGGTGCACACGTCCAGGACAAATGCACCTCAATGCACACCCCACAAAAGATCTGGTATAATATTATAGGTGTTACTAATTAGCAGATCTATCAAAGATTCCCCTGAGAGGCTCAAGTGAGCCCCCCTCCCCAAGGAACCTGCCCCTGGATGGTTCTATCTTGGTTTACAGAATGTGTTCTGGAGAGGACCTTGGGCTCTGGGGCACACTGATCCCCAGCTACGAAGCTTCTAAAATGTTGAGTCTCTCAGTTTGACAAACAAGTCCAAGAATGTAGGCAAAAAGCACTAAGAATACAGAAGTTGTAAAAAGGTATAACAGGGGTATAAAAGAAAAGGCAAAAAATCATCATGGCATCACCTGTGCAAAGCAAATGGTGATTATTGCACAGCTCAGGAGTGGCTCCTTCCAATCATTATTTAAAGTAGACCAGTGACCTTGTGATTGTAGAACTGGTGATGGGTTTATTGATGTGACACTGAGACACTCACTCAGTAGTAGAAGAGAAGGAAAATGGGAATCCTAATTTGCTGCAGCAGCCTGCACCATTTGAAATGCCTCCCTCCTTCTTCAGTAGCACCTGGGTTGGCAGCACACCTGGAGAGCTGCAGAGCTGTCAGTCCAAGGCTGGGCTGCATATTGCAGTAATTCTGGTAACTGATAGTTTTTAGAGTCATGGAGAGTTTCTAGAGTTGTGATTGATCTCTCACCTGCCTGCCTGTTCTGTTCCAAAAGAGAACCAGACATGGCCTATCACTAAAACAGCCAAATCACCAATTAAGCACATCAGATTTCCAGGAGAGCTTCACAGCTTGAGTTCAGGTGTCCGCCAGCATCAACACAGGTGATATAAACCAGAAATTCCTTTTCACCTTCGTGCTAACACACTGCACATTGCATGGGAACATCACACAACAGCTGCCCATCAATAGATAGGATTTATTAGATACAAAATTCTCTTGGCAGTAGTCAGAAGGATTTCCCCCAGGAAGCAGTTCATTTATTTAGGGTGTGTGGGTGTTCTTCAGCTACATAAAGAGCCAGTGTGAAATTGGCTGGCACATGCCAAGACTCTGTGTTTTTAAAAAAATTATTTCTCTCATAAAGTTTTTCTTCAAGATTCCATTGTTGGCTGTCCTCAAACTCAGGCTTGCCATAATCTAGACCACTTTCACAATCCCAAATGCATGCTAAAGCTGTGTAGGCACATTGAAGGTGTGATGGGAAATGTGACATTGATTTAAAAAAACCCCAAATTAACATTCAGTGATGTGGGAGTCAGCTCCTGCATGAGCAGCTTTAAACCTTCTCCACAAGCATCAGGTGCTGATTCCCACCAGGACCAGACTTCAGTGCATGAACATAACAGTTTAATATGAAACGGCAACTATTGTGTGCCTGATTTTAACTGATTGAGTGACTCCAGGCCCAGGATGGTGACTCATCTGATGAGCTTTAATGAACACATTTAGCAGAGCTTTTCAGAGGGAGATTAAAACAACCAGAAAGGCTGAACAATGACCTGTTCCTGGAGTTAAGGTCAGTAATGAAGAGCAAATCAGGTTTCTTTAATCTGTCCAGACAAGGGTCTTTCGTGCTTTCCTGTAATTTCAATAAAGGAGAAAATGGCACTTGTCCTGCTTAATGAGAATAAAAAAGACTGAACTCTTTCAGCACTGAAAAATAGAAGACTCTTGTTTTCTCAGGACAGAGAGGAAAAAGAATACCATTGTGTATTCTTGTATTGAATTGGTAATAAATTAACTGGATTTACACATCTTTTAAGAATCAATATTTACATTTAGATGGATTTTGAAGTTATCACATTCAAAAAGCAAAGCTGAATGAAGTCTGATTAATAAAAGATGATCTGACCTATTTTTTTCCCCACAGAATCTCACCCATTTAATTTGTGAAACTATTGAAAGCAGTTTTACTTCAAATACATTCAGTATTTCTGCTATGTGTTTGCTCTCTCACCCATTTTTACCTTTTGTCTTTGTTGCCTTTCACTCTGCTGTGGCTGTCATCAGAGTTTCTTTGGTTCTGTGTTGCTTCTATTCTTTCCAGTTCTTTTCTGTGTACCTTTCTGTATCCTTTTTGTAGGTTTTGTAGGTTCTGTATCCTTTTCTGTGTAGGTTTCTGTCTCCAAGGCCATTGTGACATATCTGGGTGCTGATGCCAGTGCAGGTTCAGAGGTAAATCTTTGGGTGAGGGAAGTCTGAACCCGCCTCTCAGTGAGGTGTCATGGCCTTACTGTGAAAAACTCAATCCCCTGTTAGCAGCCAGAGCCCTTCAGCTCCCAGGATATCCAAAAAAGTGAGGTTGCTAACCCACAGAGGCATTTTAAACATTGATTTCTTGGCACGGTGCTTTTCTCTTTACTCACCATGTAGTCATTTAAATGAATGAATGAATGCAAATTAAGTGAATGAATGAAGAATGAAGAATGAAGAAGTGATTCAGACCCCAATACTCACATTCCCAAGGAAATCCTTTCTCCCTTCCCTCAGTAACCCCCAACCCATATTTATACACTTCCTAAGCAATGCCAGTGTATTTCTGGCAAAATTGGAGTTACAAAGCTTCTATGTATTTCTAGCCTCAATTTTTCTTCCTCTGGAGTCAGCTTTGCTAAAAGGCACAGCTTAGAGCAGTGAAATTCATACTAAACCACACCTGCAGGGCACCATCCAATTTCTCCTCCTGACATGACAGAGGGAAACTGGGCATCAGGAGAAAAGTCTCTGTGCTGCTGCTCTGATCCCTGAGATTTGAATGGACTAGGGTCAGCATGAAGTTTGGCAACATTTCTTTAACAGACTGCTCCAATAAGAAGTCAAACCAAGCAAAAGCCAGAGCTAAATCTCAGGGGAGAAATACAGGAGAGAAAATAATGATGTCATTTGCCATTCTTTCTTTGTTAAAACAATATGAGTTTATCTTACACTAGCTGACATACCAAACAAGGGTTCAGTCGTATAAGACCATATGCTGTGATGGGAGAGCTTATGATTTTTCAAACCGGGACAGAGTCATAGGTACATGAACTGAAATTTGAAAATGTCTTTGGCTTGATCTGGCTCGGGGAGAACACGAGCAGGGCGCTGAGGCTGCTGCAGGACCTCAGTGTCTCTGTCCGCTCATGGCAGGGTTTGGACAGAGGGACAAAAGCACATTCACCAGGCAGCAGCAATTAGCAAGCAGACCCAGAGTGTCCGTCTGTCCTGGCTGCAGGGCTGCTCCCCAGGGTCATTATAGATGAGTGTGTCCAAAAGGCAGCAGATGTCTGGGGAATGGCACACGGGAGAGAGCAGCTTGTTCCCCGCTTGTCCCTGCTGCCAGCCCACAGGGCACACCCACGAGAGATCCCCCTCACCAAACACGGTGGGAAAAGGATGTCAGCACTGCAGAGCTGAGTGCCTGGAAGTTTGGAGGTGCCTGAGCAAAGGATGCCTGTGCAGTCTGAGTTCTTCCACTCCTGAGGCTTTATTTGTCTGTCTTGAAGGGCAGGATGGCTCGTGCTCACTGAACAAGCTGCTGTTCCTACATTTACTTCGTGCTGTCTTTGCTCTGCTTGTTCCCTTTCTTTATTTTCTTGGTGGCACTTCAAACCCTGACCTGGAGACCAAACTATCCATCTATTTCATGGTCCTTTCTCTCACTCTTGTTGTGTACAAGCTCCTCAGAGTGGGATCTCATCTGCAGAATCCTGGGAACCCCAATCAAGCAGGGATTATTGACCTTACTTTACAAATTAGTAGACATAGATACCTACACACACTTTGAGCACTCACTGTGAGCCTCGGGCCCTGCTTTTTCCAGTTCTGTTTGTGGACAGAAATGTTGAGTTCAAAAGATGGACCTCACTAACCTGATTTGCAGGTCTTGGTGCTTATCACCACTGGAAATTCGGATCCAGAGCCCCAGTCATCCCAGCAAATATGAGCAACACTCAGGGAACAACTCCACATGAGAAATCTGACTTAAAAAAGGGCCTAAAAAACGGCTGAACAAGGACTTTTGACAAAGGCTTAGAGTGATAGGACAAAGAGGGAATCGACTTAAGCTGAAGGAGGGCAGGTTTAGATATTAAGAAGAAATTCTTTACTGTGGGGGTGGTGAGACCTGGCACAGGGTGCCCAGAGAAGCTGTGGCTGCTCCTGGATCCCTGGAAGTGTCCAAGGCCAGGTTGAATGGGGCTTGGAGCAACCTGGGACAGCAGAAGGTGTCCCTGCCTGTGGCAGGGAGTGGAGTGGGATGAGCTTTAAGGTCCCTTCCAACCCAACCCATTCTGGGATTCTAAAATATCTGTGGGGGAAGCAGACAGAGAATTCAGTTTACCTGGATCTCTCATGGCCATCTCAAACGTGACAGGAATATTCTCCATCCTCCCTCTCATGTGCTGGACAAGCCTGATTTCTCTCCCAAGTACAAACTGCCTTGTGCATGGGGGGAGGTGGGGATCCTATGGAAAAAGGTGCATGTGCTCATGCAGTTAAAGGATCTGACATGCACTTTGAGGTAAATTGATGTTGCAGAGCAAATACAGTGCCATGAACAAGCCATAATGCACAAAGAATAACGTGGTGGGGAAAAAACCCCAAGAATTGAAATGAAAGCTGCTTCTAAAGCACAGTTCCTAATAGCTGAGTGTAGGTGAGATCCTGAGCTACCCTCAATCATCAGCAGGTTTTAGTGGAGCAGCAGTGTTATGCACCACCTGGCATCTGCTCTTTGCCTCCTGTTATTTTCTTGCATTTCAGTTTAAAGGAAACACAGGCAGGTTTGCTTATGAGCACTATTCTTCATTAGCAGACAGAGAAAATTAAGCTAGGCTTCTTCATTGTTGCTTCTGCTGCAGAATTCTGCTGTATTTGTAATGATATCCATCCGTCTCATTCCATTTCTGGTTTGGATGTCACATCTGGTTTTTTGTTGATGCTCATAAAATATTTACACCCCTGCTGTAGCACTTAAAACTCTCATTGTATTAGGGAATTTCTGTCCTGCCCTGCAGCAATTACATCCATTTTGCTGCACACTGACTCTGCTGTTGTTCCAGTCTTGTTTGTGGAAGGGAAATTGGGGTTTCTTGCAGAGTTGTTAGGTGGCATTCTTCAGCCTTAGGAAGGATCAGTGACAACTGGAGATAAAGAAAGAGGCATTTCAGAAACTGGAAATGGATTCTAGCTAATAGAGATTATATCAGTCCTCTTGTTCCCCCCATTTTCTTTGATAGGAAACACAAATTCACTCAGTGAAATAAAACATAAAAGAGATCCAAGTTCTTTTTTTACTGAATTGCCTTCATTATTTGGCATATAGTTAGAGAACTCTACCTTTTTTCCCCACCAGCCTGGAGGGCAGCTCATTTTGTAGAGCTGGAGCACAGTGAAGAGTGGCACAGCACAGTGCACAGGGGCCAGCAGGAAGCAGCTTCTGCCTTTCCAGAACTGTTTTTTCCCCCTACCAATAAAGCATGGTCTGAGTGGGATAGGGAGGTATTCCTCAATGATCTATAAATCATTTTTTCTACCACCTTTTAAAAATATCCATTTCCTCAGTAAGGTGCATTTGTCATAGGAAAAAAGCTGTGTGTGATGAATAACCTCCTCTTTCAGCAGGGGAGGAAATGCATGGAAATGATGGGTGTGAAGGCAGAGGAGCCACATCACCATGAATTTGTTGCATCTGAGCTGCTTTAACTGCTGGCAGCTCCTCCTTTGTCCTGGGGCTTTGAGCACATGTTTCTTTTCACTTTTGAACTCACCTGTTTGACCCCTACCTGTGCTACAAACCTGAGCTACCCCACTGTTTCTCACAAGGAGGTAACAGAGAAGAGGGGTGAAGCTTTCTTAGGCATTGAAGCAAGAGCTGTGCTGCTTTTGCTCTATAAAAATACAACATTCACACATCTTACTCTATGATACTTCATACACTTCTTCAGTCTCCTCCAGACACTCAAGTACTTGATGAATTTTAAGTAATGATTTGCAGATTCAGCTGTTACAATTGAAAGCATCATTCCATCTGGCTCTTTGGTCACTTAATCCCACCCACAGCAAACAGGCTGCTGTTTGTGTAATTTGTAATGTGTGTAATTGCCATCTGACATTGCTTGTGTAGTGTTCAGGATATCTTCAGCCTCTGCATCCCACTCATGCCCTTAAACTGTTTGAGAACACAGAAATTGTCATGTTTTTCTGGTGATCTGTGCCTCAGATCGACTTGGTGAATATTTGTTGTGTGAAATAGTGCTCCTTCAATTTATTTCATATTTCACTGTATTTTGCAGTCACCCTGAGCAGCTGAAATCCTGGAGTTATGTTTCTAGCTATGCAGTTCACTTGGGCTTTTTTCTCCTGCCTAACATGAATAAACCATCGTGTTTCTGTGTTAATACTTGGAGACCTTCCATCTCCCCAAAGAAGAAGGATTTTCCCCTTGTGTGCCTGATTTCCAGCTTGTGTCTTGTTTTCTGCCAGCAAACGGGACCTCCAGCAGTCAGCTGTCCACACCCAAATCCAAGCAGTCGCCGATCTCCACGCCCACCAGCCCAGGGAGCCTCCGTAAGCACAAGGTATTACGTTTCTTATACCTTACTACATCTCCTTTTGCCTCAGTCCATCACATTTGTGGAACTCTGAAGTCATGGCCATATTCTCTGGAAGAATAACAACAACTCCTGATGTTCAAACAGTGGAATTTGGCCCTTTACTTATAAGGGTTGTCCTTCAGGGCAAGGTGGTGAACAAACCATTGGCCTGATTCCTCCCCTGCAGTGGTTAATGTGTGCTGGAGGCCACACAGAGGGATCAGAGGAGATAACTTGACCATGAACTTATGTCACTACTTGGAAAAGTCATTGATGGATATGGTTTCATGTAAACCCTCCTGTCCTGAAAAGCCTCAAGTGCTGGCAAATCAGGCCCCTAAACAGCAGAATGCAGATGTTACTGGAGCTCTGAAACATCACTTTAATGATGCTCCTCAAGAATTTAAATTTAATTATTTAAGGCCATGCTCTGTTTTACAGGAAGCAGGTGATTCTTACAGCTGGTGGGGTAATTGTGTTGTGGAAGAGTAGCTGGTTTTGCTGGTCACAGACAGTGTGGCTAACAGGTAGCACAGCATCCTGGCAGAGATCAGGAAACCTGTGCTGGCTCATGGATAATTCATGCATTGATTTATTTAAAAGGTACAGCAGCTGTCACAGCTTTTTCAGTTCCTGTTATTCAGGGCCACTCTGTGCTGAGTCCAGACTTTCATTTCTGTGGGCCTTTGCATTTCTGGAGTAGCCACAGTGCTGCTTCCAACAGTTTTCACTTGATACGGAAACTGGAGCTTGGACACAAATGTGGGTGTGAGAGGAAGTCAGGGGGGTTTCTCTGTAGTAACCAGACTGTACCTCTCAGCCTGAGTGTGACTTTAAAAGCATTGACTCGGAATTTTTGAAGGGTAATTAAAAAATTCTGGTAGTGCTGAGGTTTTGCAGTCAGCAGCCACGTGGAACCCGCCATGGGCCACATTGCAGGGGTTGAACTAATTCTGTTTAACGAAGGCACAGCTGAATCCAAATGAAAACTGTGTTTTCCTCAGGACCTCACTCTCTTCTCAGCTGCTCAGTCTAAGTTTGAGGATAAACACCAATTTTAGCACAGTGTGTCCAGATTTGTTATTAATTTGTAATTGAGAACAGAATCTGGCCCCTGGTCAGCAGTTCAGCAGGAGTAAGGCTGTAAACTGTGTTTTTTGCTTCAGCATCAGGGACACAAAATACTTTCCAAACTTCCCATCTCATTTAGAACTTCGGAGATGAAGATTTGCTTCTTGGTCAAGACAAGTGAAACTCACCTTTTTAATCTTTTATGTATGTTTTCAGCTGGCTGATCTATGACCTTTCCAGTGCAGCCCTGAGACCATTTGTAATAGATGGTGGCTGCTGAGGGCAAAGCCAACCCAGCTATGATTTTCTGCACTAAGTTAAGCCAATCAGCAAACACAAATGCAGCGTTTTAGGTTACCAGAATATTCATGCGTCGTTGTCTTTCTCCCAGGAGCAATTTCCTGCTTATGATGGAATCGCTTTTCTTTTTTCCCCTTAAAGCTCAAATGATAAATGCTTAGGTTGAGTTCACCACAAAGTCCTATTTTACCTCTTCTTGTATCTAGATTTCTGTGAATTTCCTTCCTGAATATTTGGGTTTTTCTTCATTTTGCTCACAGTTATTACTTTCGTGTGGGTCAGAGTTCAAAAAGGTCCCACAAGAGCTTTAGCCCTCAGCCTGGTTCCTGTACCTAATCCCACACAGAACGTTAAACAAATGGAATTAAATGGTTACCCCAGAAAGGGACACTGGAAAAGCTTTTGGTCCAAATAATAAATTTGGGATTATTTTCTTAACCCTTCCAATTGCTTAGAAGTTGCTTAAAATAAAGAATAAACCATGGAACATGTGATTTTCCTGGAGATTTGTCCTGAGGGCAGCTGTCAAACCAAGGTAAGACTCTTTATTGTGGACTTAGGTTTAAAGAGATGTGTTTAAGGCAAGGTGCTGCTCTTTCATGCATGTGCTGGAATGGACACATTGATCCAGAACAATAAAAAAACACTTCTCAAACTTATCCCCAGACAGTCAGCAGGAACAGAGATGCTCTTGCTCCTCTGTGCAAGGAGCCTGCCTTGATTTTAGCCTTGAACTCCCTGGATTCTGGTGAGCCCAGCCCAGTCACCAGTGCACGATTCCTCCACCCTCTGACCTGCCCGGAACTGAGCCCCTCGGCTGCTTCCTTTTGTGTGGCCAAGGGTGGGAACTGATGGTGAGGGTTAACATTTTCTCCTTTCTCCCTACAGGACTTGTACCTGCCCCTGTCTTTGGATGACTCCGATTCCCTTGGGGACTCCATGTAGAGCGACGTGGAGCTAAATGTCCATATTGCATTTGGGATCCAGCAAAGTACTTCTGCCAGAACAAGCAGATAGGTGACTGGTGCTTTCAAGTCAAAGGACCCACGGTTATATGTCATTTTTGTTCTGTGATTTATCCTCTCTGTGCCACAAACCAACACCTGCCAGTCTATAGAGATAGAGGGATACCATTCTTCTAAGTTACAGGGATGCAAAATGGGCATTGTGAGAAATTTGGGGCCGATGTGCCAACGATCCTGTGCATTTCCCATCTTCTTCTATTATTTCTTCTGCTGCAACCATGTGATTTTCCTAGTGATAGTAAAGTAGCTCCCCTGGAGGTGTGCAAATGGACCCCTTGCTGAGCAGTTTGCAAGCTGGAGTAGAGCAGATGATGTTCTCCACCTGTGCAAACTGCCAGCCTTTGCCAGCTCGCCTGCTCCTCATCCACAGCCCCAGTTTTGGCACCTGCATTCTAACAAGTCTTGGTTTTATTGTGGAGGGCAGGAGGGAAAATGACTTTCTAGTTTGATGCTTAATATGCCAGCAGAAGCTTGGATGAGATGAGGAATGATTGTGTCAGATGCTGAGTAAGGTTAGTGCAATAATTCAAATTATTCAAATATTATTTGGCCTTTTTTTTTTTTTTAATAATTAAGCAAAAACCCATAAATCAGCTGAGTTATCTGGAGTAGAACACCTTCCACATGCAATCCAAGGATGCTGCTAGCTGGTAACAAATATTTATACCTCCCCTATGGTATCTCTCTATCTCTGTAACAGTAATGCCTTGAGAACAGCCAACACTGAAAACACTGTGAGAATTTGTTTTCAGGTTTGACACCCTATAGGTCACTTTTTATAGCAAAAAATCAATACACTTTTTATAAAGGAAAACCTTGTATCTGTGTTTTGGGAGTAAGGATTCAAGCTCCTTCTTTTTTATAAAAGCTGGTGATTTTCTTTTGTTTAAAAAACACGTTCAGAAAAAAAAAAAAGTACAAAAAAAACCAACCACAACTGCAGAACAATAATAACAGCAACTCAGTTTAGAAATCTTGTCATCACTGCCAAAACAGACACGTGTAGGGGGGAAAAAAATGGTCAACTCAAAATATTGAATGTTTTGATAGTTTTTGTAATGTTTAAGATTACATATTTGGTTTTTTACACTTCAGTATTCCTAACTATGGCCAGATTCTCTACTTATATAACAAATGAAGTTTTGTGGTGTTCTAAAACCCGTATTTTAAGAAACTCTTCTATCTGAGAAAAACAAACTCGCTGTATTTAGAGAAAGCTTTTGCTTTTATTAATCTGTAATGCCTCCTCCAGAATGCAAAGTTCATCTCCTCACGCAGGGCTGGTGGTTTTTACAGCGCTGAAGCTTTGTCCTAGGCCAGCTGCCATTGCCTCCCTCCCTCATGGAATAAGCTTTGATGAAACTGATTCTTGCAGAACTTTACCTAAATGAAATCTGTGCAATCAAGTCTTTCTTTGTTGCTCTATTTGCCTTTCTTTTTTTCAACACAGACACCTACTCCCTCTTGCCTTGCAACCCCTTGTGATTAGGATGGATTTTATCCTTGTGCTGTTTGATGCTCCATGAATGCTGGGTTGTTCCCAAAGCCACTCCACGTTTTGTTTGTTTGCATTGCTGGGATGAAACAATCTGTGCAGGCTGCATCCTTCAAGGCTTGTGTGATCATACTTCTGATTCAACTTTTTAAAAGAGATTTATCAGAGAGAGGCCAGGATTGGGAATTGTCAAGGGGTCACAGTTATCATGCACCAAATTTGCACCCAGAAGTCTTAGTGCATGATCATTTACACCCAGAGTTTTGCACAAGAAACCATTTGTTCTCACTGATAACTTCATTTGATTGAGTAACTCTCTGACTGCACAACTGCTAAATGGTCATTTTAAATATTGTAAATAGAATCCTGGGGTTGGTTCACAGGCTAAGGGCTCGTGTTGAGGGTTTGTGGGGGGGAAAGGATGGTGGTGTGGACAAAGCTTGGGTGCAGTAGCCAGCACACCTCTGAGCCCTTGGCACTGCTGAATTTCGTGTCTGAATGGGAGCAGGTCTCTGAGTAACCCTGTGCCTCAAGCTGTCTGTCTGTCCCTGCAGGGACAGCTCTGTTCTACCTCACTGGGGGTTGTGAGGCCAAATGTTGGTTAACATTTGTCAAGTGCTTTCAGATCCTCTAACAGAAGGTGCTGAAATATTCTGGGTGCAGATTTGGTTATGGGTGCTAATTTTTGGCTGTTGAATCCCGTGAGTGCTACTGTAGACACTGGTCATGAGCAAAAAGGACTTTTTTTAAGCATAAGGATGTCAAAGGCCTTGGTTATGCTAATAACAATATTATTCATCAGAGCTTTTGTCTTAGGGAAAGCTTTAGTGGGACAGATAATTTGACATGCTTTTACCCTCTCCTCTGTTCTGGTGATGGAAATCTCACAGTCCCTCCCTGAGTCTCTGCTTTTCCAGGGACCCTGAGCAGTAGCCATGGATGGACTGGGATTGCAGTCCAGGGTGTTGTCACACGGTGACAGAGGCCATTCCTGTCACAGTCAGGGTTAGCCTGTCCTGCCACCTTTCCTCAGAAAAAGCAGGAGACCAGCCATGCAATCCCATCCAGGTTCTCTTGCTGCTCAGTGCAGGACACTCGCCACACATCCGCCAGGAAACCCAAATCTCTGCTATCCTGGGCTGCTCTCTGCAGCCTGAGCTGCTGGAGCTGGTGGTGGTAGGAAAGGAGGCTGGGAGATGCTTTTACCCAGTGGCTGGGAGTGCAGTTTGTGTAAGAGAAAGCAGGATCCCAAGGGAGGAATGATCCTTTGTTTGGATGGCTGTTGAGAAGGGCTTCCTTTCCTCCCTGCCAAAAACTGTGTTTGGTTATTTGGAGATGTTTTTCCTGGTGGAGCATCACTAAGAAATCACTGAGCTCTTCCTCCTGAGCTGCACCTGGTGGACACATCAAAAACCTGATCCTGCCAGCTCTCCCTTGGGAATGCAGCTTTGTTTGCATGAGGATCATCCTGTGGTGGGGCTGAGCCCAGCAGTTCCTTCAGGGAATTAGGGAGACCTTTGAAAAGGCCTGAAAGAATTAAAAAAAAAAATGTTCAGTGGGAAAAATAGCCATTCAAACCAGCAGAAGCCACAAAGAAAACAGGGTATGAGGCCAAACTCCCAAGTTTTAAGAAGCAATTTTCTATGTAGAAATGCCTGGGCAGTAGAAGTCAGTGAGCATTTCAGCTGTAGCATAGAGTGAAGTCTGTATTAATGCCAATATTGCATGAGTTCTTGTACAGAAATGCATGTGGAATGTTACATACATTCAGAACTAGTTATCTTTGGCTTTGTAGGATCCCTCATGTAGATTTGAATACAAAGAGAAACAGTGCACAGGCATCAGACCTTAGTTTTTTAAACATAAGGACAGCCCTGATTCAGGAAAGAACTTAAAAGCTTAAATTTTAGCACGTGCTTTACTCCTGTTGACTTTTCATGAGATTAAGCTTGGGTTTGGTCAGAAAGCTTTCCTGAACTGCTGTGAATTAGTAATTACTTCCAATATACTACAGCAATTCCAGACCCTGGGAGATCCTGGAGCAGATGATAGGAATTCCACTATATACTCCAGAGTTCACCTTTCATATTTATATTTTTTTTACATTTACAAGTACAATAAAGCTCCACATGATATGAGGATTTGCCATATTAATTCTGCTATAAAACCCCTGTCTAATTTGCCTCACGAGGCTGCCTTTAGTGCTTTCGGAGACTAATTGAATCACTGGGACGATATTGTTTTAAAACAATACAGTATTTAAAAACAAATTGGAGAGACCCTTAAAGTAGTAGGGCTTTGTTTCTTTGAAATCTGCCTTCATTCAGTATAATTTAGCAAATTTGCATATAAAGATCCCTGTTTCAAACACAATCATTAGGAAGGAATAGCACAGACTGAGGGCTTTAGCATTCATACACTCAGGTGATGGTCTTGACTGTAGAAGATGAGAGCAATGCAGCAAAACCTTCAGCCTTGGGATTTTTATCAATTGTACAGCATTTATAATCCTGAAGTTTCTGTTTTAGAGCCTCATCTGTTAAACGATTTGGAGCTAGTTCAGTTCCACCAGCTAAATATCTTGAAGTGATTTGGAAAGAGTTTGATAATGGGATTTTACCTTGGTTTGCTCTGTGATGGGAGTTGGAAGTAGCTTTCCCCTACCATTGCCTGTGTTTCCTATATCTGCACATTATTTATTGTCTTCTCAGGAGCTAGAAGCACTAATTGTGTCATTTTCACAGACAGTAGAAGGATTCTGCTTAGAAAACAATTGCCACATCTCTCTCATCCTCAGCTAACACATGTAGGCATACAAAAAAATCACACTTGGTCGAGCTGCTATTTCTCATTTGCTTGTTGAGTACTTCTGAAGAGGAAAAAAAGGAGGGAGAACCAAAAATTGTGGCAAACAGCAAAGCACTGTTATACCCAGGCATTTCCAATGGGAAGCAAGGGCATTAAAGTGTTAGTTTCTCCTTATCCATATGGATAACATTTTCTAGGATGCCTTGTCTTTGCTTTCTCATGCCTTTGAGGTCAGTGCTGCTCTTCCAGCACACCCTGTGGGAGTGCTCTGTGATGCCAGGCTGAATCCCTACACAGACACTGTTCCAGGGACAGCCATCCCTGGAAGTGGCATCTTCTCTGCAGGGGCACAGTGTGGATTTTCCAGTCTGAGCCTTTCCCCAGTGTGCTGTGAGAGCTCTGGCGTGATTTTTGTCGCTGACCTCAGTGGTGCCCCACAGCCATGAACCGAGAGTTCTCTTTCACTGTAGGAGAGGCAGAATCATTTTTAGAGAAAGGAATAAAAAATAGCCAAGTAAAGTAGATAGAAAATTAGTCTAGAAAGTGTCTCCTCAAGCTAAGACAATCCATAGCCAGAGAAAAGCTCTGTAGAGGTGTGTTTGCTGCATGCCAGGTACTGACCACAGCCACGACGGAACCAAACAGCTTCTTTTTCCATGTAATGACTTGGGCCCCAAGTTATTTTTCTGGTTGCTGATGGAAGCAGGCTGGGACACTGTTTGGGGCTGATGAGATTCTTTGTAGAAGCAAATGGATGGCATGAGATGAAGATCTTTTTTCTGTGTATCTAAAGAGTCAGGCCAGTCCATGCAACAGGACGAGTGCTTTACACGAGACACCTGGAAGAGATCCAGCTGAAACCCCACCTTGGTGTAATGAGAGCAGGAAGGTGAAGACTTTAAGTGCCTTCTTACATCCTTTGGACTGTGCATGTGCCCAGCAAGGCCTAGGGGACAGCAGCCTTGACCATAGCAGACAGGGCACACTTTAATTCTCGAGGTGTTTAGCCCATCTCGTGAAAATTGCTGTCTCCAGAATCACAGATTTCTTCTGGCTGATGCCTCTGTCCCATCTGCATGAATCTGAGCCTCTCCACAGTATCTCAGGAAATGGTAAAGCTGAGTCTTGTGCCTCACAGCTGCTCCTCACTGTGGAGTGACCAGGGCTGGGTTCTGCTGCAGCAGTTGTTGATTCTGCTGTTCAGATGTTCTTCATCCTCCTCCTCCTCCTCTGCTCCTGGCTCGAGAGCTGGTGTCTCCTGGTGCCTGCAGGTGAGAGGCTGGGAGCAGCAGTGTATAGACCCCACTCTGTTTTGTCTCCTCTGGAACAGTTCTAGTCCGTGATGATTGAAGGTCTGAGGCCAAGCTGACAAACCCACATGTTTTAATAGGGAGAGGGGAGATTTTCAGGGAATATAAGGTGGATGGAAAGGCTTTTTCCAGCAATGCCATTGCACAGCTGCTCTGACAGGATCCCAGTTGCAGGGTGTGGTATGAGTGCTACACCTGCACGTGCAAATGTGGAGTTTTGGGGTCACAGACCACTGTCCATCCCTCAGGACACCGCTTAGAGAAGGTTAAACATAATGACAACTATTTTTGGCCAACAGATGAGCTTCTGAGCAAATGAGAATCACACCTAGTGGATTCAGCAGTGGGGTTTCAGAGCCAGTGGGGTTTCAGAGCTGCTGGGGTGTGGCACAACTCTGGAGAGATCACTTCTCCTTGTGCTGTGGTGTCCCAGTGCACAGAGGGCTGGTCCCAGTACTTCCCTCCACCTGCAGGGTGCTTTGAGATAAGCTGATACAGAGAGCTTGCTTTTAAAATGTATTCATTACTCACCAATGTCTGAACACATTGTAGAAGCAAACTGTGTCTCTGGCAAGTCTCTCACAGAACTCTGGCTCTCTCAAAAACTCTGCTGGAAAAATCCTTAAGTATTTCAGTCACGGTGAAAGACACCTCATTATTAGTTCCCCATCGAAACCATGGGGGAGCCAGCAACATCCCTGGGAGGAGAGGAAGGTGATATCCTCATCCAGCAACCCATTTCTCTCCTGCCTGAATACAGCCCCCCCCTGCCCCTCTTTTTATTAGAGGTATGTGCACATATCAGAGGCATTTCGTGTCACCATTCAAAATACGGGCCTTGTGTTTATAAACAGTGAATAAATCTGATTATTCCAGTGGCTTTCTACCAAGAAAACAGTGGGCCAGGTGTTGAAAACCTTGTTTAGAAAGTGTTTGTGGCCAGATGTCTACATGGGAGAGAGCTGCCTTGCAGTGTCCTTGCTTAGTGCACTTGAACTCACCTATTGTGACTCTTCCTCTTTATCTCAGTGAACTCAGGACTCTTGAGCCAGTTTAGGGGTTCCCTAGGTCTGACAGTTTAGCACTCAAACTGAAGGAGGAGGAGGATGCCCAAAGGGAATTAAGAAATCTTGGCAATAATTAATCTGTCAGCTGAAAAAAGGAAGTTGGCACCATCAGGGAAAGATGCTGTGATGGAAAACACGGGAAATGAAGGGAAAAGCCTGCTCCTTAGAGGAATGGTGGGGGATGTTTGTTAAGGGGTAGGTACTGAGTCGTGAAATGAGCTGGGGCTTCAGAGAAAATCCAATGGCAGGGAGAGCATGAGGCACAGCCCTGGACAGGTCAGTGCCACTGATGGGTGAGAATGATGAAAGACAAAAGCCAAGAAATTCTAGGGACAAACTAAAGAGAACGCTGGGGCTAACTGGGGATCTGTGGCTTGGTTTGGACAGAAGAGCAGGAGCAGCTCCTGGCTGCTTGTTGAGACTCACTGTCCCTGCAGGTACCTAGGCCAGGGGACAGGTACCTGCCACAGCAGTGTCTGTCCCACTCCCCTTGGCAGAAATAAGGCCAAACTTGGCTGCAGGCAGGAGAATGTGGCATGAACCTCCTCCCCTGCTGCCATGTAACTCTCCTGCCAGCATGTGCCATCCCTCAAAGGGAGAAGGAAGATCCAGCCCTTTGCTGAAGGACAGCACCAAGCTGTGAATTTACACTCCTCCCCATCAGATCAGAAACAGCAATTAATGATCAGCGTGCCCTGGCTTGGGGAGGACAGACGTGGCACTCTGGAGAATAGAAGATAATAATTAGGGCACCTCAGAGCCTCCCATCCCTTCCCACAGAGCTCAACAAACTCTGGGAAAAGTGGCAACCCAGCTGCACCAGGATGAAAAGCCAGGACAGGCTCCTCAGGGAGGTTTCCTGGGTTTGCTGTGTGGGCACAGGGGTGATGCTGATCTTGCCCAGGAAATGCCCAGCTCGTGTGTGAGGGCTGCTGCGGCCACCACAGCAATGGGAAGTCTGTGCTGAACACAGGCACCTGTGTTTAACACTGGTTTTCTCAGGAGATGTTTTTCCTAAGTTCAGTTGAGCTAGAGTGCTTGTGAATTTAATCCTAAACCACAAAATCACTGACTTATCCAAACACTTTTTTGTTGTGTAGGCTCAGATTATTTTTTTTGTTGTTGCATAAAGATTGCACCTCTTTGTTTCCATAAATTCTCAGACACTCAGTATAATGCAAATGGAACCCAATACACCTAATTTTCTGCTGCTTTAACCAGGCAGAAGCTCCTCTGTAATTAATCTATGAATCTATTTGGTCCAAGGTTGGTCTCCTATTTCAGAGATTGATTACTGTTGATAATACTTGTGTGATTGATTACTTGAGTGGGGATTCAGTTTCCTGGGTGACAGCTGCAGCCTTTGCAGAGGAAAGCTCACTCACCCCAGTTATAAAGTGATCTCTTGTATGGACCTCGAATAGCAAGTTACAGATGGGAGATATCTTGTATAGTTTAATTACAGTTAATGATAAAGCTGAAATAGTTTGTTGAAATACCTTAAAAGTTTTAGAATTGAAAATTAAACAAGGAACATCAGCAAATCAGGGCCTCCTCCATATTTTCTGGTTCTAAAGAGTGTTGGCTTTATCTCACTTTATCTCAATCTACCAATAGATATGCCCTGAGCCCAGCAGGTTTATGGAACTAGAAGTAGTATTTCTATTTCTAGCAGTATTTTTTTCTACTCTTGTCCCATCTAGTACCAGGCAGAGATTTATGCTTGGCTTGGTTTTTAGAGAAGTGTTGCCAAATGTCTCTTAAATAAAAAGGAAGGTTTGGTTCATTTTAGGTGACTCATCTAAACTCAAGGCTGCTTTTGAATTTTATCCAAGCTGGTTCTTCCGTCTCTATTTGCAAGAGTTATATATAGGAAATGGAGCTAAATTTGAGTCACATTTGCACAGTGGGGCTGTTGCAGAGCACAGTGACTCATCTGGCACGTGCAGTCAGGATGGAACACGGCGGTGGCACCTGGTCAGGGAGAGCCAGAGCCAAACCCTGGCTCTGAATCCCTGAGTTCTGGGAAACCCATGCACAGGGTCAAACTTGGGAAATACTGCAAGGGATGAAATGGATCCCAAGCTTGGGTCCAAGCCCAGTTCTTGACATGACAAATTTTACCTTCAGAGAATCCCTGAGAAACATTTTGTGGGGTTTATTTTTGTTGTGGTTTGGGTTTCGGGGTTATGTTTGGGGGAGTATTTTGTTGTTTGTTTAAACTCCAGCATGGCTGCTTTTCTCCATCTGCTTCCAACCCTTGCAGAACAAGTATGGATGGACTTGTAATTCACTTTCCTTAGCAGGTGGCAGGTGAAATCCTGTGATATTCTATTTCCCTCTCATGCTGACCATACAGTCAAAGGGGGGTTGCAGAACACACAGCTTTTTTTTTCCTTTTTCTCCCTCTCTTTAAGACAGAGGAGCTTTTTCCAGATTTAGTGTGATGTCTAATGATGCATCTGCCTAAAAAGAAGAATGTCTAGGGAATTAATTGCACTGCTAATTGGTGTTTATAGATACGGTGAAGCAGAAGTATTGAATGTAAGAACAAGGAAGCCTGTGAGTTATAATTACATGCTGAATCCTGACATGTGAAATTGTTGTTAGTTTGCTTCTTATTTAAATGATGGGTGATCCAAGCAGCTTTAGCACCGTGGCAGTCCTAGTACAGCTGTGATTAGCAATTAGAAGACACCCAGGGTCTTTTGGAAAGAGGAAACCTGTCTAGCCAAACCTCTTCTATTCTCTGAAATGATGACACATTCCCCTCCATGATTCTCTGGGTTTTGTGACACTGTCTAGTCTGGAAGCACAGGAAAGGAGGATCAGCCTGCTGGCTTTGCTGTCACTAGCCTTTGTCTGCTTTCTCAATTACAAATCCTGTCCCAAGCTGAGGTGAGCAGCTCCCATCCCCTCAGCCTGAGCTCCACACGCTGCTCTTGTCTGGAGAGCAGGAGCTGCCTTTGCTCAGGACCCTGCGGCTCCCAGAGCTGCAGAGCCACCACCCAGTGGTGCTGAGGGAGGGAGATGTGCAGCTGAACTGGAACGTGATCATGGATTACTGTCTTAGGTCATTCATTGGGTTTGTATGATTTCCTCATTAATGACAAAGCTGCAATATAATATAACTGAGAGGCCACGATGTATTTTCTCTTGTTGCTCAGTGGGTGGGGGTTGGAGGGGCAGCTGGGTTTAAAGTTTAGCTGGTATACTTTAAACTCTGTGTACATAACCTTGGAGGACACGGGGGTGGGAAGGGGTCCGTTGCTATTTTGGTGGGATTGGTAAACTTCAGGATGTTTTTGTTTAAAGAATAAGGTATTTAATTAATGACATTGTACAAAGAGCTATTAATTTAAATGGTGCTTTTGTTCTCCTACCCCAGACCTGTCTAACCTTTCTTTTTGGCAAGCCTGCAGCAATGCTGATCATGTTGACTTTTGTACCTTGGGGGAGTGTGTGGAAGGGGAGGGGAAATGCTTTTCTCTTCAGACAAATAACGTTGCCCATAGTTAACTTCCTGCTTGGATACATACCTTGAATTTCCTTTATGCTGAATTTCTATGTGAAGGTCTCTTCAAAGGGACAGAACAAGCAGAGGTTATTCCAAAAGATCTCAACTGTATCATCTTGTAATATATTGCAGCTTTATGCCAATGATTCCTTGCTTACCTGTACACAGTCCATGCATGTTTTGAACTAATTTTGCATTCTCCATTTGTGGTGAGTTATTTAGCATTTTAACCACCTTTTGTGCCATTCAACTTGTACAGAAAACATTTTTATTGACGTTTTAAAGGGAGGGGGAAGAAAATAAAAAGACCCCTTCTGCTCCCTAGTTGTAGGTAGAACTCAGTTACTTAGCAAACAGATGTAGATGAGTGGTTGTAGTGTTAGAAATGTTGGCTTGCTCGTGAACAAGCTCTTGAGAGTAAATGCATGGTCCTGTACCTCTCTC
Source organism: Corvus cornix cornix (assembly GCF_000738735.6). Taxonomy (NCBI): domain Eukaryota; kingdom Metazoa; phylum Chordata; class Aves; order Passeriformes; family Corvidae; genus Corvus; species Corvus cornix. Next base: position 17,534,658 of record NC_047058.1, on the reverse strand, counting down.
TTCTTAATTAGCTCTTCCTTTCCTCCTGGAAAGATTCTCTCCCTCTCTCTTACTCTGTCTTTGTCTCTCTCTCTCTCTCGTGGTTGTAAAGTACAGATTTGGGCATAAATAAAGCGATAAACAACCAGGTTTGAAAAGCAGTTCTCAACAGGTTCTCTCGGGGAACGTATTTCTCGCAGTGCCTTGGCTTGGCACGTTGATCAGACTCCATCTTCCAGGATGAAGCAGGTGCAGATCAGTCCCCCGCTGCCTCTGCTCGGGCTGGGGAGCGAATCCAGCCTTTGGAAGTTTGGCTCTGGTGGAGGGTGAGGTGCTGCTGGGCCACCGCAGCTGAGGCAAGAGGCACGAGCGGCGTCGGCCGTGGCCTCCACTCCTGGTGGTGCTGGTTGTCCCTGGGACTCGTCCCACGGCCCCTGATTTGCGGAGTTTGCACACACTTTTGATTTTCCTGGATACGCAGCGAGGGGGTGGGGATGGGATAAGGGAATTATGTTGTTGGGGGGTCTGTAGACAACTCCTTCTCCACACTCCCGAGCTCTGAGTTGAGTACAAGGGGCTTCTTGTTTATTAGCTGTGGTTCTGTTGGCAGAAGATGGGAAAAAGTCTTGGAAAAGATGGGGTCACCCACAAAGATGCATTTTGTAAGAAATGGACTTAAAGAAACCCCAAAAAGCCGTGCCACAAAATCACAAAGTGTACCTAGATCCACACCTCTATTCCCTATGGCTCTTCTCCCTTAACAACATTTCCTTTTGTTAGAAGATTTGACTTTCTAGGAAAAAAAATTCCATTTTTGTGAGGTGTTGTGAACTGTTTTTACTACTTGTAATAACCATCCCGGGTCTGAGTATTCTTGTAATGCAATGCCATGCAGCAGAGAACCTGTCCACTTTATAGCTTTGCTCTCAATATTTGTTACTCATTGTTTTCTCATCTAAATGTACATTTGCAAGATGTGTGTAATGTCATTTTCAAAAAATAAAATTTGGTTTCAATATTTAGGCCGATAAAAACCTTTCTGAGGCTTTCATTTGTTGAGTGTGTGTTGACTGTGACTTGTGAATTATAGTAGCACTCTTTCATTTTGATACCTCAGCTTTCCCAGATCTGCCCCACTTGTGTAAATGCTGAGAAAAAGAGACTGGGGAGGGAACCTGATGTCCCTGAATTAATGAAGACCCACATCTGCCTGACTGAAGCAGCCCAATGTGTGCAGGACCCATCCTTTTGCCTAAAGGGCTGGGCTGTGGGTCCCACTTTGGGAGAAAAGGGGCAAATTAGGGCAGGTCTTTCCCCGTGTGAGCACTGCAGTGAAAACTGCTGATCCAAAGCAGCAAACGTGGGCCCCATCTGAACTCTGTCCTGGCACCCAGGGCCTGGGCAAGGCCTGTGTGGTCCCACGTGAGTTTTGGAAAGTTTGGTGAGATTTGAGAGCTGTGTTTGTCCTGCCTTCCCACACAGGCCTGAAAAAGCTCCGAGTTGTCTTTTCACAGCCTGTCTGTCAGAACCACAGTGAAGACAAAAGCTTTCTTCCCTGTGAGCCCTGAGAAATGATAATAAGGCTTAGACCTCCTCAGTGAACTGTCCAGCACCAGCCACTTTGCTGTTTGTTTCTGCTTCACATCTGCAGAAGTAAAAGTGAGTGTGGTGAGTCAGCTCTGGCCATCCCCGCTCCAGACTAGGTGCTCTGAAAGACCTTGGACTCTCCAGGGTGTTTCATGCTCACATGGAGCCCTTCCTCCCTTTTTCCCTGTGGCCAGCACACATCAGCCCAGGGAGGGTGTCCTCGTTGCCCTCTGGGCCAGAGCAGAGGCTGTGCCAGCTGGCAAACAGCACCAGGGCTACCAACAAGTCGTCTCTCTTGGCCAAGTGCTGGCACCCTCTTGGCTGATCACACCATGCCAGGACAGGCCAGAGCAGCACAGACAGTGCAGTTCTGTTTGCAAGGAAAGACCACATGGGAAAAAAATGCAGTTCTCATCATGAAACCAGGAGAAAATGGCTCTCAGGGCAGCCTTTGTCTGAATGTGCATGGGCTGAAAGTGAAGGAAATGTCAGAAAAGCAGAACGAATGCTTTTGAAAACTCTCTGCTTGTGTCCCTGTGCCCTGCAAGAGCCAACAAAGCACCCTGGTGTCTCTTGCAGAGGCTGTGTGTTGGATGAGGTCAGTAAAATCAAGGAAGTGCTCCTGCCCAGGCAAAATGTCCAGAAAATGGCAGATTTGAAACCTGCTGTGTGAATCTATCACAGCTATTCCAGGGACTCCGGACAGAGTTAAAAGGAAACCCAAATGCTGGTAGTGTGGCACCCCCAACCAGCACTGCAAGCCATTGGAGATGGTGCTGCTGTCTTAGCAGGAGTTCCTCTGGCACACAGAGAATCACTCCAGGTTTACTGTTGTGTCAGTGACAGTAAAATTCAGCTTCCACAGCCCAGCCTTCCTGCTGCATCAGCCTGGATCTAGACAGAAATGTACATCAGGGATGCCAGAATATGTTGGCAAATCAGAGCAGCAGAAGTGTTTGCTCCTGAGAAGTCTCAGTCTGAGTGTGTTGGCCTGTGTGGTGTCAATTGCTTGGACTGAAGTAAAAGTTCTGGCCTGGTTCAAAACCCCTTGGCTGCTGTCTTCTCCTCTTCCTGGTGTGTGAAGACAACACAGAGGAGGATTTTAGATCACTGGAAATGATGCTTGGCATCTGTGTTCAGATTTTGGGCTTCTTGAGCCCAGGGCATCAAATCTGGAGTTTGACTCCTCTCTCTGCTGCTCCTTTTCACTGTCTGCCATCAAATCTTGTGATTTAAAAACCTTTTTTCAGGTTGTCACCCCAGGCTGGCTGTGTGCTGCTCTCCAGAAAACACACCAGTGCTGGTCCACCTTCTAAAGCAGAGGTGTCCCAATGGATGGGAGTGTCCATAACCGTGGGGAGATTCTCCAGGGAGCTGTGAAAACCCCTGAGTGGGATAAACACCCTGGTGACACTGCTTTAATTGTATCAGTGCATTGTCAGCCTCATCAGGCTGACCTGCATCTCTAGCTGCCTTACAAGCTTATTAATAAACTTTTAATATTCATATCTTCTGGACATAAGAGACCTGACTAAGAGCTCCCTGTCCTGGTTTGGGCTGGGAGACAGTTAATTTTCTTCCCAGTAGCACCAGCTCCAGGTGTTGTGGTTTGGGGTCAGTGTGAGGATAACGTTGATAACACACTGTTGTTTTCAGTCACGGCCAAGCAGTGTTTGTGCTCAGACTTTTCAGCTTCTCATGCCCTGCCAGTGAGGAGACTGAGGGGCACAAGGAGCTGGGAGGGGTCACAGTCAGGACAGCTGACTCCAGCTGACCCAAGGGATATTCCAGACCATCTGGAGTCATGCTTAGCAAATAAGCTGGGGGAAAGTCATCCATGGGCTGGGCAACTGCACTGAGCATCACTCACTTTAGACATTGTAATACTTTTTTATTATCACCACCATGATTATTTTCTTCCCTTCTGACCCATTAAACTGTTGTTATCTCAACCCATGAGTTTTCTCAGTCTCACCATTTCCACTCGCTCCCCGTGCCCAGGAAGGCACTGAGTGGCTGTGTGGGGCTGAGCTGGTGGCTGGGGTTAAACCAGGCCACCCAAGAACATCCCCCAGTGTGACAGGGTGCAGGGGCTGAGCTGGGCAGCACTGGCAGGGTCCTGGAGGCAGCATGGCTCCCTCACTCTCTGATGTGGCCTCGGTGCCTTTGGGGACAGGGCAGGGTCACTGGGAGTGCCACAGCCTGTGGAAGAGAACACCAGAGAAAGCAGAAAGACCTTCCAGAGGCACCAGGGGCTGCTCAGGTCTTCAGGGTTGGTGGAACAGGAGAACTCAGTTGCTCTTTTTGGGGACAGAGAGGGGGTCAAAGATGCCACTCTCTGACATGGCCTCAGTTTTGCTGGAAAATAAGACACCAATGCTAACATAAGGTTGAATTAGCACAGAAGCCTGGCAGGAATAACCCACAGCCAAATCTGTCAGCAGCCTGTAAATGGTGATTCTTCCAGAGCTGCCTAGAAAGGTGACCAGCACCTAGAGCAGGGTGCAGCAATAAAACCCTCATTTCAAATTAACACATGGCCAGCCTGGCCTCTGCAGAGCGATGCATTTGTGCAACCAGGAAAGAAAATCTTTGGAAAATTCTGTTCTCTTACAAATTGTCCATGCTTTAATTAAGGAGTCCTCATCGGGGAGGAAGATAACTGTGAGATACATGAGAGGAGGAACACACTTGATCTATAATGAGATCAGCTCTCAAATGAGGTCGCCCACCCATGCACCGCTTGTGCACATGCAGTGGGAGCAGGAGCCAAGCACGGGGAGATGAGGCCAAGCTTTTGTAGCTCTGCAAATGAATGGGTCACGCTTTGGGTGGGGAGGGGACACGAGGGGGAGTGATGCAGTTATGTGCTGGAGAACTTGAGGACAAGGGCAAATGTGTCCTCCCGTGCTCTCCTCACTGCCCTCTTAAAGGACAATTCCCTTATCCCTGTGCCTTGTGACAAAGGACCCTGCAACAGGCTCCAGGCACACACAGGCCAGTGCAGCATCCCCTCATGGGATTAAAACAGAAACTGAAAAACACCTTTCTGTCCCCTTGACACAGATTTAGGTACATAAAACTGAGCCCACCCTTAATATCCTTAAATCTTTAAATGACTCAGGATACTCTGCTTTTCTGGTCAGAAAAGTAGATCAGCTGTGACTTTAAATGCCAGGCACCAGCTCTAGGAAAAGAGTATTTAAAGCAGTAGGCTACAACTCAGGAGACTTTCAGCTCCTGCTGTGGCCACAGATTTCTGTGTCACCTAGGGAATCACCTGGGGCCACAGACAAAACACAGCAAGTGCCCAAAGTGGGCTTAGAATTTCTTTGGACTCCAGGTGCCAGCAGGATGGATACTCACTACTTCAGACTCCATGTAAAGAGTTTCACCTGGGAAACTAAAACAGGTGCTGAGAGGTACCAGCACAAGAAACCACCAGCACTGTGAGAACAGTCCTGGCATCTGAAACTGCAGGAAGACAGATCTTCACTAAATAAAAAAATGTCATTGCATGATCAAGTGTCCAAGGTGAAACCTCCCAGGCTCCAAAGCAGACACGGACTGCAGTGAGCAGAAAAACCTAAAGCTTGGTGCAGTGGGGTTCTGTCTTGGAGTGCAGAGCTGCTGGGATAGGCTTGGACAATGTTCCTGCAGCAGCAGCATCCCACAGACCATGAATGACAGGGCAAACATGAGCCAAGCCCTGTCCAACTCCTGCCAACATTAAACAAGGCTTTGATTTCAGGCTGTGGGAGAGGGGCAGCACTCCTGGAGGCCTCAGCATCGCCGATGGAGAAGGGGAAAGCGCTAAGCCCGAGCACATTTCTCATGACCCTGAGACAGGAACAGCTTTATCCAAATCCCACTGAGAAACAAGAGTGCTACAGGCAATGTTTTAAATATTTAATGTTTACACAACACTCGGAATACAAATGGCAATTCAAAGAGAAGGGAACTCCTGTCTCTGTGAGCTCCTTGGGGAGTTTTCTCTTCATGTGTGGTTTTCAGCTTGATTGATGCCTGCCCACACAGCGAATGGCAGCAGGGGATGTGTCCCATGTGCCCCAAAAACACCCATCCTGCTGCCACTGCACTCCCTCACTGCCAGAGAACGGGGAGAAGCTGGGGAAGAACCGGCCTCAGCCATGGGCACACGGGGAAGCAGGATGGGCCCAGGGCCACAGATGGCTGAGGGAGAAGAGCCAGCCCCTTCCCTGGCCCCTTCCCCAGCCCTGTGCCCCTCTGCCCTCCCAACACCACGGTCACAACAGTCCCTATCCCAGCCCCTCAGTGATTTCAGCTCCTTTAGTCCCTATCCCAGCACCACCAGCTTTATTTCACTGCCAGCTCTGCCGATTCAGCTCGTTCCACATCTTCCCCCGGCCATCAGCTGAGGCTGCTCCAGGTTCTCATGGCAGGACCTTCGTTATGGCTCCAGCCGAGCCCCACAATGAGCTCCATCACTACAGCTGCTCCCCCATTCCAACAACTGCTATCCCAACCCCACAGTGATTTCAGCTCCAGCCCCACAAGCTTCATTTCATTGCCAGCTTGGCTGTTTCCACTCCAGCTCCACATCTCCCCGCTGCTGACAGGTGAAGCTGCTCCAGGTTCTCAGCAGGATCTTCATTTTAGTTCCAGCCCCCCAGTCCCTACCCTGTCGCTGCCCCACAGGAGTTTCACCCCCAGCCCTACCATGTTTATGTCTTGCCACCTCTGCTGTCTCAGCTCCTGCTCCTCAGCTTCCCTCTGCCTCCAGCTAAAAGCTGCTTCTGGTTCTCACTCCAGCCCAGGGCTGTTGACAAGGACATGAATCAGTCACTGTCATCACTTCAGTATCTCCATGAGCTGTCACACCCATCCCAACAGGGGCTAACGAGACCTGACCCCCAACACACCCCTTCCCACAATCCCACCCCAGCCGGCAATAAGGGCAAGGAACAGCTACTGAGCCCCAGGTTCCCCATCCCAAAAGGTGCCCTTGGGCTGGTTCTGAGTCCCAGGAACACCACAGAGATTCCACCCCCGGCTTGTGCTTGACACCACTGGCTGGGCTGGAAGCCCCTGGGTAGCTCCTGCAGCCCCTGAGCTGCAGCTCCATCCCTGTTTCTGTGGGATTTATTTCAGCTCCACATGGGTTTGGGTCCAGCTCCAGCCCCTGGGCTTTACATCCCCTGTGGCCCCAGTCCTACAATCTTTATTTAATAAACACTATTTATTTAATAAGAGAATAAAAAAATAGAATAAAAATACTCTAATACAAAATATTGATAGAACATAAAAGCAACACAATAATGGAATGAAACAACTTTATTGCCTTTACTTTTAATATTACTTCAAGCTCCAGATCCCCACAGTGCCTGCCTACCCCTCCCTTGCCTTTCCTTCCCCTCCCTTGCCATGCCTTGCCCTGCCTTCCCTACACCCCTCCTGCTTTGCCTTTCCTTTCCCACCCCGTCCTTACCTTTCTTACCCCATCCTTGCCTTTCCCACCCCGTCCTTACCTTTCTTACCCCATCCTTGCCTTTCCCACCCCATCCTTGCCTTTCCCACCCTGTCCTTGCCTTTCCCACCTCTCCCTTGCCTTTTCCCCCTCCGTCCTTGCCTTTCCCACCCCGTCCTTGCCTTTCCCACCCCGTCCTTGCCTTTCCCACCCCGTCCCTTGCCTTTCCCACCCCGTCCTTGCCTTTCCCACCCCATCCCTTGCCTTTCCCACCCCGTCCTTGCCTTTCCCACCCCTGTCCTTGCCTTTCCCACCCCATCCCTTGCCTTTCCCACCCCGTCCTTGCCTTTCCCACCCCTGTCCTTGCCTTTCCCACCCCTGTCCTTGCCTTTCCCACCCCATCCTTGCCTTTCCCACCCATCCTTGCCTTTCCCACCCCATCCTTGCCTTTCCCACCCCTGTCCCTCGCCTTTCCCACCTCACTCTTGCCTTTCCCACCCCGTCCTTGCCTTTCCCACCCCCGTCCTTGCCTTTCCCACCCCATCCCTTGCCTTTCCCACCCCATCCTTGCCTTTCCCACCCCATCCTTGCCTTTCCCACCCTATCCTTGCCTTTCCCACCTCACTCTTGCCTTTCCCACCCCTGTCCTTGCCTTTCCCACCCCATCCTTGCCTTTCCCACCCCATCCTTGCCTTTCCCACCCTATCCTTGCCTTTCCCACCTCACTCTTGCCTTTCCCACCCCTGTCCTTGCCTTTCCCACCCATCCCTTGCCTTTCCCACCCTCGCATCCCAGGGCGATGCCGCCACCTCGCGGCCCCCGGGCTCACAGAAGGGAGGGAGGGTGGATTCTGTGTGTGTCCTTCAGGGAAATAAATCCTGGGGCCGCTCCCTCGCAGGGGTGTTCCCGGGCTCCTCCTCAGGCTCCTTCCCCCCCGTGCCCAGCCTGCCTGAAAAATCACTCCAAACGCTGCTGCTCCGGGGAACCGCAGGGATGGATGGATGGATGGATGGATGGATGGATGGATGGATGGATGGATGGAGGGCAGTGCTGCCTGGTCTGTCCCCACAACAGATCATTGTTGTCTCTGAGATGCCTTTGATTTCTCAAGGTGTAGAAATTTTTGTTATGTTTGTGGTTAAGGTAGGCGGGGGATGGATCCTGTCCTGTACTCTTCAGCTTCTGTGACAGCTGTAGACAGGGGCAAAGCACAGCCCTTTCTGTGCCCTCTCTTTTAGGGGCTTTTTTAGCTCAGTGCTGTGCAGAGGGTTCAGTGCTAGTCTGGGACTGATCCCTTACTCCAACCCTTTCTGTCATTTATGCTTTGGGAGAAATATCAAAATTCCACAACGCAAAGGATGAGTGATCCAGGTTCAAAATGCTGTTGTTGAGCAAAATCAGACACAACTGGATACACAGCTCTGAAAGTTTTCAGTGAATCTTGGTTAGTTTTCAGATTCAGCCTCTTGGGCTCTTCTTTGTTCCAACTGTTTAAATTAAAAAGAGTAGAGTAAACATGTAGGATTTAAGTCGAATCTCTGCTGGAAACCACCCCATGTTTATTAATAAATTGCCCCATGAAATGAAGTGAATAATAGATGAACATAGCTCTGGTGGGACACAAGAACCTGGCACTGGAGTGTGTGTGCAAGGTGATGGGCAGGAATTTATCAAGGTACGAATGGGCTTTGAGCACAAGGTGCTGAAGGTGTAGAAGACCTTACACAGGAGCAAATTCTGTTGTTTACTTGTGCTGTGTGGTTTGTCTTTCCAAAAAAAAAAGGCTGGCTCTGGGCTCTGGTTTGCCTGCTGGGGGTGCAGGAGGAGTCAGGTTTGGACAGCAACAAATCTGGAGCAGGGGACGCTGCTCAGGGGGTGTTTGCAGGCTGTGCAGGAGAGCAGTGAGGAAACTGGGGACACCAGGAGATGCAGCACAACCGTGGATGGAAACCAGACCAGAGGAGTGGACACAGCCACCGAGGAAGCTGCAGGGATCATTCAAGGCTTTCAGGTATGATGTTGTAAGCTTCACTGGTTCACAGTAAGTGAGACCTCCTTTACAGGATTTTTTTTTTTCCATTGCTTGTCATCCGTGGGGCTCATCTTGCTGCCTGTCCAAAGGAATTTCTGTTTCTGACAAGACTTCCAGCAAGAGCTCCTCCTCAGCCCAGACAAATCCCACACAATTCTTGGATTATGCCACTCACATCAAAAAGTTCTCATGGTTTTGCTCTTCACTGGATCGAAGCAAAGGCTGCTACTGTGAGAACACATCTTATAAGCTGTGAATATTTATTATCAGCTCACAGAGTGGAATTTTGTTGTGCTCCTGTGGGGGTTTTTCATGTTCTTCCCTGAGCTGTGCAAATGAATCGCAGTGTGTGTGTAATATACAGGCATCAGCTTTTTGTTATGCTTTAAACTCTGGTTTAAACTCAGTCAGGAATTGGAAACACATGGCTTTAGTATGTAGAGCTTTTTTACTCCTGAAATGGTAGAACTCTAGTGGCAGCTTCCAGGGACATTCAGTCCAGATTTCAGCGTGCCTTCAAAAGGAGTTGGGGTAAAAGAGCAAATAATCCTGCAGCAAACCTTGCAGTACAGAAATTTGTGATACTTCTTAATCATCTTCAGAGTATTTTGTGGATGTAACTCATCCCCTGAAATCCAATCTCCTCTGGGAGATTTGCTCAATAATAATAATGTTTAGGAGAAGGAATGAACTTGTTTGTAAACTTAGACCAGTTGTGCTAAAATGAGGATTAAATGGGGGAAGAAAACTGGGGAGAATGATGAAATTTTCTAATGCATTTTGAAATGGTTCTTGTTCAAAAATTGGACTACATTTACTAAAATACAAGTAAAAGCCACATAAGGGCAAAGTAAAGGTGTTATAGTCCTCAAATGAGAAAAATTCAAGTCAAATTCACCCAGATGTTTAGGATTTACCCAAAAGGAAATTGAGGCTGAGCAAAGTATGGAGAGAAGCTTGTTCTGCCAAAACCATTTCTTGTCGAGAATTTCTTTGTGTCCTACTTTTTATTTTGCCACAGCACAGAGAAATGTATTATTTCCTGGGTTTTAAACTTTTCTAAACCCATAAAGTGATACCAATTCCTTTACTAGGACAGGGAGAGGAGAAGAATGAGTGCTGTGCAGCCTAATAAGGAATGTAACATTTTTTTTTCATGGTGCACATCAATCTGTTTTCCCTACAAAAACACCAAACCAATCCTGCAGCTCTTGCCAAACAGCCTGGCCTTATCTGCTTCTTCAGGAGTTCATTCACAGTTCCAGCCACAGCCACAGCTGACAGTTTGTGTGTCAGGAGTGCACGAGGCTCTGCACTTTCGGTCAGAGCGGAGCTTTCCTGCTTTCCCTGGGACATCCCTGGAGGAGTTATCCCAACACACACCCCCTTGGAGATGTGGCTGTGGTACAGCCCACAGAATTCCAGGTTAAGAAGCCGAGGGATCAGTGTTTGCAGGAGCCACTTTGGAGCTGGATGTGCCCCGAGCAGCGTCTGACCTCAGCCAGGTGAGTGCCTGACTGGTGTTTACTGGGTTTTCACCTTTGTCACAGGGAGAAAACTCTCTGTGTGAACCATAGTGAGCACTTCAGCCAGCACAGAAGAAAATGCTTTGGATTACTTGTGTTTGTTTAATATTTAGTTCTCTCAGAAAGTCACAGCTCTGTGCTAACTCTGAGCCAAACTTTATTGCAGGATTTATTGCCACAGCATGGGTGCTCTCCTTTCTTCTGGGATAACCAGTTTCATTCTACTCTTCTCTCTACAGGCACCCTTTACAGGGGCCAGATTGATAAAGTGTCATTTGATCTCTGCTTGTGTAATTCCATTTGCCATCCTGTCTCTGATCTTCCAAAATATTGTCAGTTCTCACCGTGGATTCTCTCACTGTGAAATTCAAGGGGGTGTTTTACTTTTTTTCGTTGTTATGGTTCTTGTGAAGGAGACATTTTTGTACTGTATCTAAAATAATTGATCAGTGGATAGATAAAATAATGGAGTGGCCTGATAAGGAATTTCTGATTTGCAATCTCTTTTTTTTTAAGCTAACTTTTATGAAAAGGCAGAATGGAGAGGTACTGGAATTCTGAAGAAAGCTGTTTCCTGTGGTTTCAGCACAAAACCTTGGCTTGAATGAATCAAGTGGCAATGCTGTTTGCATTTTCTTCAGAGCTTTTAATAGATCACTTGACTGGATTAATCTTAATTGTAACAATTGGCATCTAGCGTACTAAATTACTTTTAAAAAAAAATCTAACTGGAATTGTACCTCTCTAATGTTAACTGAAAATGTGACTGATCTTGAGGCTGTACTGGGAGCCACTGATGGACAAGGTTTTTTGAAACATGGAGACACCTGTGCACTTTGGGAAATCCTGAAAGGAGCCACGGGCTTTTGTCTCTGCTTGCAATGGTCTTTAAGAATTTCAGCATTTCATTTCACCTGGAAACCAATCAGCTGGAGGCAAAAGTCTCCTCTGCTGCTAGCCCCATTGCTTTTTTAATCTTTGCCTTTGCCTGAGGGGAGAGAGAAAATGGTTAAAAGTGTTTCACAGGCTGGGATAAACTCCCATGGGAAAGGCAAGGAGGGGAGGGAGGGAGTCCAGCCAGAGTTATCCTCCCTGAATGTGTTCTGCCAGGACTTGGAGTAGTTTTGACTATGAAATCAGCATTGCACTGCTGAACAATCATATATTGATTTGTATTGATTTCAGTCAGTTCTCAAGCTGAGAAGATCCCGCACACCTCTGACCATCATCCCTACAAATTTGGGGTGCTGCTCATGCCAGATGCAGTTGTTCCCCCTTGGGCACAGTCACCTGCAAGGGCAGCTTTTCTCAGCAGCTGTTTGCTTCTGTGCTCCCATCCTGAAGGGTCAGAAGGGGTTTACTCTTTATCTCACCAGTTCCTGGTAGATAAGAGGTAGAGAGGTAGGAGAGAGAACAAGCTGTGAAAATCAGTGCCAGGTTCTTGGCACGGTTCCTGCTGCACTCCTGGGCTTAGGGAATGTCAGGCTTGGTCCTGAAGCAGCACCCACCCTCTGCAGTGCAATCTAAATCCCAACTCCCAGCTGAAATGCCACAGAACCTCCCCAGTCCAGTGAGACCTGGAAGAAAAGCCTGGTTAAGCACTGTGCTGTTGCAATACAAGTGTTGTAATGAATTTTGTGGTAGAAAAGCTTTGGTTATTATAGCCTGAGGATTCTGCCAGGCCTTGATGCCGTCCATGAAAGCAAACAGGTTGTGGCCAGTCCTGTTCCTGATGTCCAATTACTCTCCCCCACATTCCTGCTCAGAGGCGATAGGATATGGGCAGATACTCCCAGATGAAAATACGTGTTTTCCTCTCTCAATTTTAAGTGTGGCAAAACTGCACAGCAGAACAAGGTTGGCACCATCCTGTTTCTGTGAGAAGGCAGACGCTTGTATCTCCTTCCTGTAGCTAATTCTTGAGCTGAACTAATGGAGAAATCTTTATATGCCTATAAAAGTACTGAGTTACAGAGGCCATAAAATAGTCAAACTAATCTTATTTTGTTGGAAAATCCAAATACTGGATGAAAGAAGGGCTAATGCTGCACAGCCATGGTATCCCCAGAGCCCAGAGCACACAGTAAACTTGGTGTTTCACCCAGTCATGGAGAGCATTGCCATCCAAAACTACTGAGAAGCCCTGGCTCACGGTCATTAATACTGGACAGGGTGCTATTAAATTATCCTGTGCAGCAAATTTGATCAAAATTGAATATATTCATACTAATGCACATCCACACGACACAGATTTAACATTGACTTTATACTTCTATATTGGCTTATGCCGAGGAAGAGAGGATATCCAGTCCAGCATAAAGTTAGTGTATTGAGTTGTTTAGAGAATTTGAATGAGTAAGTTTCTCCAGAAGAGGTGCTTCTGCTGCAGCAGTAGCAGCGGAACAGCCAAGGTCATGACACCACAGTGTTTATGAAGTGGAAGCTTTTCAACTGCTTTAAGTTCCCCTGCACCCTTAATACAGATTTGCAAAGTCATTGCATCGTAAGGACCTGTGATCACTCTGCACAGCAAGAGAGAGCAATAACCTTTTCCAGCTGGAGCTCTGGAAGTTCCTTTAATTAGTTTTACAGAAAACCAGTTCAGAGTCATTTAAAGCTTTTGGCTGCAGGGCTGCTTTTTTGGAGGCACTCACGGGTTTGATTGTTCTGAAGCAAACTATGGAGACAGAGATGTTTGGGAAAATACGAAACTATGTCTGCAAACAGTGAAATACTTGAGTCCCTGTTTTGCTGTCATAGTCCAAACAGTGGCTTTGAGGTTTGGTGAGGAGTCCGTATTGAAGGAGCAGAGTTCAGAGCTGGGAGGTTTTTGTGTGTTGTCAAGACAGGCCCACAACTGCAGGTACAAAAGAGAAACCTGACAACCAGGTGTGGGTGGCTGTTGTTCCTGCTAAGGTGACAACTTGATACGTGCAAATGGACAATAAGCTTAAAACTGGGTTCCTACAATAGCAGAATGGTTTGGGTTGGAAGGGGCCTTAAAGCTCATCTCATTCCACCACCCTGGGCAGGGACACCTTCCACTATTCCAGGTTGCTCAAAGTCCAATCCAACCTGGCCTTGAACACTTCTCTGGGCAACCTGTGCCAGTTCTCAGGAAATCATTTCTTCCTGGAATCCAATCTAAACCTCCTCTATTTCAATTTAAAACAACTTCCCCTTGTCCTATCAGTGTCTGCCCATGTAAAAAGTTGCTCTCCCTCTTTTTTATAAGCTCCCTTTAGGAGCTGAAAGGCTGCTCTAAGGTTTCCCTGGAGCTTTCTCTTGTCCAGGCTGGACCACCTCAGCTCTCTCAGCCTGGGAGGCTACCCCAGAGCATGGAATACGCTGTGTGCATCATTTCTGGCATCCCTCCATGGTCTTCCCAGATGGGGGCTCCTGAGCCAGCAGGAATGTGGGCCTGAGGCTGGGGTGGGCCTGATCTCAGGATCCACTTCTGGAAGAAGCAGTTTCATTTTCAAAGCTGTGTCCATCTGTGGCCTTAAATCCCGCCTGGAAATGCACTTTGCGCATGGAAATTCCTCAGAGTCCTGCAGCTGGAACAGCAAAGTGGGGTGTGTGATGGAATTTATGTTACAACACACCAAGCTCCTCCTTGCAGAGGAGTTTCATCTGGCACTGGGGGCCCTCTGCAGCTGCTTGACCTCTGGGGCTGCAAGGGCTGGCTTTGGTTAAGAAAAACCCAGCCCTGCTGTGCCTGCACCCCTCAGGCCGGGGTGGGAGTGGGAGGGATGGCTTGGCTTGACAGCTGCAAGAACTGCTCTGCCTGAGTTTTTACCCTGCATGTCACTTGGTTACACAGAGTAACAAAACTGGGCTGAGAAGAGGTGGCTTCTGTTCAGGTTTGTGTATTTATTGCATGAATTCAAGGGTAAGGAGGGTGTAGTTATCCCTCACACTCCTGCCTGGACACTCAGTGCTGGTTTTGGTGGATCTCCGGTCTAGCAGCTGGAGGAGAGAAAGGTTAAGACAGGGAAATGTGAGTGTAAAGAAACACTGTTGGATAGTTTAGCACTTGAAGCTTATTTTAATGCCCTGGTAAAGACCTGGATATCAAGTGAATGTCCCTTTAATTTATGGCTCTCCTAAGGCCAGGAGGTGGTATTTGCCCAGTGTTGAATGTGATTTAGCCGTGCTCCCGGCAGAGGAATCATCTCTGAGTATAAACTGTAAGTAAAACTGACATCGTTCCGTGGTCAGGCTGAGGAGGGGACTCTGCACTAGCTCAGCTTCACTCTTCTGCTGAAACCCTTTTTCTAAAAGAATAGGAAACTCTCTGAGAAAACAGAGCAGCAGAGAAAGACTTAAAAAGCTCAGAGGTTGGAAGCTCAGTGACATGAGACCTGCTGTACTTCTGCTGAGACCACGGGGGATTGGGTGACCTGTAGAGCTCGTCAGGGCTTTTCCCCCCTTCCTTTCTCCCCTGGAGTGGTCCCTTCTCTCTGCACAGTGGCAGAGTGTCTGTGAGCTGGGGTGCAGTATTTTTAGGACTGTGTTTCTTTGTCCACAGTGCACAGCTCATTCTGTTTCACACGGCAGAGCAGGGAGCCCTGGCAGGGCAGCTGCCAAGCCCTGCACAGTGTTTCCTCAGCACTGCAAGGTTGGAGTGCCAGCTGAACCGGGGTAAAGTTGTGGGTTTGGAGCAGGGGATGCTCTGCTGCTGCATGTCCCGACTGGAGGAAGGAGTGTGGTTCTTAGTTTGGGCACTTCAGTCATCAACTGAGGGTCAAAAACCAGGAGCTGCTTCAAAAATAAACCTTGCAATGGGAGCCAGGTCTGCCTCAGGCCATGTCCTGGTAGGTGAACACCCCAGGAGAGAAGGGCTCAGCTGTGCTCCTCCATCCACAGCTCTCAAACCAGCAGGCTGTTGTGTAGAAACTGCGCTGACATTCTCGATGCAGGGCTTTCCAATGAAAAAGAGATACTTTTGATGTGTTTAAAATGGGCAGTTTTGGGTTCCTGTGAATGTGGGTTCCTCCTGATTCTCCAGATGGTGGTTAGACTTCAGTTCAGTGCCTCCTGGGTGGGAGTGAAACATCCAGCAGCCACGATGAGCAGCCCTGGGAGCCTGAAACCCCTAAAACACACTCCAGATGTCACAGGGAGCCTTGAGAGGGGCAGGATAAGAGAGCTGCAGGAGAAGCCTCCTCTTTGTTGGTGTTCCCCTCGTTGAGCACTGCTGTGCAGCCCAGGGTGAGGCAGGCACTGTTTTATCACCTGTGCGTTGCCACAGAACATTCCAGGCTGTTGTGGAATGGAGTGTTAATCCTGGAAGGACTCACGTTCCTGTCTGGCAGATAGAAAGGGAGAAAGGGCAGGGGAATGAGGTCATGAAAGACCTATCTCAATGAATTAGGCAGTGACAAAACCCTCATCACCCAGGGGCTATTTTAAAAACAAACAGACTCAGTTTAGAATGTTAGATAGCTCATGGGGAATTTTTAATGATCAAGAATGCCAGTTATCATGAAATAATCTATATCCCACCCAAATTAGTCAAACTATTTTGTTGTGGTCCCTGAGGTACCCCTGTAAAATTGGCAAGTTGTTCTGCACTTGAATTTGAAGAACTGGTTTGTGGGGGGAAGCAAATCTATTTGCCCTGTGTTGGGAGGCCACCTGCCAAGTGAGAGGCCTTGTGACTCTTTTTTGAGGGAGATAAGTAACCAGAAAGTAACAGAATCCCAGAATGGCTTTGGTGGGGAGGGACCTTAAAGCCCATCCAGTCCCACCCCCTGCCATGGGCAGGGACACCTTCCACTATCCCAGGTTGCTCCAGGTTCCATCCAACCTGGCCTTGGACACTTCCAGGGAGGGGGCATCCACAAACAGTTTTCACTCACAAGAACAAAGACCATGATAAATTTGATGTTTCCAAGTGTTCCTCATTACTCTTCAGTTTTTCTCTCGCTGTGCTCACTTGCACACCTGCAAAAGCTTGGTTTAGCTTCCTGCAGATTGGTGGAATCTCATCCAATTCATGCTGCAGGTGGCTTAAGGAGCACCAGCTGAGCTCACTGCAGCTGGACACAGCAAGTGGCTGCCAGGACAATGTGGTGCCATGCTCCAGAGCAGGATGTTGGTTAATTCAACTTGCATTTGTCTTTATTGCTGTAGGCAAGGAAGGGGAGATCCATCGTTAACTTTAACCTGTGTCCAGAAGGAAGAGGAGAGGAACTGACACACAAGAACTTTCCAAACAGAGTAAGTTCAGATGCTCTCACCACTCCCTCTCTTGAAGCAGATGTAGCATCCCTCATGTCCTCCAAATTTCAAACTGTCCTGAGTGATTTCTGTAATTGATTTCTCATTCGTAAAATGTTTTAGAGCAATTTATTTGAGCTCAGTGGGTGCGACCCACAGTCTGATAGCCAGGATTCTGGGAGTTAAGGTCTGAGAACACATTGTTTGGGTTTTTTGTTGTTGTTGTTGTGCTTTTTAAAATGCTTTTCATTCTCATCAATTATTTGCAAATATTTTCTCCTTCTGGGAATTCAGTTTCCTGAAATGTACCATAAAGTTCAAAGACAATAGTACAAGCCAAAGTACTGTCACTTAAATTAAGATGGAGAAATGTGGAAATCTGGTTTTGGTTTTTTTAGGCATAAGATTTGGAGTGGATAGTTCAAGCTTTAGTGGCCAGAAGAAGAATGTAGGACAGAAAGATGGCCCAGCCCTTCACATGTGGTGCAGACTGAGAGCCAAGCCTCACTCTGCTACCTTTCCAATCAATTAGACAAAGCAAAATGTTGGGTTTGTGCCTGGTCTGGGCTTTTTCCTGGTAAGAATTCTGTTCAGACAAAAATATGATCCTTATATATAAGATCTTTCTGGGTTTTATACTTTCCTAGTCTTTAACATGATCTAATTTATAATCTGGGTTGTTTTGCTTTATTTTAAATAAATCAGTAATCTCGTTTAGAACAAGTTATATGCTCCCTTGTTAAAGACCAGGGAGTGGTATCAGCCATGGACTTTCAAGAACCTTCATAGCTTGTCCAATATTGATCCTATCTAGACAGGAAGATGTCTTCATCAGTGCAGCTCTTCCGAGATCAGAAGTACCACGAGCTGAAGGGGCAGTGCATCCAGCAGGGCCGGCTCTTTGAGGATCCCGAGTTCCCAGCCTCGGATGAATCCCTTTACTATGACTCAGCAGCAAGAGGGAAAGTGGAGTGGAAGCGGCCAAAGGTAATGGATGAACTCCTGCTGTCTCTTCCAGCAGAGACACTTCCACCAAGAGGTGTCACAGCAAACCTCTGTTCTGTTGTGAATTGCCACCCTCTCCCTCAGCTGTTTCAGTTTGTTTTGCTGAAGCCTTAGCCCCAGGTTCTACCCAGAGAGAGTGGAGAGTTTTCTTTCATTGGCTGATGCCATCTCTGGTCTCTGCATGGCTATGCTGAATTCACAGTGGATTTTGCCTCTGACTTGTGTAAAACCTCAATTACCCACCAGTGATTTTCTGTGCCAAAAGAACAGCTATTATCTGTAAGCAACCAAGAATGCTGGTGTCTATTTGCCACTTTTACTGGCATCTTAACAGGAAAACAAGTATGTCATTTGCTTTGAATTGTGACTAACGTAGTAGGCATTTCAAATCATTGATACTACCTATAGATGGGGTCTGTTAGTTGATTTGCTCTGAGGTTTTATGCTTCACATGTATTTTAAAATCAGTTCACAGCCATAAGAAAACAATTCAGAAGAACACAAACCCATTCCCAGTCCGGCTTTCTATCAGTGTCATCTGTTCTCTTACTCTCACAAGTGTAATGGAGAGGACAGTGGAAGCCCCTAGCCAGATGCATGCAGTATTTTTTCCCTTAAGCATGATGACTTTCTCCTTTACTTCACTCATGTCTACTTTTGGGATTAGAGTTAATCTTCTGGAAGGACAAACTTGGGTGTCTTTCTTTAGAAAACATGATGCCAATGTGATGTCCTTCATATGCAGCTGGTGCTGTTCTCTGTCCTCTGTGACAGGGACAACAGATGAGGCTGACCATGGCTGGACTGTGTTTGCCAGGATGGCCTGAGACTGCTTCTCTCTTTTGCTGCTTCTTGTTCTTTCCTGATGGTGCTCATTCCTCACAGCAGCTTCTCTACTGGAATTTTAATGAGCAGTCCAAGGGTTGCTTTCCTGCTTCCCATTTCAGTTTTCCAAGTAAGACATGAGACCGAAGAATGGGGAGAATGAATTTAGGAAAGAAAAAGAAGACATTCCAGAGTCTGTGGGTTTATTTTCATTTCTGAGCGCTTTCCTGTTTATTGGAGTCTTTCATCCCCTCCTAGAAGGGGAAATGCTGTGCAACCAGTCACGGTGAGGTCAGGAAGAGTGTTTGTTCTTTGTAAGAGATGTGAAGCAAGAGCTAAACTCTAGCCAAGGATGCCATTTTGGGCCATTCTTGTGTGTATGAGTTTGTTCAAGGTGGTGGTCAGTGGTTTGAAGTCTAACTATAGGTCAGTGATGAGCATTGCATTCAGTTATTACCCACATTAAAGATGATGTTAATGTAGGAAACCTCTCATATTAATTAATGTTCTCTTCACATTAATTTCATTCTCATTCATCATGAAACCATGCACAGATTCACCTGACATGCCTGAGATGTTGAACCATATCCCACCAGTGCCTGGCCTCTGCTATTGAGAAGTTCAGAGGGTGAGTTCAGGTGTTGATGCAGGAGGGGCAGCGGCATCCTGCTGGAGATGATGCAGTTGCAATTAATTTCAACCTTCTAGGTTGAAAAAGGCTTCTAAGGTCATTGAGTCCAACTCTTACCCTGACACTGCTGAGACCACTACTAAACTATGTCCCTAGCACCAGATCTACACATCTTCTGAATATCTTCAGGTATTTAAAGCCACTTCCCTGGGCAGCCTGTTCTAGTGCTTGAAAACCCTTTTGGTAAAGAAATTTTTCCTTATATCTAATCTAAACCTTCCCTGATAGGTGTTTTTGCTGGTCTTTCTGAACATTGGGCTCTGCTAATACTCCAGTTCCTCTGAGATAAACCTGTACAATAACAACTGGGCTCAGCACCACCTTTTCAAAGGTGCAGCACCTTCCAGAGTCCTTCAGCTCATGCAGGAAGCCTCCTGGGGAGGTTTTCTGTGGGGAAAAACCTTCTGGTTTGTTGGAAAAAGAGTAGAAAGGTTCCCTCCTGTTAGTGGACATTCTTTCTGCCCACTGATATTAGCATCAGAGCCCATCCTGCTCTTTTCCTGTGATTTCCCTGGAGCTTGCCCCCTCTGCCAGGCTGAAGTGGGGCTGGGGGCAGCTGTGTCCTGCCAAGAGGCAGGAGAAGCCTCTGGCCTGGCTCTATCTGGGATGTCCTGGGCCACCTGTCCTGCTTAACTCCTTTCCGAGGCAAACACTGCCTCTCTGTGGTGGTCCTGCTCAGCATGGGCTGAAAACACCCAGGAACGACCGTCACTGCTGAATGGATACTTTGTCTTATTTTTAACTAAACCTCGGGTTTGTGTGAACGTTTTCACTGACCTCACAAAAAGGATGGAATCTCAAGGACATCTTTGTCAGTGTTAAACAAACAGCAGAGGTCCCCCAAGCAGGGCAGGCAGGCATGTGAGGAAAGAGTGGGTAAGCTTGCTTCAGAGATAAACAGCATTCTTTAGTTCTTCATCAAGGAAAATAGTCTGATCCGACAGAACGAGGCTCTTATCATGTGCTTTCCTGGTTTCCCCGCTTGACCCTGGGTTTTATGAGCCCTGATTCTGCTTTGATCTGCATCTTCTCCTTATGAAAGGGCTGTGATTGCACCCTTATGTTCTGGGAAGACAGAGCTGCTTTGTGTTCAGGAAGACACCATGAGACAGGGCTGCTGAACTGCTTCCCAAGAAACCCCTCCTGTGTCCCAGCCCACAGGAGGGACACTGCTCTGCTCGATTAAATTCCCATTAACTCCAAAGGTCAGATACCTGGCTGAAGGTGGAGAGTTGCATGTGCACAGCCCAGTGCCCTTTTTCCTAGAAACACTGCATGCCATGGGCCCCATTCTCCACCCTTCTCACCAGTTTTCCAGCATTTTCAGGGCTGGAAAATTTCATGCAGTTGAAAAGTCCAGGAAATGAGGCACTGTTGTGTTCTGGGATGATACAGTCCTAGGAATAAACAGGACAAGTGTCTCCCCACTTCCCAAACTGGGGAGTGTGGGATGAGCCGGTTGGTGATTTATCCAGGACCGAGGTGCCAGAGAATTCAGGAGTTCTGACTTCTGCACCTTCACGTGTTTACTGGAGGCAGCACCAGCTTTTGTTTGCTTCTAACTGGTGGAAAACGATTTGCTGTCTCGGGAGCTGAAACATCTTCCCATTTAAAAGTGCTGATTTGAACCCTAAACCCTCCCCTACCTTGCTACCTGTTTAAAATTTTGCTCTCATTTGGAAGGCAGAGGAAGCTTGGGGCAAGTTCCTGCGTGGGCACTTATTCTGGTTGAGCTTTAGAGATTTTGCATTAATGTTCTTTATTCACCAGTGGCAGGACTTGTGGTCTCGGTGTCCTCCAGAATATTTAACAGTAACCCAGTTTTCATAAATTTCATGGAATGAGGGTCATGAAAGACTTGGCTGTAAGCACGCTTGGGTTAAACGTCCCTCAGATGCAATGCTGTTCATCAGTTAATTCCTCTGTCTCCTCTGTAGCTGTGTCACTGCAGTCTAACCCTGTTTTCCAGTCTGAACAAGACCAGAGACATCTGCTTATGTTTGGGACTCGTGTGGAGCCCAGTGGTGCCTGCAGGAGAGGGAGGTGTCCTGGCACTGCGTCAGGCTTTGAGCAGTTGCACTACCACTGCAAGAGCGGTTTTGGGGCATGGAGTGGAGTGACAGCTTATCACACCCTGGGATATCTGCCAGGATGGGGCCTGGGGGGAATCCAGAGCTGCAGGAGAGTGCACATTAAAGGGGAATACCATCAGCTGGCACGGCAGCGATGTGCACTCAGTGTAGCTGCACTGCTGCCTTCAGTGTGGCGAAGCGATGGGATTGCAGCAGCCCCTGTGAACAGTAACACTTGCCTGGTTTGCCAGATCCCCTCTCCATGCTCCCAGCTCCCTGCTGGAGTGTGGCTCTTGGTTCAGTGATCACTTTTTCAGATCTGAATGTGCCTTTTTAATTCCTTCAGCCAGTTTTTTCCAGTTAAAAATATGGGGTGACAGCCATGTTCTTGCTCAGTCAGAAGAGGGGTCCCTCCCCACATCCCCTCGTCACCCCTCAAACTTTGCAGGATTTAATTATTGTTTTCTTGAAAAAAATACTTATTCTGCAAAGGCTAAATGTACTGAAACAGCTGAAGTTTAGGCTTGATTTCCTGCCTATCCCAGAATTGTTCACATTTCTCTGCTGTTGGTGGTTATTGACTCTTGTTCAAGCGTAGGTAAACACAAGTTGCAAAGCTCTGTGTGCTGTGACATTTGTGTTTGCACTGAAAATAATGGCACATATGGCATCTGGGAGGTGAGGAAATGTGTTTCAAAGAGTGGTGCTGAGCTTGGAAGGAGCTCACAAATCCTTTTATGTGCCTCAAGCAAAGCTGGGGACACAAAGGTGGTTTCAGGTTGTAGGCTGTGTGAGCCAATGTCTTGCAGTTTGTTTGTTTGCTGTGCTTCTCTGGGCCCTGTTGGTAGCAGAAAAGGGCTGTGAAAGACTCAGCCTTGCACTAAGAGGAAATCAGTCCTAAGTGGCTTTTTTTCCTTATGTGTTTGTCCCATCCTGGATCTCAACACCATGGATGTTGTCCTCCACATGCTCCAACATCCTTCAGTGGGTGACTTTCAGACATTCACTCCATGAGTGCAGCTCTACAGGGCTACTGGAGGATTTTAGGACTTCCTAGATGACACTGGTGATCATTTTAACAGGCCCTTTTGTATGCTGTAATTAGCTGTGATTACACGAGTGCAGTGGCAGGGAGGCTGTTTGCCATTGTTGCAAATAGTTCTTCTCCTTGCCGTTAAAAGCAGATTTAGCTTGTGACCTTCAGCTACAGCTCATTACCTGTGGCAAAGTTTTGAGTCAGATATTTCTTTGTTAACTGCATGTGTGTGTATATAAAGAGAATGATTGCAGTGCACCTTAATTTTTATAGAAGGGCTTAAGCCTTGCAGGCTCAAACGTGCTATAAAAGGTCATAGGCAAAGTAGGCTCTGACCTAAGTTTAAACCCTTCATCTTAAAGAAATAGGAGAGCTATTAAGAGCTAACCTCTGGGAAGCAGTCTGCCCTGGAAGATAATCAGAGAGATTGATGGGGAGGTTTCTGTACACATTATTCGTGGTTTTAAGGTTAAAATTGTGGAGGCAGGGACCGTGGAGGCAGGGACCATGTAGCCCTCCAGCCGTGATGTTAGCGTGGAGAGGGTGGGTGAGGGGACAACAACAGGCAGCTGGGAAACCACCAGAAGAAGAAAACTCGTAAATGATGGTGAAGGATCTTTTCTTTCCTCGTTAAGGACGAACCGTGTACCCCAAACCTCCTGCAAATGGAGCCTGGCACTGCTGCACGTTTGAGGGGAGCTGTTCCAGCACCCTGCGTGCTCGGTGCTGTCGAGCTGAGCTGCAGCCATCTGTCCCTCTCGTGCAGGTGCCGATCTGCAGAGCAGGAGGAGCAGCTTGCCAAGGGCTGGCTGCTCCCTGCGATGGGAGGAAGGACACGCGGCTCCCGGGGAGGAAGGCGTTAAATCCATCCCAGCTGCGGGAGCTGCGATGTTGGCACGGCTCCCGAGGATGCAAGTGGCAGCACAAAAGCATGCTCCTCACACGCGTTGCCCTGGCAACTGCACATTCAAACGGCAGGAGGGGCAGCGGCATCCTGCAGGAGATGATGCAGTTGCAATTAAGTGGAATTGTCTTCACGTTGTTGGAATTAATTTTGAGCCGGGAGGGTGATGGGTGCACGTTATGGGTAGAACAATGAGCTGCCCCCCGTCTGAGATGCCGGGGTAGGTAGGGTTTCATCGTGCTCTGTGTTTCTTTAAGGGTAAAATTAGTGCTGGCACTTGGCTTCTGGACCTTGGGTTTTTGGGTTTTTTTTGTTGTTGGAGAGACTAAAAATCTGCCTCGAGAGCTTTGTTTGTTTAATGAGGGTAGGTTTAGTGGAGTGAGTGATCGTCTGTACAGCTATTGCTGTTCTTGCATCCTGGTGATCCACAGGCTGGAAATGTAGGCTTTACAAAGATCCCAGGGACGTGTCCAAAAGTAGAGGGTAAGGTCTTTCAAATCCAGGTCAAAACAAGCCTTACCTTTCCTGCGTAGCTGTAATTCTGGATCAGCTGGATTCAGAGTCTGCTTTCTTGTTGTCTTATTTGGTGAAATCGGCTGATTTGGATCATTTTCTCCAGCAGCTGGAAATGTAATGTCATTTTCAAGGGAAGTGGTGGCCACCTGGTTTTCCCTGGTGTGATGAGACAGAGGAGGTCAGCTGTGATTTGGTGCATGAGACACATGGGAATTCATTAAAATTCAAAACTTTCTAAAGCACTTAGCTGCCAGGATTTTGGAGGGGATGTTGAAATCTAAATGTAATCTAAATAAGAGTGCTAATAACTCAACTAGATGTGCTGATCAGAGATCAAAAAGGTAACTGGAAACCCATTGGAACTGGAATTCTCATTTTGCCAACCAGGAATGGAAGTTCTCATAGAAGGCATCACGATAGAATAACACTGTCACTTTTACTGCTACCCTAATATGATCCTGTAATCATTTGGAAATTAATAATAGTCCTGGCTGTTCTAAGCAATTGGTCTTTTTGAGGAGTGCACACATTTTGTAAAAACGGAGGGGAGGAATGACAGCTTTTTTTGCAGGGGGTAACTACTGGGTTAAAATACTTTTTGGCTTTAATTTTAATGTTGCAACTTTTCCCCAAATATGCTAATAAAGCTGAAATATTTCTTGGAGGCAAGGAAACATTTTTCAGCTCTAAAGAGCCTTCCCTTGTTGGTCTTTTAAGGTACTTGGAACAGCATGTTCTGATGGTGTCCAGCCAAACACTTCACTGAAAACATTGTGGGCTTTGTTTTGTTGTTTTCCTTCTCCCATTATTATTTTCTCCTAAGGTTTTGAGGTTGGGTTGTTTTATTTTTTTTCGCTGAACGTATTCTGAAAAGAGAATGTGACACCTTCTAGCACCCTGGCAGGTGAAGGTAGGGAGCTCCAGACAGCTGTTTTCATCCAGTCCCTTGCCCTTGCTTGGCCAAGAAGTAGCAAAGGTGGGGTTTTTGGAGTGTGTGTTTGTGTGTTTCACAACTGGGAGGTTCATTTGGGCTTTTTTTTCACAGCTGGCTGGAAAAGGAAGAACCAAACAGGAGGATTTTTGTTACATTAGGCATGTAAAACGTGCTTGACAGCTCACAACATCTGAGAGCAGCCTCCTGAGGAACCACAGAGACTCCAAAGGAGTCTCCTGAGTTCCAGCATAACATTGTTACTCGTGTGTTCTTGTTAGCTAATCTCTTACAGAGCCAACACCTGTAGTGCAAAGGGAAGGGCCTTTATTGCCACAGCAGAAGAGACAGCTGCCACAAGACATACCTTGTTGAACATAATAAAAATATATAATAATCCCTTGAGGAAATGTTATGTTGGTGCCAGGAAAAGGGGATGGGAGGGTTTAAATGCCCAGAGCATGGCCACTGTGCTAATTCATGTTCAATATGACACTGATCCTTTCCCAGTGGCAGTGACATCTCTGCTGCAAGCCCTGCCTCAGCTCCTGCAGGTGTTCTGCTATCACCAGACAAACTGGAAAATGTGTGTTGACTTTGTCTGCAGGTTTGGCTTATTCATATTCTCAAGCAACCTTTGTCACCAAAGCCTCAAAGTAGTAATTAACAGGCTTGTCTCTGGAAATTTGCTGTGCATTGGACCCTGAGAGAATCCTGTTAACAGCAAATATTTCATATTGGATTGCATTTTGCCCAAAGAGAATTTTAAATTGAACAATATAAACTTCACATACAGTGATCAATTTCTCCAATGTAAACCCCCAGCAAGCTGAAATCTTGACTCATTTGCAACAGCATTTCTGTCTGTGATGAGACCAACCCAATTTCTAACACAAATGTAAAGCCTGTATGATGGGCTGTGAGGGCATGAACCCAGAGCAGGCAGGCAAGGATGTGTTTAAATGCATATATGCACATGGATGTGTGCCCATGACATGGGGCAGGGACTTGGGAAGCAGGATGCTGCAGTGGCAAGAAGGGTGAAGCAGCACTTTGGACTTGCATTGTCACCCCAGGGCAACTCTGTGGCGTTTGGAAGGCAGGCAGAGACCCAGAATCTGTGCTGTAGGATTTGAGTGGTGGTAGCTCTATAAGGGGAATTTAAAAATTCTTTCTGTGCTAAGAGTAGTGATGGGAAAGAGGGTGGGTCCAAGGAAAAGTCACTGGACAGAGCAGTTACCAGACAAAGAGGGTTGGTGCAGATGTGTTGTTAAGCACTTCCTTTCCCAGCTGTTTTGTTCCTGGAGCCAGGAAGTGGAGCAGAGCTGTGTGTGGTGCCCCAGGACTCCTCTCACACAGCCAAACAAACAGGGAAGGATCTCTTAATTCCCTGAATCCCTCCCAGCAGTTATTGCTGGCAGGGGCTGGGATTCCACTCTGGGGGGGTCATGTCCAGCTGTGTGACCCTTGTCCATGTCCCATATTCCTGGGCCACAGTCTGCAGGCCACATCCAGGCTGAGGTGAGCACAGTGTGCTGTGGCTCTAAACAAGAAGCTCCAAGAAGCTGATGAGATTTCATCCAGATGGGCTCTGTTTCTGTGCCTGTGAAGGTCCTACAGAAACAGGATCAGGAGTTCCATGTTGTTCTAGGATTTTGTGTCTCTCCTCACCTTTCTGCAGGTGATGCCCAGCTCTGACCGAGTGCTTCACCCTGCAGAGACCTTGTGTGTTCATTTGGAAAAGGAAAATGTGGGAGAACACAGTGCTCCAGGACTTGGGAGGGCCTCACTTTTTTTGAGATGGGTGTGTAATTTATGAAGCTCTATTGAGACTGAAACAGATACTGTTTTGTTCTCTTGAGGATGTTATTTTAAGAAAGCATCCTTTACTGAACAATAGACACTTATAAACATAGTTTAACTCACTTTTATTCCCACCAGTGGTATAAACTGGTACACCTCAATATTAATATCAGGGGTTTTGGTCCCTGGCCCCTTTCAAAGTTTTGGGAATGTCACTGTGCTCTGTTTGTCACCTTGTCTGTCCCCCAACAGGCTGAGTATGGGAGGCATCATGAAAACATCGCTTGGCACGTTTCCATCTTGGTTTCTGACTGGATAAAACATTCCTCCCATAATATTTTGTCCTTAATGATTTCAGCTGGGGAAGTTGTGACATGTTTCTTCTTGGAATTGCCAAAATGTTCCCAGAATCGAGCTGTTGCTCACCCTTATTCTGTGAATTCCATTATTTTATTTTTATTTTGCCTGGAAGGTCTTGCTAAGATGGGGCTTGGCCAGAAGAAGAGATGAGCAAGGAGCTATAAAGCCTTCAGGTCTGACCTCTCCAGTACAGTCTGGTGACTGAGTGGGCCCCGTATGACATCAATTTGATGGCTCAATCCTGTTTCTGGGGTCACCTCAGAAAATTCTTTGGTTTTAGTTGTGCCTTTCTTTGCTGGCTGTGTCATGACAGGAAGCAAAACCCCACAGTGGCTCCTGGCAGCATCCCTGGCCTCCCCACTCCAGCAGCTTTCAGAGGAGCTGGGGGTGCAGTGGATATCCTGGCACACAGCTGCATCCTTCCCCCCTCATCTGGCAGGTACCAGGGCAGTGTGAGGCACGAGTTCCCATTTTTTGTGGTGATACCCTTGGATACACTCACCCTTCCATGAGGGCTGCGTTTATTTCCATAGGATGAAGTGGCAGGGTTTGGAAAGTGGCAACTTGCTCAGTGGTATTATTCACCCAAGTCTTCCAGGAATGTAATTAAAGGCAAACATTTGTAAATGACATGCATGCTTGCCAAGCACACAGCTCTCCAGATGCTGGTATTTTGTTATCATCTCTCTTGGCACTTTTTCCAGTTGATATTTCCCTCCCTCAGATAGGATGAAGGCTTTCTTATGTTGTTGTGGTTGTTTCCTGTAAAGAAAAGGAATATTAAACGACCTCAATGTCATTTCTAGAATATAAACATTACAATTCCAAGGCTCTGAATGTTTCTTTAAGGTTTAAAATGTCAGGTTTTATTTATCTGGTTCAGTTGTCATTAGATGAAAATTGGTTTCTCAAACAGCTTCTGTTTGTCCTGAGGCGATGTGGTGATGGTAAGAATGACATGGTAAAATTTATTTTGAGACTGTAAAACAAAAAGCCTGAGGATCATATCCCCAGCCAGCATAAGTCTCCTTACAGTAATTGTTAGTTCATTGATGTAGTCTTCCAAGAGAATTAAATGTCTGACTTCTCTGAAGGAAAAATTACAGCCTAAACGTGCCAGTTGCAAAGGAAATTGAGGTATTGTTCTGTCAACACTCTTCAGCTAGAGTGGAAAGCATCCACATCCAAAAAATGCTTTCTGTGTGAAGAGCTTCGTGCTTTTCTCATATTATTTCCATATTTAAAAGGGTATTTGGGATGAGCAGAGTCCTGGAATTTGAGGTTTAGTAAGCCATTCTGTCTTAGATTTGCAGAGTAATTTGTTTGAATTTCATGCTGTGTCCCTGTGATCTAAATGCATGTTTCCTTCAAGATTAATTCCGTTTAAAGATTAAATAAATATGTATGTTTTCTTGGCTGAAAAGAAGCTTTTAAAAATCCTTCACAGCTGAAAGAACCTTTTAGAATTGTCTTGCCTGTATGTGGCATTGTTTCTAACTTAATCACAAAGGCTAAAACATTTTGAATTTACATCTTTTCCAGCTTTCAGGAAATAAAATGTCCTTCCTCAGGAGAAATACACATTTTGTTAAGAGCAAGTGTTACCTTCTGGTTTTCATGCACTGAACTTTGGCCAGTGCTGCAGGTGGCAGAGGCCACCTTGACCTTCTCCTGAGCATCAGGAAATGGGATCTGTGTCTGGAGCTGTCCAGAAGCCATCTGGGCACTGCCTGCTCCAGTGACCCTTCCTGAGCTTGGGAGGTGGACAAGTGGCTCCCTGAGATCTGGTTAATAAAATGTCTGTGCTGTATAAAGCTCATTGAGGTCTGAGTTTTGCCTGGAGACAGCACTTTCTAGTCTGATACAGTGAATAATTATCAAAATAGGGTTGGTTTTTTTCCTAAGCCTGTACTAAATCTCCAGTCCTGTGATGATGAGCAAGAAATTAAATCTCATTTAGCAATGATCTATCTGTGGGCTGAGCTTTGGTCTGCAAGTTTGGAGTTTTATTGCTGCTGTGAGTTTACTGCTGGTGGAAGCACTTGCAGAACTGATAAAAGGCAAAAATTCAGGGATTTGCTCTCCCTGGGTCAGTAGGATAACCCTATAGATAATCCATTTGCAAAGATTTTGTGCAGAGCTGCATTTGCTGTGCATGGTCACTGCTGCCTGTTTCCTCCTCCCCCCCAGATAAAGGGCATTTAAGCCTTGGACATCTGATTTTCCTCCCTAAATGGAGATGTGAATGCAGTACCTCATCCTCTGGCCTCTCCTCCCTCATCCTTCACTCACTGACTGCTCTCCACGAATAAAACTCCTCAGAAGTGATAGCTGCCTAAAAGCTGCTTTTCACATTTGGGCACATGATCTAACTGGTAAAACAGCTGGTGTCTGGACTGTAAGAGGAGTAACTCAAATGTAATCCAGATATTTCAGATGTAATCCAGCCATGGCATTTCTCATTCCTGGTCTTAACGAGCACATTCATTTCCCTAAAAGCATGATCAACGTCTCGTGAGCCAAACCAAAGCTGCATCAGCCTGTGGACAGAGGTGGATTGAGGGGACTTGCACCTCTGCTTGTTTAAAGCAACATCAGCCCTTGCTTTAGCTGAAGTGATGATGATTTACAGCTGAGCATCTGTCCTGCAGCTCTGCATGTGGATGGAGTGAAATCTGTAGCACTCGGGGGGGGGAGGCTGTGCTTGGAAGACACAGGGAGAGCAGGTTAAGCTGCTTCGGCAGACATTCCAAAATGTGCAAAAAATTAAGAATGAACATCCCTCTGATGAGCATAATGGCTGAACTGTAAATGCTTGTGTTGTAAGACAGGGGAAAAGCAGCACTGGCAAACCTCAACATTATTAGAAACAGGCCCTTCTCCTTGAGGAGAAGTCTTTCGAGAGTTAAGAAATGTTTCTCTATGTTTTTCACTGACTTGACTTTAGCTGTTAGTCCCTGATTAAATAAAGATGATGAAGTTCTCACAGCAATTCCTAAATATTCATAGAGCACCTTCATCTTTAAAGGAAATTTTGTGGTGATTTGAAAGCATAACAGGAACTGGAGGTCTGAATCCCTTTTGTTTTACCCAGAGTGTAGCTTCAAACCTGTAACTCCAAATCAAACATTTTGTGTTATCTGGGAAGTGTTGTGAGACTGGTATGAGATCTCATACAGGGTTTTCTGAAAAGAGGAATGGAAAAATCTTTTAGTGACCGTACCATTAGTTTAGGATTGTCCTAATTTCATTGTGAAGTCTTCAGTTGGACACAGAAGCTCTTCTACACTTCAATTTTTCATTAAGGCTATTTTTGTTAGTTCCATCTTGTGACTGGTGGTGCATATTTGCATTTACAATACACATTTAGGGAAGATGGACTTTCTCGTTAAGTCATTTAAAAATATTCTATATATGAATCAAAATCTATGTATCTAATATTTTTTTCAATGGGGAAATTATTCCATTAACTACTGATAAAGGGATTAATGTTGTTAAATCATCTGTGCTTTTTTTTTAAAATTATGTTTGTATTTCTTTGTGTGGCACTTCTGTGGCTCTGCTATGATTACTACAAGCCATGAAGTCTGCTTTTAGCATCTGGCAACAGTTTGGGGTTTTTGAGCATGGAAGATAACAGGGTGAATATTCCTGTGGCTGCCAGTAGTCATTGCAAAAGATAACAGGGAGATTATTTGGATTCCCCAGATTTCTAAGCTGGTAAATCAGAAGGGTAATTTCTCAGTGATGGCACTGATGTTAGTGTTTAACAAAGGAATTTGTCTGAAATGAAGTGGTGAATTCAAATCAGAGTATTTAGATCATATTGGGAAAATCAAAAATAAGCTCAAGAGCTACAGAAAGAAACAGCATGGTATAGATAAGAAAAAAAGTTTCTTACTGTGTCTTTGCAAGCAAGGAGTCTCTTAAATGTCTGAACAATTTAATCACGAAGTTGAAACTCACTGTGCTTCAACTGGGATAAAATCATGACCAAGTAAATATTCTGACTACAGCCTAACAGGCTGAGTCCTCCCAGGCAGCCAAAGGCTCTTGCCCATGGATGTGTCTGACTGAATCTGCTCTAGTCTTTGTTTTGGGTTGAAGCAGAAGAGAATCCAAAATTAATGATCACTAATGGTGCTAGGAAACGCATTGAATATCCAAACAGTGGTAGAGCTCCACATTTTCACAAGGCCTTAAGTGGTTAAAGCAGCCAGGTTCCTCTGACTTTTCAATGGTTTGGGCATTTAAGTTGCACAATAATAACAATATCCAAAGTGACATGCAAAGGTTGTAAAAACATTAAAGCATATTCAGACTGGTTTATCCTGGAAATTCTCTTGAGGCTGGAAAGAAGAAATCCTCAAGATCACTTTGTATAATAGCACCTTATCCAAACATATTTAATTCATTTTAGTCCTCTAACAGCCATCTGTGCAAGACAAAAGAACCTACATGGAGGGAGAAGCATGTGCTTGAGTGCCTGGCAGATACAACAACGGTGATTTTGCTTAATAATCTTACTTTGGAAGTCACTGGTGTGGGTTTTTCAGTGTCACCACTCGACACTGAAGAGAGATGCTGATAGCTTTATTGCTAAATGAAAATCTTCCCAAGGCAAGGTCTAAGAAGATGTTTTAGAGATAGAAGCTGCTGTTTGTTTTCAAGATGTGTAAATAAAACCCTTCCTGGTGGTTACTGTGAAGATGACACACTGGTTTGGCTGAGTCAAAAAAGTGCTTTCAGTATTCAGGAGTAAAATGAATGCTGCTGTGGCACTTTTGAGGCAGTATTTTTATAGCTTAGAATTGGAACTCCCTGTGTTCCTGAAAGACAAATCCTCTGGTTTACATCTAAGGCTGATCTTTGCCAGAAAGGATGTCCAGAGTAGAATTTTAAGTCTGATATGTGTCATATTGGGACAGAGACCCTCCCATAGACTCTGACCTTCATAGGCTCAGCAAAACTGTGTTGTGCTGGCTAGAATAAAATTTCTATTAAAAACCAATTCAAAATGCAAAATTTGATATAGCTCAACTCATCTAACAGTCCAGGAAGCTTGTGTCTTATGTTCAGGGCTTTATGTCATTTTACAGTTCCTCTTTTTATGTTAAGAAGCAAACATCTAGTCCAGAATGGTGTGGGCTGGATCACAACCCCAAAAGTGTGTCTGGAAGGTGTCACTGGCTACACCTTGAACTGTTATCCAAGGCATTAACATCTTTTTGCTTGAAGCAGATAAGTGGGAGAACACCTCAAGGTGCTGTCTGAAAGAGATGAGGAGTCTGGGAGAAGAGGATAAAGGATTTTTATCCTCAAGAAAGTGTCTGAGAGAAAATCCATGATTAGTAGGTACTGGAACCTAGGCTGAAAGCAAACCCTGCTGGAAAAGGGATGTGGAAAGGAGGAACTTGTTGCTAAAGGGGTTTATTCTCTTTAATGTGGTGTTTAGACTTATGCTTTTTGACCTTTAAAGTCTGTGCGTTGCCACTGGGCAAGGGACAAATATCTCCTTTGCAGGAAAAACAAATCATCTCCCAGACTAATCTGAATTTTCACTCCAGACAACGTTTGGATGACTTGACTTTAGTTTTGCCACAAAATATTCAATGTAATAAAGAAAATAAATGTGACTTTGCTGAAATCTGCCTGATACTCTTTTGTAAACAGCAAATTCCCTTCCTTATAATGGAGTGATGGAGAATTCCAGCTGCATCACTGCCAGCCCCCTGAGACACAGCAGAAGGTCAGACTGGACAAGATCATGGCCCCTGAGCCAAAATGATGCTCATTATCAGGCAAAGGAAATATTTGCCTCATCCACCAGAGCTGGACAGTCAGGAGTACTGACCTGGGAATAGTTTGTTCCACACTGGTCCAGTCCTGAATAGTTCAGTGCTGTGAAAAAGTGTGTGTGACTTTTTCCAACCTCCTTTTCTTACTGTTTTTATTCCCCATCTGAGAGAACTCATCCAAGAATTTGATAGACAAACATGTTTTGAGGAAGCAATAAAAAGATGTAGCTAAACAGTGGGTGGCCTTTGAGTCTGATGAACTGTGAGTGGCCTTACAGCCCCTGTCTGACCTTGGCCACGTTAGGGTGTGCCTGGATGTCAGGGACTTGCTCTAAGGACTGGCTTTGTCCTTGACCATCCTGTTTTACTGCATTTAATGCAATAAAAGACATTTCCCCTGCTTTGGTGCATGGCTTCATTCAGGTTTTCTTTAAAATGCTGTTACTACATTTACCTGTTTTTCATCACCACCTCAAAATCAGAGTAAATTCTCGTAATAGCATTTTCCAAGAAAACTTCAGATTAGTGACCCCAAAATGGTGCCTTTAGGATGGAAAACTCTCACTCTTTCCAAGAAATTTAAATATATACATTTTTAACCAACTAAATTGGGACTTCCATTAATTTTTTTTCTCCCCACATTATGTCACAGTTGCTGTAGCTTTGGAACAGCTGAAAATCAAGTTTCATAGGGGTTGGAATTGCTCTGAATTAATTGGTTTACATGATCAGGAGAGACACAGGCCTCTCTCCAGTGTCACAGCACCATGGCAGTGGCAGGGTAAAGTCTGTGCACTGCTTCCAGGGGAGTTTGGACATCTTGCTGAGAGAATTTGATGTTGCCTGAGGTGAATCCTGTCCTAAGAATGGCATCTCTGATTGCTGCTTATGAGGAAAAATCACACAAATTGTGGGAATAGGTACAAGGGGAAGAAGGCAGGAGGCAAAGTTTTCTGGTAAATTCAGTGAGAAACGAAGTGTTATTCTCAAACAAGGCAGCTTTTCTCCAGAATTGTCATGGATGTGCTGCAGTTCTGTAGCATCACGAACTCAGGTAGTGCAGCAAGAGGTGGCTTGAGGTGGTTGGTTCCTGTATGAGGGTTCTGGGAGAACAGCAGATCTTTCATTGCAGTCTGGAGTGGATTTTGGGCTGCAGTGGCAGAGGACTGGCAGGGCTTCAGCAAACACTTTGTTAGGAGGTTCAGAAAAAGGTCAGCCCTAGGGCCCATCACTGAGCCCTTCCCAGCCCTGTCAGCTTTCTGGAGAGAGCAGCTGTAGTGCTCCAGGGGTCAGGTGAAACCTAGAGGCAGCCAAGATACACACCATGTTGCCCAATTGCAATTTTTTGGGGTTTTTCTTCCAAAACACTGGTTCAGATCCTCCCCAAATAAATGTGTCCCATAGGCAGGGCAAGGCTGGAACTCCTGGACTGAGTGTTAGTCACCACTAACCCAAACTGAAAATGGAAAAAAAAGAACACTATAAAAATGTCTGTGATGCATTTGATTTTGTAACAGGATTTAGTGGAGAAGGAGGAGGGGGAGGAAGCATTTCTCAATCCCCAGAGAGCTGAGTTTTCTTTTACACAAGGCTGGAGTTCTTCCCCTTGCTTATGTGTAGCTCAGTTTCTGTTGGAGCAGCCCTGGGTATCATCTTGCTCTCAGGAGCTGATGCTGCTGGATGATGGGCATGAAGTTTCCAGAGGAATTGCACATCCCGAGCTCAGGGTGTACAGACACAAAGCTGGGGCTAAACCTGCCTTTTGTGGGTTTACATGGTGTAACAGCACTGACAAAAGTCCTTCCTGATCTCAGCAAGGGCTTTTTCAGTCAGGTCACATCTGACCCCAGGTTTCTTTGGATGGAGATTTCTCTAAGAACTGTCCCCTGAGGGGTGACTTCTCTTTTTTCACTCTGCAGGCAGGCTCTTTTTCAGCCATAACAAGGTTGTAAAAGACTTTTTGCATGCACTGGAGTATCCAGCGCAGTTGGGCTTGGTTGTTTTGCTTCTTGGGGCTAACTGCAAATGCCTTGGCACACAGCCTGGTCTGGGGAGCGTTTCTGTGACCATGCCAGCACAGCTGGGCTTTATTATAGGATGGACAATCCCATTTACCTCTTCAGCTCCACAACCACAGGGTGCTGTCTTTGCTGCCTTCCTTTAGATGAGGTTGGCTCAGTGTCAGCTGCAGCCAAAGCTGAATTTTTGCATCCATGTTCAGAAAGAATTGCCTTTCCCCCTGCTTCCCCACACTGTCTCTACAGGAGCTGACTCAGGATGATATGAGGGTGGGAGAAGAGAAGAAAATGGGAACGATTCTCAGCTCTGACAGAATTCAAACTGCTTTTAAAAAATTTAAAGGAATGGTTACTGGGCTTAAGTAGATCAGTCTGATAGTGCCTGCCTCTGTAGGTCTTATGTGCAAGCAAAGGTGGGTTGGATTATTTTTCATGCTAGGGCTGAGTTCTTTAAAGGGTGCTGGAGAAAGTAAGCTTGGGTGCTTAGGCAGCAAGCGAGAGAAGGGATCAGGACTTCTGAAGTGCCTGGATCACGTCTCATGTCAGTGTCCTCTGATAGTATCTGGCTGGGTCCTCAACTATCCTAAATTATCTCTGCTGGGAGCATTGTAGAGGAAAGTGATTTTTTTTAATTTCTATTTTTTTACATGCTTGGAGCAACCAGAAACGCTTAAAGATCCTCACAAGGACTGCAGAATAATATATTGAAATAGCGCATTTCTAACTTGTGTTGGGGGAATTGTGGCTTAGATAGATAAAAGTATTCCTTAGAATTTGCTATATGGCACAAGTGGTGAAGACCACAAAGCTCAGAAGAGGGCAAAGAGCTGCAATGAGCTCTAGGTTGTGCCTCAGTGTTATTGTGTCTCATCTGAGCCACGCAGTGACAGTGACCATAAAAGCTTTTGTAATGACAAGAGAATTCATGACAAAAGAGACAGAATTGGTGGCATTTTTACGCTGTTCTTTAGCCCCAGAAGTCCAGGACTCTGAGGTGGTTTAATCAGAAAGGGTTTATCAAGCAGGATCCTGGAGAATTTGGTGACTGGTGGAAGGAGGGAGGTGCTGTTTCTGAGCTCTGCTGTTCCTTGCTTGCTTTGGGCCCCGGCAGTCAGCAAATGCTGATCTCATCCATAAATGTTGGCACTTGGCACATGCTGCTCTGTTTTGCCTTTGAGGACTTCGTGAGATGCGAGACACACTTCAATTAAAAAATGGCAGTTTAATGTCGTTATTTTTATCAAAACAAACCAAACAAGATATTTGTAATACACAGCAGTGCTTAATTTCTTTCTAAAATTAATTAAAGTTTTGGCTTCCACCAGTGACAGAAAAGTTTGGACACTTTTAACCCCGATGGCTCCGTTTATCCCTCATTTATTATTCTAACAAAATAACATTTTGAAAGGAAAAACAAACTAGAAATTACTAATGCCAGAGATGCCAGGAAATGGGATATGAAACTGGAATCTAGCCCACGTGGATGTGGGATGTGTGCTACCACCATGAAGGCCAAGTAGCCAAGTGATGTCAACCCCTGCAAGTGGGTGGATTTACATCATCTGAAGTGCCAGCCTGGAGGTCCTGCTGCCATTCCATATCAGAGCATCCAGGGAGGCTGAATGGACCTGTCCATGATGCTGATGAGCATCTTGTACATGGCCAGTTTTCCTCCTGGGCACCGTTTTGTTATCCAGGTTTTTGTTAAGGTCTCTTAATAAGCTTTGAATTTTCCCTAAGTGCAGACACACGTGAGAATTCCTGACAGAAGATCAGTGTCACGTAATGATCAGTTGCTTGTTTCCCAAAAGGCATTTAAAATGTCAGCTGTTATTTAATGAGAGAAGTCTCATGCCAAAAATATAATTTTCTTAAGGAAAACGGCTGCAGCTCCATGAATTCCATGCTGTGAGCTGACTTCAGGTGCCATTGGCTAAACCAGCCCAGAAAAACCATCAGCTGAGCACTGAGGTGGTTCTTTGCTCTGGAAATGTGGTCACCTGGCACTGATTTGTCAGAGCCACATCAGAGAGATGCGTCTCTAGTCTGTAGCCAGGCTTGGGTTGCACCCCTGCTATTTTGGGATCATCATCTTTAATTACCAAAGGGCAGAGGGAATCCATAGGTACGGAGCACAGCTCCTTCCTCTGCTGCTGATGGCAAACAGGACGGACTGCAGGAAATCTGGGGTCTCCTGCCATTTTGAGGTGAGAGGGAGTTAGTTATTCTGCATTTCTAATGCTTGGACATAGGATCATTTCCACAGGGTTGAAATTTTGGGTGATTAAACTGTGAAAGAGCAGAATTTCCTACCACTGCCTGCTTTGCCATCCTCTCAGCCAGTGAGGAAGGGCAGTGACTGACAGGAGAGTGTCAGGAGCAGTCACTGGGTTGAACCCAGCAGGTTCCACACCAGTTAGGGATGGTCCCATTACCTGTTTGCTGAAGTGTTTGTGGGAGGTTCCCTCTCCATTCAGCAGAACACCTCTGCCAAGGATTTCTTGGGAACAAACACATCACTGCTGCAAAATGCACCCGTGTGGCTTCCCCAGGGTCTGTGGAACTGGAGGTGCTCCCTTTAGTGCAAGGGGAAAGCCAGGGAGGAGCAAGGAGACATCCCAGGAAGATCCAGCCATGCTCTCTGGGAATCTGCACGTGAATAGAGATGGAGCCAGGAAAGGAGGAACAAAATGTTCTAACAGGAGCCCGATCCATGAGAATTATGAGACCCAGAGAATAAAAGGTGCTTCACAAAGAGGTATTCTCTTCCTCCTGTGGGGTTGGGGTCATTGCAGTAACTCAGGCTGTTGCTGAAGGAGGGTTTCCAGTGTGGCAGTGAAGAAAGGAGAAGCTCAGAGCTCAGGTGTCAGCAGCATCATTTCCTGCTGCTTTTCTTGACTGGAAGGATGGTGTGATCATTTCTGGGGTGGAGTCTCCAGTAATCTCTGGTTTGCTTTGCCAGGACCTCTGTGAAGACCCCCACCTATTTGTGAATGGAATGAGCTCCCATGACTTCCACCAGGGCAGGCTGGGGAACTGCTGGTTTGTGGCTGCGTGCTCCTGCCTGGCTCTGAGGAAAAGCCTCTGGCAGCAGGTGGGTGACTGATGTGTGTGGTGCAGGAAATAAAGCAAATAAAGCAAGCTAACCTTGGTTGTTTCCCTGCCTATCAGCCAGTGTTTTCCTCTCTAGGATTAATAAGGGGTGAGTTTTGGTGGATTCAAATCTTCCCTTTCTTTAACAGTTTATTTTTCATGTTATGAGACCTCCTCACTCCACACTGAGCACCCAAGAACAGACAGAACAAAGCCGGAGAGCACAGCGGGTTCTTTTTATCTCTCTCTGCGGATCAGTATGAATTTCACTTTCCTGAAATATTCTTTGAAGTGGGGCTGTGTTTCACTGTGTACCAAACTCACTCTCTCTTTTCACTGCTTCATCTGTGTAGGGTCAGCTGCTCATGGAGCTGAATGCCAGCACGGCCCATGTTCCAGAGCAGTCTGCCCCGGGAATAAACTCCACACAGGGCACTTGCTGAACCTCCCCTTCCACGCTTTCTCAGGTGATTCCAGACTATAACGAGCAGGAATGGGACGCTAAAAACCCAGGGAAATACGCTGGGATTTTCCGTTTCCGCTTCTGGCGCTTTGGAGAGTGGACAGAGGTGGTGGTTGATGATCTGCTGCCAACTCAGAACGGGGAGCTGATCTACTGCCGTTCCAACGTGAGAAACGAGCTCTGGAGCGCTCTGCTGGAGAAAGCTTATGCTAAGTATGAGCTGGTTCGTTGTCCTTGTAGTCCTCAGTGTTGTCCCTGTTCGTTTTGTCTTTCAGTTCTATCGGACTTTCC
This sequence comes from Corvus cornix cornix, assembly GCF_000738735.6. Taxonomy (NCBI): domain Eukaryota; kingdom Metazoa; phylum Chordata; class Aves; order Passeriformes; family Corvidae; genus Corvus; species Corvus cornix. Next base: position 17,496,054 of record NC_047058.1, on the reverse strand, counting down.
ATAGTTTTTAGTTTTGCTGCTGGTAGAGAACCTTAAAAAGACTGAAAACTCTTTTCTTTAGTCTCTGTTAAGGATGTAAACCATAAAGGAGTGCCACTCAGTCTACTTCAGCAGTATCCTTAAGGATCCTAGAGACCAGGAAAGATTTGTCTGCAATCTGCTTGGGCTTTTTTTTGTTCTGTTTTGTTTTTCCCTTGGTGAGACACAAACATCTTCCCTACATTCAAGCCAAATTAGAGCACTCATCCCAGCCCCCTGTAAACTGAGAATGTTCTGTGTTGCCTCCAGGCTGGCTGGATCCTACCAAGCCCTGGATGGAGGCTGTGCTGCAGAAGCCCTGGTGGATTTCACTGGAGCAGTGGCAGAATCCATTAATTTGGCAGAGGGCAAATACGGTGAGGTTATTTCTGAGCAGATGAAGCTGTTTGAAGACCTGATGAAAGTGCATAAAAGAGGAGGGTTCATCAGCTGCTCCATTTCGGTGAGTACAGAGAGCTGGATTTCAAGGGTTTATGTCAATGAAAATATTCTGGAAGAAATACCATTATTGGTACATTGAGTATGTCCTTCCTTTGCATGTTTGGAAAAGCTTTGTGTGGAGAAATCTAGCAAGTGCTTCCAGCCCAGTACAGCTCCAGGAGCCACTAAATACAATCACAACTGCTTGTGCTGCCACTTCACTGTGTGTCTGAATTGCTGTTCTTTCTGAATGGTCACAGTTGTGAGTTGACCTGAGATAAATCCATCCTAATTTACAGAGCAGATGGCTGCATTCAATTGCTTTATTTCTTAGAGAAATCTCTTTAGAGAAAACAGTTCTGGCACTGAGCTGCTGAGACTTCTTGACTTTGATTGTGCCAGTGCAGTCAGGATATCAGTGGAGCTGAGCTGCAAGGCTGAGCTCACCTGGTCGTTCAGGTGATGCTGTTTGACAATAATTAACCTGTAGAACTTGCCTGTGAGGCAGGTAACTCAGTGCCCACATTAGCAGGCCATGGCCCTGAGGTTCCCATAGTCAGTAGACAGGGGCAAAACAGTGACAAACTGGGCTGAACTCCCCTTCTGTATAATGTCAGGCCCTGATGGGGTAGTGCTGAAATTCTCCCCTTGTCCAAAGCTGTTCTCACGTGTGAAGGGCTGACAAACTGCCACGGCACCTGAATATTTCCTAAAAGATTGCTTTAAAATGATTTTTCAAATCATTTATCATGGACCATTAACCCAGCAGCCCACAGAAAAGGGATCATTTTCTGGGATTTGCAGGGTTGGCACTAAGTGCACTTCAGCATCTTCCTCCCATGGGCCCTGCTTCAGTTTAAGACCTTAGCTGAGGCTGATCTTAGTTAAATCACTTAAACGTTTTGCTTTCATTTCCCCATCTGTGAAACGAAGATGATTCATTCAGAAATTCTTGTGAGTATCAGGAGAGTTGTGGAGTTGTTAAGAACAACAGAAAATCAGCTGTGTTTGGAGGTTCCTGACAATGTTACCTGTTTAGCTGGCCCTGGCCATGCACTGTCCTGGCACCTTCTGGGACACAAACTTTAACCTAATCTGGGACTAACCTGGGACAGAGCAGGACTCCTGAACTGTCCCTTGCAGCAACATCAGGAAACAGCTCAGAAACAAAATCGTCAAGGTCTTTGAGTTTTGTTTTACCTTTCTTTTGTAAGGCCTGAATTTTTATTTGGAAGAATTCTGTCTGATTTGCTCAGACCAGGCTGGCAGAGCAGACTTCCTGGTGTGAATTGTTACTACAGATGTTGTTTCTGGAATGATAGGTTGCTCCCAAATGCTAAGGCACTTCTGTTTCTTAACATGGATCTGGTGAGGGGATAGACTCAGTACAGGGAGCTGTATTTTAAAAAGCAATTAATTAGGCAGTTGTAATGCTTTCACTGATGCCTGGCATTATGTTTCTGCCTGCCAAATTAAACACAAATGCTTCTAAACATTGATTACAGAGAGGCCATTCCTAAGTTTGCCTGCATTTGTCATTTTTTGATGTATTATACACACAGTGGAGCTTGCTAGGTGTGGAATATTTAATACTCAAGTGGCTTCATTGCTGCCTTACGAACATGTCATCATTTTCCTTGGATTACAAAATGGCCCTGAGCATCACCATGTGGAAATGGGAACAGACAGGAGATGTTTAAATATCTCATTTGAATAGATAAATAAATAAATATTTTTGGAATGAGGTGGGAAAGGCCAGCAGTGAGAAAAGCCTGGGGGATAACAAAGGCAGCAGGAGAAGTTACAGACTCCCGTGCTGTCAAGGATTCCTTGTTTGCTTTTAGTTGTGAAGAATGCGAGTGAAAGTGTGACACTGGAGGGAGCCCAGAGCCAGTGGGAATGTCAGCCAGTCTGGGTGGAACACTTGAGCTGATTCTTTGGGAGCTGCTGTCAGCGAGAGGCACAGAGGGCTGGGTGAGACTCTCACAGTTGCCAGACCATCTGTCAGTTCCAATTTGACAGAAATTTCTCTTTTCCCCTCTCTCTTTTTTTTTTTAATGTGATTTCCTACCTTTGGGGACTGGGCACTGTTATATCAGTGCAACATTTGCCTTAGGACAAGGACCTTGTCTGTTTAGACCAGTTAGATTTTGAAAGGGGTAAAAATATCTGAGGAAGTACTATGTGCATTTCATAACTCTGCTAAGTCCTCATTTATATTTAAATATTCGTATGTTTATACTACTATATTAATGCATAATGATAAATTATAAATAATATATTTGTATTTAAATATTTGCATTAGTAACACCAAGAGACCATACCTCTTGCTCTCTCCACCACAGCCAAGGCTTGATTGAGCATTAATTAGGTAATTACAAGGATCTGCACTGAGTCAAATCTTCTTTCCTTGATGTCCAAGGGAATGAGTGTCTCCAGGCCCTATGGGTGATAGCCCAATATAGACAAGACAGACTCAAGGATGGCTTGGCTGGATTCAGTGAAGGTGTGGAGAATCTGGATCCAGGACCATCAAAACAACTCCAGCATCTTTGTATGATGCTGTTTTTCTGGGTTTAGATCAGGAGATTTGGATGCATTAAATGAAATTGTGCTCTTTTTCAGAGCTTGGCTACTTTTATGTATTCTTAGATCAGCATTTGATCAGGCCTACATCATCCAACAGGACAGTTTAGGATTAGTTTAGGGACAGTTTAGGGTTAGTTTAGGGACAGTTTAGGGCCAGCCTGTCCACTGCTGCAAACTGGGATTCTTATGTGGAGTTTATGATGGGCAAACCCAGTTCCTAAAGCACCCTACAGATCTTCCCTTTGCCACATAAGAGAGCCCTGCCAGGACTGAGTGAGCTACAGGACAGGCTCCACAAATGGCTTGGAAGTTTTTTTGCTTTTGCCTGTGCTCTCCCATTTTTACCCACTGCCAGTAGTTCTTCCTGGGTGTCAAATTTATTCCAACACAAGAGCAACCATTGGACTCACCAGCTAAATTCCTGAGTGTCCAGGTGAGGACACCCCCAGAGAGCCTGGGCATCAGCATCCAGAAAAGCCATTTTTTAAAAAGGACAAGATTTTGAAAGGGCTGGTAAAGGTTGTCCATCAGCCCTGTCTCCAACTCTGAGGCCAGGACAAGACAGACTGGCTGCAGCAGGCAGGATTCCCCTGTGCTCTGGAATTGTCTGGCACTATCCTGCCCAACCCCAGCCTAGTGAGCCCCTCGTTCTGATTCTGCTATTTTCAAATCACTCAGGAAGGAAAACAAGCTCTCCTTGTCCTTCCCCTTGAACTTGGAGCTGCCAGGTTCCTCAGAGATGTGAGTTCTTTTTGTTCAATTGTCATTCTTTGTGCCCAAGGAGTCCCCTGGCCGTCCCAGTGAAGCAGAGACAGAGATGGGGCTTATTGTGGGCCATGCCTACTCCGTGACTGCCATCAGGAAGCTGCGTCTGGGGGAGAGGCTCATGTTCTCCTTCAAGGCAGAAAAGCTGTTCATGATCAGGCTGAGGAATCCCTGGGGGAAAAAAGAATGGCACGGTGCTTGGAGCGACAGGTAAGAGCTGCAAACCCAGTGGCAAAGGGGTGAAGCTGTGCTGGGGCCACTGGAATTTGTGGATAAACACTGGTGAGACCCCCCTGTACTCAGGGAGACTCAACCTCTGTGCCATCTCTGCCCATTTTCCTCTGAGAAAATGAGCACGTCCTGGAGGAGTTTATGGCTCCCTGGACCTTATTTACTGTTTACATCATTCTTCTGGCACACTGGGAGAAAAACAGCTCATGAGTCAAGAACATGAGGCTCGTTCCCAGCTTCACCAGACTGTGTCTGTGACTCAGTTTCTCATCTGTCATTTCCAGCTGCTGGGGATGGTAAAATTGGATTTTAGATAATTTAAGTGGTGGGTGAAAAATGCTGTAAAAGTGCCATATTTGTGATTTCTTTCTAATTTCTTTCTAATTCATTTTCTAATGAATTTTCATGTGGGCCTTGGGTTTAGCAGGCACGTCCACAGCACCAGAAGTGATTGCAGGGGGGGAGGTATTCCATCATGGGTGATTTATACATGAAAACGTGTGACAGTTCAGCACTGGGCTCACCAGCCAGGATTTAGTATTTAACAATGCAGTGTTCTCAACAACAGCATATTAATTTCTTCTAATCCATGCTTTAGCTAGCAAAAATCTGCTACTTTCAGAGAGATTGGTCTGGGTGAAGTGCAAAGAATGCACAAAAGAGCTACTGTGTCCTGTTGAAGCTGAGCCCTTGGAGTTCTCCACTAGACTCTGTCTGACACAGCTGCCACTCCTGCCAGCACTGAGGCCTCTGACCATGGCCCATGGCTTTTGGTCTAACAGAACTAAATCGACAATTTCCAAATAGTTAAAGAAAATGTCTGTTATGGTGGGCAGCCTCCCTTCCCTCCTGCCAGCCACCTTCAGCTTCAGCCTCCAAGTGCTTTTGGAGAGGCAGTGAGGAGTCGTGGCTCTGTCTGTCTGGTGTAACCCATCAGGGATGGGATCTGTGGTTGGGTTTCAGCAGGAGGCTGCTGGAATTTTGGGGGTGTGCTCCCCTGCAGCAGCCGGTGCCTGCAGGGGCTGTGGAGGCACTGAAGGGGCTGTGCACTGTAATGTTCCTCTGGAAACTGGACACTGTGCTCAGGCTCCAGCAGTTTGTTCTCAAAGGCTCCCTGGGGAAATCTCTGACCTCAGGCCTGTTTTATTTAGGTGATTAAAAGACAAAGAGAATACTCTGCTCTAAGTGAAGCATTCAATAATCTCCGGAGGAGGAAAAGCAGGTTTCATTTGAGGGGCCTTCAGGGAACTGAGTCAATCTCCTGTGACCTTGGAAACCAGCTGTTTAAGTGTTTAAGAGTCCTAATGGAGGGTGTGACAAAGAAAATCAATAAGATTCTGCTCTAGTTGTGCCCATTTCCTATTCATCTCTTTCTTTGTTAGTAGCTTTCAAATCAATTAATGTTTTAAAACTCCTCCTGAAAGCCTCACATTTTCTTCATGAATATCACCTGCCCTTTCTGTACTCTGATATTCCTTTTAAAACCATGGGCCAGAAGAGATTTTTACTTCCAATTTTTTTCCAGGTGAGAGCTTTTAATTTAAGTTAGTAATCATCTTTGTTATTGTTTTTTTCTTTTTCTTTTTTTTTTTCTTCTTTTAGTTCTGAAGAGTGGAAGAAAGTCAGCGATTCTGAGTGCAAGAACTTGGGGCTCACTGTTAAGAATGATGGAGAGTTCTGGTGAGTGGGAATGATGTGAAGGCTTTGGAGACACTGGCTACCCTGAGTAACTGTCATTAATCTGCCATTTAACAGCTCCAAAAACAGATGGGGATAAAATTATCCCAAGGTCTGTTTCTTTCAAATTCCCAAGGGATGACAGGGAAGAATAATAAAAATGGATTTAAAACTAGTAGAACAAAATTAGTGGCTCTCAATATTGTCTATATTTAGGACAATCTCTCAGAAACCAGGAGAACACCTGCTGGTTTACATGACACAATGCCAAATATTGAACACACTGACAGCCCTGTTTATTGCCTGCTGTGCCTGTCTGTAGGTCAGCCACGGCTGAGGCATCTATAAATAGAGTTGCAGCCAGTGAATTTTGATATTTGTTGATGTTTTCCAGCATGGGAATGAGAAGTGTTCATTCTCTATACAATCTCTAGAGCTCTAGTAATTTTAACCTTGCTTAAAGCTTAGATCCTTAGCCCAGCAGCTTCTCCAGCAGACGATCAATATTGCATCAAGTGAGCTGGCACGGCTCAGTGTGAAAAGAATTCTGTTGGCTTTGTCAGGACTGGCAGCTGCAGGGTTTGGCTCTGGGCCATTAATAAGCCAGGCCATGATGGTAATTCAGAGACCCAAGCAGTTTTTCAGTTGCTCTGCAGTCCAGCCTGTTCCTTTAGTAGGCACAGATGAGATGGGGTTGAATAAAAGCTCTGTCCAGAGTGCAGAGGTTTGAGTCGTGCTCAGGGGCAGATGTGACAGTAAGGACTCTAATAATGAGGCGTGGATCCTGCTTTAATTGCAGGTGATCTCTTTGGCCTTTATAAAATGTGTTATCAAATCCAGCCTGGGAGCTTCAACCTGTCCTTTAGGCTTAGGAGATGCAACAGAACAGATCCAGATGTGACCAAACCCCCTGAGTGATACTGCTCTGAATTAAGCTCTAAGACTCTGTGATTGTGGCTTCACGAGTATTTCCACATGGAAAGCTTTCCAGTGAATCAGTTTGTCCCGTGGACAGCTGAGCAATGCCTCCTCATCAAATTACTGGAAGATTTTGTGTGTTGTTTTGGCTCTTTGCATGAGTATCACTGTTGATTTTTAAACAAACCATTACTTCCCTGGCGTTCCTTGGAGCAGGATGACGTTTGAGGACTGGTGTAAGAATTTCACGGATGTGGACATCTGCCGGACCGTGAACACCTCCTACTTCAGCCTCCACAAGACCTGGGAGAAGGAAATTATCTATGGGGCTTGGGCAAAGCATCCAGAGCCCCTGCTGAACCGCTCTGGAGGCTGCTTTGATAACAGAGAGACCTTCCTTCAGAACCCCCAGGTGTGTTTTGTGAGGTATTTGATAACAGATAAACCTTCCTTCAGAACCCCCAGTGGGAATCCCTGTGTTTTGTGAGGTATTTGATAACAGATAAACCTTCCTTCAGAACCCCCAGTGGGAATCCCTGTGTTTTGTGAGGTATTGAAGTGTAGCCACTTTAGCTGGGGCTCCTGAAGTATCCACCCTGTTCAGGAGTTGGCAGTGAGTGCTAGACAAAAATCTCATTGCCCTGGGAGTGTGCTGGGTACTGCATGTTTCAGTGATTTTGGTGCAATTTCTCAGAAGGGTTTAGATATTTATTTAGGACTGATCATGTTTGGGGCTGGTGAGTCACACACACAATGGAATTACTGATGTCCTGCCTGGACTTCTTTCAGTTTCCCAGTCTTTGAAAGGCAACAAGTCTGATTTTCTAATGACAGAACTCACTTAACACCCTTAAACAGCCCGGGGATTTGATCCACTGTATTTAGTTAGTATCCCTTGGAATGAATGTAAGATTCTGGAAGTACCTGGTCTCTTCCCCAGGCTCAGCCTCTCATCAGCATTACAGAATTTTCCTTCCTGGTCATTTCAAGCTATTCAGTTTAGCTGTTCATCCACTCCTACTCCCTTTCCCACCTTCCTGCCCTTCTCCTTGGGGTGTGTTTTCATCCCAGCACATGCAAATTCAGGCATAAAATTTCAGTTACTGTCCATGGGATCTGGCCACTTACTCTGTTAGTACTTTGAAAATTCCCCTTTCTGTCCAGATTATCTAGAGATGGTTTTGGATCTGCTTCTCTGCACTTAAGGGAGGTTTCTGCCTGCACCCTCTGTTTTCAGAGCAGGGTGCTGGAGCAGTGCAGCCTCTGCTGCTCAGATCACATCTCAGATTCCCAGCTCACCCTGCAGTTCTTCACTGCTCTGCCTTCTGTCAGTGCCTCATTTCCAGAGGGTGATTTAATTCAGGTATTGCCCTGTAAGAGTCTGGATGTTTTCCAACTGCTTGTCTGGTCTCATTTGTAAGTGTTTAGCTGTCACAGAGAACAAAATACTCAGTTCCAGCTGAGTGCAGTGCTTGATGCAATGGAAGGCCTCTGTATCCCAGTGTTATCTCTGGGCCAGTTGATTAAAAGGCTCTTAGCAGCAGTGCTGGAAGGCATTTATGTTATCTTAGAGCCATTACAGATTACTCTGGCACACACCACCATAATCTAGAGATAATCTCTCTGTTGTCCCAGCACTGAGGCCTCCTTCGAGGTTTATCTGTGCAGAGAGGGATTGTGACACTTCCAGTCCCTTTTGATAAGGCAATTTAAGCCAACTCTATGTGTGTTCTACAGTCACCTGCTGACTTCTAGATCATTACCCATTAAGACAGCTGAAGTGTCATCAGAAGAAGGTCACAGCTGCAGAGCTGTCATCAGACCAGGAGAGCTTTCCTGGTTCCACTTGTTCTCCTCCCACCCCTCCATGGCCTTGGAACACGCTGAGGGGGTCACCCTGCATATGGTTCAACAGGGACAAGAATTAAAATGTGCCTTAGAGGGTGTTGCTGCACGTTCATATCTCACTTTTTAGGTTCTCTCTGCAGAGGCTCCTTACAACCCCATGGACTCTCCAGGGCCCTGTGCTTTCTCTGCTGCAATAGGTGACACAGAACTCAAATAAGAGCTTGGGACGGGGCCTTGTTCAGCAAAGCTCTAAGGCAGAGGGATGTGGATGGGTCTGTAACCAAGGCAAGCTCAGTATCTACCTCAGAGCAAAGCTCAATAATTTGCTTTTTAGCAGCAATCGAAGGAGAAGGGAGGAGGGAACTGAACCAATGATGATATTCCTCTCCGTGCTGCAGGGAATTCCAGCTTAAATCTGAACATGTGGTGCATGTGGTACCCATCTGTGCACTGCTGCAGGTTTATGTTTCTATTTATTTTCTTCACATTTAAATGTCTTTGAGGATGGAAGAGTACAGCATCTGTCTAAACTTGGGGTAAATAATGTCCTCTTCCCCCCACTGACAACTCAGGTTTGCCCTCTGCATACACGAAGCAAAATTTAAAGGAGTCTCTAATAATGAACAAATTAATTTAATTCCTTGTCATATAAAGAAACACCTGTCTGACCTTCTTTCATTCATACTTACTTATGAACTGGTCTGGTAGTGATTTTTAGTAATATCTGATTTAGTAAGATGGGAACTGCTGCTTAAACTTGAGATAAATTTCTTTGATTTGTCTTAAACCCAAGTTGACTCAAGTTTCCTGTGAACAGTTTGGATAAAATATTTGCATGTTAAAGGTGCAGGAGTCTTTCTTAGCTGTTTTTTACTGGGTATTCAGGAAAACTGAGAAGTCCAAAATTAGCATTCCTGTCATTCTTACATTAAATAGGAACGGTAGATGCAGAACAAAGTGCCTTTTAAACTATGATTTGAAAGATTCCTTCATTTGCAGGCCCTATATAAAGATGTTTGAAATTTACAGGCACTGTTGAGGTAAAAGAAGAATCAAAAATTATCTAAGACCCCATGTGGAGTCTGTTAGTTTATTTTTTAAATCTCACTCCTGATTTATAGCTAAATAAATTTAATCTTTTGTCTTTTGCTTTCAAATGAGGTATTCTCTGCTGACTCCAGTTATTTCATAGCTTCATCCCAGGCTGTCCTTTATGTGAATCAGATTCACTGAATGGTTTTGGTTGGGAGGGACCTTAAAGCTCATCCCATTCCACCCCCTGCCATGGGCAGGGACACCTTCCACTATCCCAGGGTGCTCCAAGCTCCATCCAACCTGGCTTTGGACACTTCCAGGGATCCAGGAATGGCCACAGCTTCTCTGGGCACCCTGTGCCAGGGCCTCAGCACCCTCACAGGGAAGAATTTCTTCCTAATACCTACTCTAAACCCACCTTCCTTCAGCTTAAGGCCATTCCCCCATGTCCTATCACTAGGATTACCATTTTCACCAATACCTTTTATTTGCCTGATACTTTTGGTTTTAAGATCCTTATTATTAGCATTAATTTTCCACCTGTGAATTGCTGGCAATATCTGTTACGTGGAGAACTCTCCTTCCTCCCCCAGATATATTTCCATTTGCCCCCTTTGTATGCACATATTTCCCTGGTGATGGCTTTACCCTCAGTCTCCTGAGGCAATTCCAACAGCTCTTCTCTCTCCTCTCTCCTCCCAGTACATCTTTGATGTTAAGAAGGCCGAGGACAAAGTGTTGGTCTCCTTACAGCAGGAGGATCGCCGCAAGTACAAGAAAGAAGGGAAAGGAGACAACATCACAATTGGCTTTGAAATACTCAAGGTAGGCAGCCAAACTCCTGGTGCAGAGTTTGTTCAGTTTGTTTAACACTGCTTTATCCTGACAGTGAGATCTCTGGCAGACAGAGCCAGGATTATCCTGGGGTCTGGCTCTGCCTGTGGGCACTGCACAGAGCTGGCATTGCACAGGCCATGGGAACTAAACTGAATTTAGTTCAATTCAAACTCTATTTGATTAAATTTCATTTATTTGAAATAAGTCGGTTTTGCCCCTTGCAAAAGAATTTTAAGTGCTTCTCCTACCCCCAAGCTTTCTAGAGAAAGGCAAAATAATATTGATGCCTAAAACGTGGAAGGTTTTTTCTCCTCACTGGAGGCTTCTGCCTCCATTTCATCAGCAAATACAGCCAGGTGAATGAGGTTGAAAAGTCTGCAGTTTTTCTGTTGCCACTTAGAAAAAAAGAGTGTTTTCAAAAGCTGGAGTAGTGAGCAGGAAATGAATATATGGGAAAAGGAGCCACAGGGCTCCCAAAAGGTAATTTAATTGCACTCTCAGGGCCAATTGAGTAAAATGAAAACCCCCAGACGCAGAGAAGGAGGGAAGTGAAGAAACAGCAATTTTTCTGCTCTTTCACTGAGGATTGGGGTAATCCTGTCATCTGTTGCTACAGCTCCTGGGACTACATTAAATCTGTGTCCCTGCCCTGTTGGTTAGACATGCTGACATCTGCATCACACCTACTCATTTGCCAATCACGTGTTAACCACATATATTGAAAAGTGTCATTGCAGAAAGCAGAATATTTACCTTGTCTTGTTCATGCCTGCAATTTGGAAAGGCTTGAAAGAGAAAATCACACCTTCATAAAAGTTTCAGGGCTCTATTTTTATTTCTGATCAATAATTTTTCTATTTTAGACACATTCTAACACACCAGGCTCATTACATGACTAAAGGCCTTTGGAAGAGAAGTGCCAGAAAAGAATGAAGGGCTGCCTTTGCCCCAAGAGCTGCTCGAGAGAAGGGTTTAGGTTTTAACTGTGCTCTGGCAAATACCAGTCCCCTGGAGAGGATGTTAAGAGTTAAGCACAACTTGAAGGCTTAGAACAAAACATGAATGGTTATTCTGTGGCTTTTGCATTCAGGAAAGGGCAAGGAAAATACAGCTGTGTGCATCTGGATTGGGAGCCTGCTGTGAAAGGCTGGAGTGCTCTCTCCACGCTAGAGAAAGGAGGCAGAGTGATCTCAGCCTTGTCTGAGCAGGTGCAGTCCTCAGGGTGTGTGTCCATCTCTGGAAGTGTTCCAAGCTCTGCAGTAGCATCCCACCTCTTTTAGTGGGTTCCTGTCTTTGCCAGCCCCAAACTTTGACCTGCCACGGCTTAAACGGATGAGAAAACACTTGCCGAATGATTTGTCTTTACTGCACGTTGTGTTTCATGGCCATGAAAAGCTGTGTGGTGCTCAGGGAGAATCCTGCCTGTTCGCCCTGCTATCCCTGCTGGCATTAGTCCCTCTCCTGCTGCAGGTGGAGGATAACAGAAGGTACAGGCTGCACAAGCTCACGGTGCAGGAGAGAGTGGCCACGTCTCCCTACTCCAACACACGCAGCGTGTTCCTGAGGAGGACCCTCCAGCAAGGCCGCTACGTGCTCATCCCAACCACCTACATCCCAGGGGTCCCTACAAGGTTTATCCTGAGGCTCTACACAGATGTGCCCTCAAAACTCAGGTGGGTGGCACTCACAGCCCACAGGCTGCAGCTCCGTGGAAGGGGTTGCCTGGTTGTCCTCCAACACCTCCGACTCGCTGGCTCATGTGGCTCCAGAAATGGCCCTGGAGACATCAGGGGCACCTCTGAGAATCTCCAGGTTTGTGCATGGTCAGGTGACACTTTACTATGTCGTAAATCGAGTCTCTCCTGATGGGAGAGAATTTGCTGAAAGTCCTTGCAAGGAGTTTAAAAGATAAAGCGAGGCGTCTTCTGTAGTTTCAATGCTTCCAGATCGTTGTTTATTAAGTTTTATCAGAGGAACTGAGCCACTAGCATGACCCAGGTACAGCATGGAAGGAGGAAAAGTAGGAGTGAGAGCCAATTATCAAGATTTACACAGCCTTTTAAAGATATTTTAACCAATAGTTACTAAAAATGTACATTATTTTCAGGTTCTTACCAATTATTCAGTAACACGACTAGGAACTGCAGAATTCTCTATCCAATCATTCCAAACTACTTCTACTGCAGAACATGGAGTAGTAGAAGAAGGAGAAGAAGGTCTAGAGAACAACAACAATCCTCCATTTTGATATTTTTAACTCTTATCTATTTACTACAAAGAGAAGCCCAAAACCTCTGAATTTTTCACCCTGTGACAATCTTACATAGTAGTCTATCACCTAATTCACACCACTGTATTTTCTAGTTCTTGTCTGACTGTTGGTAATTTTTTCCAAGGTTTGAAGCTAAAACAATGTTGTTCAGGGGGGTAAGAACCCTTAAAAACAGGCAGAGAAATGTTCTTGGTACTCTGGGTTCCTACAATCAGGAGATGTTTAGTTAGGGACCTCATGGACAATTAATTTAGGGTCTTTTGGCTTTTTTGTTTGGCTCTTGTAGTGGCCAGGTCAGGACACCGAGCACTGGTGCTTGTGGTTACAGCTGATACTTGTTGTTTCTGTGACCATCTCCTCTGAAACCAGTGGCTGCTGCAAAAGTAGAACCAGTGCTTCATGAATCAGACCCACTGAATTTATTTCTTGATTTGATAGTATTTTCCCTTATTTAAAACTGGGGTTTTTTCACCACTTTTGCTCCCACGCCAAAGATAACACAAATCTGTTTTACTTTGCTTTGCTCTATTTTTATTTCTTAAATCTGTCATTTTTGCACCACAGAATTCAAAAATGGCAGATGAGGAAAAACTGCAAATCTCATGTCCTAAAAACACCAGATTTCCACAACCATTGATTGTTTGCTTGACATTCTTTGCTTTGGTTGCCTTTTCCATGATTTTTCAGGGAGCTGAAGGCAGATAGGCCTAAAATGACGTGTTGGAGTCTTCTTTGTGGCTACCCACGCAGAGTCACCCAAATCAAAGTCCACTCTGCAGAGGGTTTGCAGAAGCAAGACAGATCAGGAGGTAAGTGGAAAAAGAGTCTGGAAGAGTGGAATTGGCTTTTCAGTCCTCTAAAGACGATTTGGGTTGATATGTAAGCAGTCAGAAATTATCCAAGCAGAGGATTTATGAGTGGAGAGATCAGATGAATATGCGGATGCAAGCAGCAAGTTCTGGGCAGGTGCATAACTGGGCAGGAGTAGCCAGACCCTCCTGAAGAGCTAATTGTGGAGATTAGTAAGGTTCTTCTGTCAGGATTACGTGTTTTCTAAATGCTTCATTCTGGAGCTTCTGAGGACTGAGACTGGCAAACTGCCCTGAAAACATCAGGATGTCTCTAGACCCTGACACTGGGGCTATGCAGGTGCAGAAAGTAAGGGCAGCCTGAACAGAGATACCTTTTTTGTATCACTGGAGCTCAGGGATTTGAGACTGGAGTGCACTGATCTTCACAAAAGCCCATCGCTGTCATCTCAGAGTTGTGCTCAGTACAAATTTCTGAGTAACTGCATAAACAAAACTGAAGGAGAATGAGGATTGCATAGCTCAGTGCTGCTTGTCGTCAGAGCCCTGCTCCTGGCCAGAGGAAGTTTATTTAATCTTTATTTTAAATGTTTATTGGAGAACTCCCCGTGGTGCTGTCTTTGATCCATTGCCCTGTCTGGACAAAATAATGGATGGTTTGCTGTTGTCAGGAATAACGGCCCAGACTCAGTCCTGGATGCTCCTTGTGGAAGTACCTCTCTCCAAGTTAGTGTTCTGAAGTGGATCCAGCTGTCTGGGAGTCAAGCACGGGGGCAGGTCTGCAGGATGATGAGGAAGCTCTTTGTGCTTGAGGATTTTTCATCTCTCATTCCCAAGCCTTTAAATGTTTCAAAAATTGCTCTCACTACTGTCTGTCAGGCCTTTTTCCCGAGTTTCTCTTTGAGAACACATCAGCTTTTGCACCTTTAAATCTTCCTACTGACATTCCATGTTGGATTTGCATACTTAATTGTCTTTCACCACTTATATTCTAAGCTGAGTGTTGAGGCCCGTGGTGTGTGACAGCCCTGGAAGCAGAGAATCTTTAGTGGAAGCTGCCTTGGGAGCAGCCTGAGAAGCAGAAGGAAGGAGAAGCAGAGATTCACCTGTAAGAGGCAAAACAACTTGCTGTGATTGCCAGGGCAGTGCTTTTGTCTCAGCACTGTGTCTGCTGTTTGTCCCGTGCCCTTTTCCAGCGGCTGAGGGTGTCAGAGCTCTCTGGGTGCTGGTAAGAGCAGTAGAGAGGAGAGGGAATGCATCTGGGAACATACCCTCAAGAATGTTTTCCATTTCCTTTTGCTTTGGTACAGTGCTGAAGGATGTGGGTGTTAGATCCTCAGTGCAGTTCTCAAAAACCCAAAAAGTAAGCCTTAGACTACTGATCACAGATTTCTTTAAGCCTTAGAAATGTCATTACTGTTCAGGTGTTTCTGGCTTTTACAGATTCACACATTTCCTATGTACTGTTCTTTTTTACAACTTCCCAAAGCAGCAGCATGGCCAGGACTGAGGTAAGAGAGCTCTTGTGGGGTTCAGGGCAGAGCTGGAGCCATTTATGTGCCCCAGAGCTGAACCCAGCCCTCCTTCCACTGCCAGAGCCCTTTCCTGAGTAGCAGCTCCAGTTTCATCTCATGGCCAATACCAGGACATTGCTTTTCCACTCTAGCAGACCTTTCTGTTTTTCATTTGTCCTGTAAATAAACCAGGCACGGAACTGGGCCATGCATAGCTGAGAACATCTGATCCCCCCTGTGCTCTCCCATTTCTTCCTTTTGTTCTGGAATTGGAGCCAGTTTTCCTAAAACAACTGACCCATCCAGCACTGCCATCATGGGGTCGTGCAGTGCAGGAACATTTTGTGTCCGTTTTCTACCTCCCTCTTTTTCTCGAGGTCTTGCTGAGAATTTGAATGTTTCCTTCAAATATTCTCTTTCCTGCCACTTGGGAGTCCCCTCGTTAACTGCTCCCTCATCCCTCCAGCAGATGTGCCTGTCACCTCTTTAAGCTCTGTGTCCTTTCCCCACCCCTCTTTATGCTCGCTATCTCTTAATTACTGTTAATGATCGGGTGTTGCTCTGCTCTTTGCCCTCGGACAAAGCTGTTAACACCATTGGGGTGCCAGGCAAGACCCCGTTTTAATCAGATCCATTTTCCAAATCGCTTTGCAAAGAGGGCAGCTTTTCCACCCCTGATCAGGCAGTGCGGTGCCACCCCATGCCCCAGAGCTGAATTCGCACGTTCAGTGACACGGAAGGCAATTGCCCATCAGCAAAGGCAATATCCTGCTACCTGCCATGGAACTGTGAGGGGTTCTCAGGGAAACGGCCCTCGGCAGCTCTGGCCAGGTGTAACCACGGAGCAGCAGAAGGAAAAATCTCTGTCTGCCTTGTACGTGGTTGCGTCTGGTTTGGATGCAGCTGTTTTGTGGTTTGTTCGTGTGAGATGTTGATACCTGATCTTGTAAATGAGGGATGTGTTGGAGAGAAATCATCTGGGTAGGGATTGTTAAAAAGCTGAAGTTGCCTAAAGTTGTGCTGCCTTCTGGCTGTGGTGGCATTATTGAGTAGATGGTTAAAAAATGTGTGTTAGAAACTATCACGAGCCTGACTTAGACTTATAGATGCTCAAGGTTTATTTAAAATCTGTATCTGAGAGGTAACAAGGTGTGGAAAAAAACCTGATATTCTGTCATTAACAACAGAAATGGACAGAGATAGTTGTGTTGAAATACAAAACTTTTTAAACTTTGTTTAATTAAAAGTTAATTAGAAAGTGGAATGGCCCATTCTATTTGAATTTAAAGACAGGTGTTTCCAAATCGGTTCTTGCTCCTTATTGGAAAGGAAAGAAAATATCAACTTTAATAAGAGATAAACATGTTCAGTGTAAAACCAACAAAGAATTCCTAAAATGTTGAACAATTGCAAGGGGTCATGTATGAGGTTTAGATGGGATATTAGGGAGAAATTGTTCCCTGTGAGGCCCTGGCACAGGGTGCCCAGAGAAGCTGTGGCTGCCCCTGGATCCCTGCAAGTGTCCGAGGCCAGGTTGGACAGGGCTTGGAGCAGCCTGGGACAGTGGAAGGTGTCCCTGCCCACGGCAGGGAGTGGAACTGGATGGTCTTTAAGGTCCCTCCCAACCCAAATCATGCCACGATTCTGTGTTTTCACCTGGACAGGGAGCAGTGGCTGTGACTTGCTCTGGTGCCCTGTCCTGTGCTCAGTGGCAGCGCTGCTGCCAGGCACAGGAGGGGATTGTCTCAGCTGCCATCCTGTGTCCCCAGAGCTGTGCTGCTGATTGTGTTCCAGGAGCAGATCCCTATGTGCTCATCAAGTGTGACAACCAAAGCAGGCGCTCCCCGGTGCAGCACAACACCACCAACCCCGTCTTCAACACCCAGGTGATCTTCTACAGGAAGGACATCGACAGTCCTGTCACCATCCAGGTGAGACAGCCACGCAGGGCAGCTGCTGAGGGCAGGGAGGGCAGCACAGCAGCATCCCTGGGCTTCACTGGGCCAGCTTTTCCTTCGTGTGACTGATACCCAGGAGAGTGAGAAGCTCTGCTCCCTCTTGCTGGGCCCTGCCTGGAGCTGTGCTGCTGCTTCTCCTCCATAAACACCGGCTGATGGCACTATAGAGATCAGAAGGCATGTTTCATTCCAAGGCATGTTTCATTCCAAGGCATGTTTCATTCCAAGGCTTTGAAAGAATTTGCAGAATTCCCTTTTGCCCCATGTGGTACCTGATGAAACAGAGAAAAGCCAAGTGTTGTCCAGAGTCAGTGTTCGGAACAAAACCAAAGCTAATCCTATTATTAAGACGTTTTCTACCCTGAATTCTAGTCCTATGAGAACTAGACCTCCCTGTTTACCTCAGCACTCAGCTGGAGAAATGGAGCTTGGTGTTGAGATGATGCAGCCTAGGAAAACTTTGTCTTCAGGCTAGGCTGTGGGCCAGGCTCTATCACAGGCAGAGGTGGAGCACTGAGGAGGTGCAGAGGTGAGCACAGGCAGGCAGAGCAGCACAGAGGAGCTATTGTAGGTAGGTTTTACTGCTGATGAGCTAAAAAAGGTCATTTTTATTCCTCTCCTAGGCAGGCTTTGACCTAGAAAGCAAAAAAGCTGCATTTCGCTCCTTATTTGCATAGTCTATGTAAATGAGCATGCAAATCCAGACTCTCCCTCACACTCTCTAGACAATTAGCTAAATTTAGATGCACGCTCCCTCCTCGCTGCTTTTCCAAGGGGTTCACGGGGGTGACCCTTCTCGAGCACAGCCCTTTCCGGCCGAGTGTGACAGCAGCGCTGCCTCAGCCGGCTTTCTTTGTGTCCCCTCGTCCCCAGGTCTGGAACAGCAACCTCCTGAGTGACCAGTTCCTGGGGCAGGCGGTGCTGGCAGCCTCCCCCGGTGAGCCCCGCGAGCAGCAGACGCTGCGGCTGCGGGGCAGAGGCGGCCGGGAAGCAGCCGAGGTGCCGGGTCACATCACCGTCAAGGTTTTCTCCAGCGATGACCTCGCCGAGCTCTGAGCGCCGCAGCCCCGCAGAGCCAGACGGAGCTGTCACCTCGCAGCAGCCGCGCCGGGGACTCGGGAGCACAGGGTGCACATCAGCATAATCGCTTTAAAGGGGGGGAAAAAAAAGCCCTCCAACTCTCCACATGATCATTGGTAATGGGGAGAGAGGCTTTGGGAGAGGGGGAAATGCAGATTTATACGTATCTATGCTCGTAATACAGCACATGCAGTAGCAGAGGGGCCAAACGGAATGCTGGCGGATAAGTTCATTAGGATGTGAGCATCTTCCCAGCAGCATCGTTGAGGGTGCAGGCAGGAATGGCTGCAGCTCTCTCTCTCAGGCACCCACCAGCAGCTCGAGGGAGTGGCAAGCACGAGGTGGATTCCTATCATTCTGCCCTTGTTCACTGCCAGGCTGGCTTTGGGAGGGGGGTATTTTTCCCTCTAGAGGGATATAAATGTCTTGATGAAATTTCACTTCCTTGGTGAAAATGTCACTACTCAAGGAGTTCAGTCATAGCTCGTGGCCTGATGACCAGTCTTGCCAGGACAACATTAAAATAAGGGGGCAGATCTTGCAGTGCCTGTTTGAACACCCAGCAAGTAAGAGCTTTGTCCACCTGAAGGCTCTCAGATTGACTTTCTGATTCTTCTCTTCTCCACCTCAAGCTGGTGACTCACAGTTTGGTATTCCTGTATCCCTGTCCAAAGGCAGGAAGGGCACCTCACAGTTCAGCTGTTTGCCCAGAGCACAGATGCAATAATGGGAGCCTCCTTGCTTTGTTTAATCTACTTAACGCTAAAAATGGAGTAACGACCCTCTTGTTTTGGTAGATGTAGCACCAGCCTGAAAGAGGAGAAAATGAGCTCATGAGGAGGGTGGGTTTGTAAAAGCAAGGTGCTGTGCCCTGGCAGGTGTCAGGTCTCACACTCAAAACTTTGCAGTCATTTATTGCTGGCACGTCTGATGTTCGCAGAAGTTTCACTTGGGTACCGAGGAGAATAGGTGATATTTCACATTTCCATCACAACAGGGGTCTAGGTAGCAACTCTTGCCTTCCCCTGCAGCCCATGGCCCTGCAGCCCATGGCAGGGTTCCCTCAGCAGCTGTTTGGGTGGCCATGCTGGGCAGTTGTTGCAGTGCAGGTGGCACTGGCCACAGCAGCAGAGCATTCAGAGGACTGGCAGCCAGGCCACCAGAACACAGAGGTCTGATTGTCACCCCGTGGTTACGATGAGTTCCCATGTTCCTAGTGGTTCTTAGTTTACATGTTCTAAGTTTATTGATGCAGGAGTTCTCCACCCAGCTTTATGTATAAGTTCATGTTTATGTATTTCCCCTAGTTGCTTATGTATTAGTTCTGGAAAATTCTCCCTTCTTCGACGCCTCATTGGTCTACTCATATAATTCCCTCTCTTAAGTTATCCCTATTGGATATTGTGCTGCCTCGGGCAGCCCCAAAGATGTCAGGCAGTGACCCTGACAGTGCACGAGGCTCTCTGTGCTGGACACTCAGAAATGGGTTTTCTGCAGATTCTGGTTGGTAAAGTGAAGCTGAAGGACTCTTCTGCCCTTTTTACAGCCAGGAAATTTGGATTTCTGTGTGCTTCGTAGCCACTTCAGCCACACTGTGCGATTTTTGTAATTTATGAAATGGCTCTCGACAAGAGTTAATGTTTTCACAAAAGGTTTTGAACTCTCCTCAGGGCTCCAAAAGGATCTGTGCTGTGGTAGGAAAATGCTTTCTCTGGCATGCCAGAGATGGACTGTGGGGCTCTGAATGATGCTGCAGTGCCATCAGCTTAGCTGCATGTACCAAGGACCTCAATCCAGCTCTTTCCAGACAGTTTGGGCTCGGGCCACTTGGCACAGCAGAGCACTTGTCAAGAGGTGTGAACTAGAAGCCCCACAGGCAAGTGACACTCTCTGTAAACTCATGGCTTCGGGGCTGCTTACTCTCAGAACTGTTTGTAAACTGAGATTTATCCTTTTAAAACGCGTGAACTGTCTTATACAGACCCAGAGCTTGGACGAGAGGGAACTGCAAATGTCAGGGCTGCCCTAGTCGTGCACTGAGACCTCTTTGCTTTGCTGTTCCTCACACACTGTTCCAGGCTGTGGGAGCTGCTTCCTGCAGTGTTCCCTATGGGATGGGTGCCATTCCCAGGGCTTGGCTTGGCCAGCTGGTTGGCCTGGGTCAGTGTTTGCCCTGAAAAAGGTTCCCCTCTGAGATGGCACTGGAGGTTTGTGCCTCCCTGCCCCACGATTTGGCTGAGAAAGCTCCTGAGCCTGCTGAGGGCACAAAGCCAGCTCAGCTCCAAGGTGGAGGGGAGTCCCTCGGCTCTTTCCTTGGAGCTCCACAGCTCTGACCCCCAATCCCAGCACTACCACCCCATTCCAGCCTCTATAATGGGCTGTCCCCAGCATCAGTGGGACACAGGGAGCATCACCAGCAGTTCTTGGGCACCTACAGCCTGGCACAGGGGGAAGTCAGGGTAGGGAGCATAGACATGGTGATTTTTAGACCTTGATAATGATGCCAGCTCCAGACATTCCCCCAGTTTGTCCCGGTGGCATGGGGACAGGCAGCCCTGGAACACCACTGCTGGGCACTGCTGCCCTGAGGGGCTGGCAGTGCTGGGAGCTGCGGGAGGCTCAGCCGTGCTGGCGCCAAGCAGGATGTCTGGACCTCTGCATTTATTATTTTTGGGGAGTATTTGGTTTTGCCATCAGGAGGAGCTGATCCAGCCTGGGAACACAACTGGCTCTGCTGGTTTCCAGAGGCTTCTGTCTTCCCAGGTGAACCCCAGGTGAAGCAAGGCAAGGGCAGGTTGACAGGGGCTTGTGCTGCTGCCTGCTTCTAACGTTGTTAGTTAAAATTGTAATTTTTTAACAATATCAACATGTGGGAAGGTATGTTTGGGCTGGTTTTTTGGGATGGTGGGAGGGCTGCATTTATGTACACGCTCAAGCCACCGTCAACCCCTCAAAAATGAAAACAGGTGGAAGTGGGTGTAAAATGTTTCATTGCAACCTTTTGTAACTTTTCAATACGAAGTGACCTAAATAAAATTTTACCAAAAATTTACAATTTTAGCGATTTCTGCGCCGGCAGCGGCCGCGAGAGGGCGCTCGGTGTCCACCAACACAGGTGTGACCACGGCCAGGTACCGACACCTGAACGCGGCCGGGTGCAACACACCCGGATAAAAACGGGGTTTCATTTACAGAGGATACCACATATCTATATTATATATGTATACATACACATATATATGTGTACAAAGTACAAATATAAAGTACAAAGTACATGTATGTCCATAGCTCTGTAAGACACTATACATATCGTTATAATCCTATAAAATATATCTTATACTATGTATTATAATATATAGTCTAGCTAGATCTATACATACAATAATTCTACAGTACATTATGTGTCTATGTACATTTGCATGCCCCCCATTTATGTTACATACATTTCTTTCTCTATAATCTCTATATATTTTATATCTTTCGTGTCATCGTGTTCTGCCAGGTGGGGGGAGGACAGGGAATTCTCCAAACACTCCACAGTCCCAGCTGGCTGCCTGTATCCAACAGGATGTTTTGGCTGCCCTACTCTTCACCCATTTTTGGCTGGAAATGCAATTGCACTTTCTTCCTCATCCAGAAGTACCACAACTGGGAAAATCCCAGCCCGTGGGCTGCATTCCAGAGGCAGTGTGCCCTAGAGTTGATGGATGAATGAAGGAAACCCTTCCCCATTTCCAAACCACACCAAAACCCCCATAAATGGGACTTCGCATCTTTAAGACACAACCAGCAATTCAGAAATGAATGTAACCATTGGGTGAGAAGGGAGCAAATCTCCCAAAGGAGTGAAAATCTTATTCCTGATTTTCCTTTGAGCTGGTACTGCTGCCATGAAGTGTTTCCATGGCTTCACAGACTTTCCTGGCTATACGGATCATTTCAGGCAGGACGGAGAGACTCACGGCTGTTTGTAAAAATGGATGCTGCCCAAAGGGAAAAAAAAAAAAAGAAAGAAAGGAACCATTACTTTCCAAACCCAGTTTCTCACAAGATGAAGCAGGATTCCTCTGGTTACCAGAAATACACGTAAGTAGGACTATGGGGACCATCTACACCTCAGTCTTAACATTCAGAGGCAAGTAATCCCATTAATCCCATTAATCAATTTATCAAGGTGTCTTCATCTTGCTGGGATTTTTGCTCTGCCAGCACTCTGGGAATGCCACTTGCTGTCTCAGGGCTTTTTTCATTTCAGGAGACTCAAAGGACTCACTTAGGTTCCTTTTTTCTAAAGGTAGGGGCTACTTCAGTTGTCAGAAAAGAGAAGCGCGAGCTGTTCCTCGGGGAACTCCAGCACCTCCAAGAAATGTTGATCCCAGTAGGATTTAGGTCTGTGCTGTTCTGAAGAACACTGAGGTGCAGGTTTTCAGCACCAAGACAAGAACAGCCAAATCTCTTGACTGCTTGGCTGGGACTGGGTTCCTCTTCCACCACCACCATTTTTGGCCTCTGTACCTGGCACCATTCTACTGCAGTTCTCTTGCCACCAGCTAAAACTGAATGCACTCCCAAAGTACAACACAGAAATGATCAGAGGGTGCATGGAACACTTTCCTCTGAGGAAAGGCCAAGAGAACTGGGATGGTTCAGCCTGGAGAAGAGAAGGTCCCAGGGATACCTTTTTGCAGCCTTTCAAAACTTCAAGGAGACCCATTTTTAGTAGGGCCTGTTGCAAAGGGACAAAGGGTAATGGTTTTAAGCTAAAAGAGGAGAGATTCAGGTTAGATCTAAGGAAGAAATTGTTTATGCTGATTGTGGTGAAACACTGGCACAGGTTGCCCAGAAAGGTGGTGGATACCTGAAAACATCCAGAGTCAGGTCAGACAGAGCTCTGAGCAACCTGAGTGAGTTGAAGATATCCCCACTCCCACTCATGGCAGGGAGGTTGGACCAGATGGCATTTAAAGGTCCGTTCCAAGCCAAAATCTTCTATGATTCTACTTTGAAAAGCACCAAGACTGGGGATTAACAGGAGAGGAGGACACTCGGTGCCTCTGAGATGAGCTGAGGAGAATTTCCCCTGCAGCCTTTGGCCCTTTACCTCCAGGAGCTCCCTGGCTGTCCAGCGAATGTTGGGGTTGGTGTCCAGGCAGGAGTGCAGGAAGGCGTGGAACAGAACTGACATCTCGCTGGGCATCCTCAGGGGCGGGTACCTGTTCTGGGTTATCAGGTCCTGAGCCTGGGGACAGAGGGAACACGGGACAGCCACTCAGCATCCCTGAGGTGACAGCTCCCCTGCAGGCCCCTCCCGGCTTTCTGATAGCTCCTGAGGCTTCTCAAGGGGCCCTGATCAACACTGGAGGGTCAGGAAGCAGGGAATTTTCAGCCTCCAGAGCAGTGGTGATAATGACCCTGAGAGCAGCTCAGCTGGTCAGAGCATGGTGCTGATAACAACAATCCCCAGATGGACCATTCACTTTAGAGTTGGACTTGGTGATCCCCGTGGTCCCTCCCAACTCAGAATATTCTGGGATCTGGAAATAATTCTCAGTAGTTTGCTGCCTTATACAAGGCAAAGGCAATCCAAACGTGGTCTTCCAAGAAAAGTAAAGAAACTTTTTCAAAAAGAGTGGAAGACTGAAATCTTCAAAATTCTTTCCTTCCTCAGGAATTAGCTGTGCAGCATTTAACTTGGTTTCAGCTAATAGTCATGAGATTTTACCCTGGCATACATTCCTCCACTGTTCCTTGTTCATTTGGTATAAGACCTGATCATTTCATTTTAAGGAATTAGGATCAAAAACTGAAAACTTCAAACTATGTTTACTACAAGTAGCTTTGCTAATAAACACTTGTAGAATTTTTTTTTGGGGGGTGTAATAGATAATTATGGCATTACTTAAACCAGTGACCCTCCCTGAAAGGCACTGGTCAGAGCTGAAAAAGACTTCTAGGCCTGCAGATACACTTGAAATGCTTTTCCATAATAATTTCCTAATTGGAGAAACTTGCTGATGTCATCCAGAGCTACAGCTCAGAGAGAGATCAAACAGAGCAGGAGGAATTCAAGCAGTACTGGAGGCCAAAATGGCACATTTTTGCACTGGCACGTGTCACTTCTCCTCTGATGAGATGTTCTGCAGGATCATTTCTAGAAGTGGGCCTTGCTGGAACTATTTCAGGCTGATTGGAGTGGGATTTTGGCTCATGGGAGACGAAACATGGCACAGACTGGCAAGGCAGTGGTGTCTGACGTATCTGCACCTTACCTGGACAGGGCTTTCTTGAAAGTACGGAGGTTCTCCCTCCAGCATTTCAATGGCCACGATCCCAAGTGCCCAGATGTCCACTTGGGTGTCATATTCCTTTCTTTTCAGAATTTCTGGTGCTAACCAGTAAGGAGAGCCGAGCACTGTGCACCGAGTGCGCCGCTCCGGGGTCAGCTGAGCGCACAGGCCAAAATCAGCTGAGGAGGAAAACAAAAATACTGGCAAAACCAGCTTCAACTGTGAAACCAAGCACAAGAAATTCCCCACTCTGAGAACACAGGGATGCTGTGCTGACCAAGAATACCTACTCAGTTTCACGGATCCATCCATCCCGAGAAGAATATTGTCACTTTTGACATCTCTGTGGATCACATTCTTTGAATGAAGGAAATCCAGGGCTTTGAGGCACTGAGACAAAAAGCCCATGAGGATAAAACTTAATTAACCTCATTTCATCACATAAGAAAAGGAAATGGCTCTAAAAGATTGAATTTCTAGGTGAAACACCAATTGTTGATACAGACTGTCCCCTCCAAACCCAGCCAGAATGGCTGCAGTGGCTGTGCTCTCTCCTTCCAGGTGACAAAGGAGGGTTTGTCAAAAAGGAAAACACCTCTCCCTTCATTATGAAGTGGATCAGTTTTGTCTGGGAGGCTGCATGACAAAGGTTTTATGTTGGCCTCAACAGCAGACTTGGAAGCAGCACATCAGTCACTTTTCAGAAGCAAACACCAGTTGGGGTGCAATGCTCTCCTTTTAAGCTGAGGGCTGTGAGAAACAAGGCTCTATTTTAATCTATTTTCTGCCACCAGCATGTTTGCTTTTACAGGCAAAGAATGCAGTGCAGACATGCTCCAGTGTAAAGAGGCAAAGTTTAGAATGTTAAATAAAATAAAGTTAAATTAAAAAAGAGAGTACGACGGCAGTGTGAGTGTAATAACAGAGTATAAGAAATGCAGCTGTACTGGCAGGCAGCTCACTTAGATGCCCTTTTATTTTACATATCATAACAGCAGCACTGAAACAAAGCCCTCAACATGAAGCTACTCCTGTCCCACCTTGTCCAAGCCACTGGAAGCACAAGCAGAGTCCCTTACCTCCCTGCTGATAGCAGCTATCACTCTTTCCTCCATAAAGATTTGGGTAAGAACGCTGGTTAAAGTGCCTCCATCCACATATTCCATCACGAGCCACAGGTCTTCATCAACCAGGTAGCTGAGAGAAGAAAACAAAGGCATGGAGATGAATGTGCACAGCTAAATTACCTTGTGGAAAGGATTGCAGGGGAGTTTTGTCTCCAGGTCACTTGTAAATGGAGGCAGAATAAAATGGAGACATTCCTTGTAGGCCTTGCAATATTTGGAATCTGTGCAGTCTAAATGAGAAAGACAAATCCATGAAAAAGGAGATGCCTTAGATGGCAAACAAGAGAAAAATGCAGTTTAGTAACAGCAGACATCAGTCTGGAAGCAGGACACTTGCCATCAACTGATTCATTATCTTATCAGTTCCACCATTCACTCCAGGAACAAGGCAACACAACTCCCAGAGTTATCCATGGGAGGAGGCTGTGCTCCACTGAGGACAGATGTTGGCCAACCATTTGGAAAACATTGCATAAAATACAGTCAGAAACAGGAAAATCTATCCAAAACTGGCAAATTATGTGGTTCTGCAAGTGAGAATTTAGTCTTTCTGGCTTCCACAGCAATGGAAAATGGTGGGAGCAGCCTAAGGGAGATAATTTCTATGATGGTTTATCAGCACTTGTCATTAAGGCATAGAAAATACAATCAACTTGAAAAAACCAAACCCCAAAACAACACAGAGGTAATGAGCTGACAGACTGTTGTTTTAGTAAGACCAGGTTTTTGAAAAGGCATTTCCAACTACATATGCCAGAAAAGATTAATGGAGACCATCCCCTCCCATCCACTGGAGATAACAAAGAAATAAGAAAGAGCTCCATGTTCTGCCAGTGCCCAAAGGGGTTTTTTAACCTTTGGCTTGCAGTGTGTGAATGAACATTCCCATGAAAACACCAGAACCACTCACCTGTCTATATAATTGACAATATTGGGGTGCCTGCTCTCCTTCATGATCTGGATCTCACTGACAACGAGTTCCTTTCTGCTCCGTTTGCAGAGAGGCATCTTCTTTAAGGCCACCTAAAATGAAATTGGAGACCGTGGGCTCGAGAAGTTCTGCTGCAGGGGACCACAACGAACAGGGAGCGAGTGTTTTTGGAATGATGAGGCTGGGCTGTGCCAAACTGCCCCGTGACCTTGTGATCAGACACCAGAGCACAGGAAGCAACAGGAAAGAGCTGATTTCTCCACTTGCTTGGGTGCTACTTAGAGGACATTTGCCAGAGATATTTTGCCTTGTAAACTTGGGACAAATTGTCCCTAAACTATCAACCACAGATCTCTGACAACACCCTGCACCCACGTGCTTCCCCCATGGCCTCAGTTTATCACCTCTGTTATTATTCACACAGGTTTTGCAAGCAGGATTTTGTGACTGTGAAAATATATCAAAACAGCTGGGAATCCTTTAGCAATTCTATGGGGTTTGGCCATTATTTCAACAGCTGCTGCTGGCCTTGGTTGCATAACAAAGCAAACACGTTCAGTACATGATGGATAAAATCCCACCCTAAAAGATCGTAACAGTTACACACAAAAAAAAAAAAAAAAAAAAAAAAAACAAACCACAATCCCCGAATTTTCTAACTTCTTGAACTTTGATTTTGCTACTCCAATGAGAATTCTGTACCACAGTTTAGATTTGCAATTATTTTCTGGGTTTCTAAAGAAATAACCCATTCTCTGGTATTTTAAGCCTTCATTATGTCCTTCTCTGTAGGATACCACTGCCCCTCTTGTGTTTTTCTGGTACTGAGTAGGAACAAAGTCTCTCCAAAATGTGTTTTGCAGGCTCACATTGGTCTGTGAGGAGCAGCCTGTGCAGGAAAGCTCAACTGGCCACCCAAAGGTGCAGCAGAGCTCCCAGCAGAAGGGAAACCCTGAAAAGCTGCACAATGTGCTTGGGGGTGCTGGGACTCACCACTTCTCCTGTGGTTGGGTCGATGGCTTTGTAAACAGTCCCGAAACCCCTGGAAACAAAAGCAGAAGGAGAAGAAAGGAGAAGCAGTTTAGGTGCTGGGAATGAAAGCCAGCCCAGACAGGAGATCTGTGCTGCCTGGAGTGTTTTAAAACACCTCGGTTCATCTATTCTTCAAAAAGCTGCACAGCAGCCCAGCAGCCCTCTGCCATGCAGGGTGTCCAGGAGAAAACTGAGGCTCGACTTGAACAAAAAGAGCTGGTGCACAGATCTTCAAAACCTAAGGGCAGGGGAAGGGTGTGCCTACAAAACCGGGAAAATAATATATTTAATTATTTTTCATTTTGCTTTGTTGTGTTGGGGTTTTTTTCCTTCTTTTGTGTGTGTGTATTTTTTTTCCCAGGGAATGCATGCTGCAGACTACACAGGGTGGGGTTTTGTGTGACAGAGTGAGAGTTTATTATTTCATCTCTGGTTTCATTTGCTAAACTATGTGGTTATAATCTGGATTACCGAATAGTTTTTAAGCAAAATATTTGAAGTAAATGTTATTGAGAACTGTTACCTGACAGCTGTGAGGTGGTAAGGTGCTCTTTTAGGCAAAAAAGTTTGAGGGATGGGAGATCTTTTGGGTGCTGCAGGTGAGAGACTGCCAGCATCAAGTTTTCTTTGACAACACCTTCTGACCACAGTTATTAATTCTGATCTGTACTGAGAGATGGGAGGATCTAAACCCAGTGGCTGATGATGTTTGGAGCTCGCCTGGCTTCATACTTGATATTACAGCAGCAAAATGCCTGGTCCATGACTTTGTAGAAGTAACTGCGATTGGACTTACCCTTGGGCAACCTTAACAAATTCAGTGTATCTCGTCACAGGGTCCCCCTCGGTCACAATGCTCCCTGAAAGAAACGAAATCACTTCAAACAGAGACACCACCTTCCAGCAGATCTGAAATGCAGCCCCACTGTGAGCCCTTTGTGAGCAACAACGACAGAGGCAGCTCCAAAGCACAAATGGCTCCACAGATTTTCTGATTTTCTACAGCCCTCTGAAGAGTTACCCCGACAGGAAACCAAGCACGTGGAGAAATATCCACAGGAGACAGAAATCAGAAAAGAACAGGTACCAAAGCAAGAGTTTGATTTCTACAAACATTTAAGAGAGCTGGAACAACATGACAACAGAGCCTTTATTTGGGAATAAAGACTTTGTGTGATTTAACAAAAGGTTTAATATTTCTGAAGATTAAATGTATCTTGGGTTCTGGGATTAATTTTTAAGAACAGGTGAACAGTGTTGCCAGGAGAGGAAGGGATCTTCCCAACTGTCAGCGGTTTCCAGAAGATTGCCTTTATGATTTTAAAGAACAGCATCTCATGTTATAATCAGTAATGATGGGGCTTTAAGATTCAAGACCCTCATCACTGATTACCAGGCTGAGTTCTGATGATGACCTTGCCTGTGCCACTTGAAGAACCACACTGCTTGTCTTCAATCTAATAGATTGCTGTGATGCATTTTTGCTCCGATGACTTATCAGGAGACTAAAGAGAATTTAGGAACCCAAATATTCTGCTTGATTTGGTCATCAGCACCCAGCAGTTCAGTAGTTCATTCACTAGGTCAAAGCACCTTCTTCTGAACCAGAAACAATCTCTGCTTTTGCCTTCAGCACAGATGGAAGCGCAGGGAAACCAAACCCAGTCAGAGCTGCCCTCAGGGACTCCTGAGAGCTCCTGCTTCCTCTGTCCCTTGGGCACAGCTGAAGCTGAGGGACACACACCCACACTGCTCTCTGCCAGACAAGAGGCACACCACACGTACTCAGTCGCTCCAGCACTTCCTCTGTGAGCTGTGATTTCTCCCATGGCTGGACCCTGGGTTCGTTCCGAGCTCTTGTGCTGGAGGTGTCACGCAGGAGAAATGTGTCTTCTTCAGCTCCTGCATCTCCCAGCAGAGAGCTCGTGTGGATCTGTGAGGAGAAATATGTCAGGAAGGGAGCTTGCAGGGATCCCCTGAGCTCACATTTCAAGTGCAAACCCTCAGGAAGATGCTGTTGGCCACATCCAGTGCTCTTAAACTGTTTTTTGCTGTCCACGTCACAAACTGAATGAACGAAAACAGAAGGCTGGTTTTACACAAGTTCACGGCCAGTTCCATGTTCAATTTTCATGGATTTTCTCAAACAGTCTGTGCAGAGGGGCAGGTATGCCCAGGAGACAGTTTCTCCTGTATCCTGCAAGGGAAACTGATGACTAAAAGGAGAAGTTCAAAACCAATTTTCCAGGTGCCAGTGGCTGGGGTGAAGCACTGTGGCAGGACTTGAGCCCTCAGCATCTCCAGCTCCTCTCTGACCAGAAGCTTGCTGCTCTGAATTGCACCAGTGGTAACCAAAGCTGGCACTTACTGATGCCATTTCTTCTTCTGCAGCTGCAGGTTCCTTGTCCACCTCCTCCTCCTTATCCTCTTCTCCAGGAAGGGAAGGAGCCAGCAGAGGTTCTGGTGGCAGTATTGTGGCCTGGGGACAGTCAGTAACATGAGTGAGAGTCTTCATTCTGGCACTTGGGAGGTTTGATAGTTACACACAGCTTTGAGTTGCTTCGACATCAGAAACTGATCTAGACATGCACATGCTCCTACAGCCTCAGTTCCCTGTGACACGTGTCACAGTAAAACTTAAATATCTATAAATTATGGGAGGTTGAAACAGCCCCAGCTGCTGCTCTGCAGAGGCAGAGCATTGCATCAAGTTGCCCCAAATTTGCTGTGTTTCCCAACTGCTCTAAAGCTGGGGCCACTTAGAGAACTGAAGCAAATCAAAGGCACCATTCTACACCTTCATGCTCTATTTAGAATGTCATCCCTTGGCTCCAGTAGAAATCCCAGTGAGGGACATCTCACAGCAAAGAGAGACCTGAGCTGGTAACGTGGGGACATCCTGACTGTCTCACCACTGCTGTGTCTGCCAAACACCACAGCATCTGCCGAGGTGTCCCTACCCCTGGCAGAGCTGTTGGGAAGTCTTACTCTGCTCTGGTGAACCTCAAGCTTCCTCTGAAAAGTGTGTTTTATTAAAGACAAGGAAAGTGGCATCAAGTGAAAATCTGAAGTGTGAATGTTCAAAGGATTTTAAGTTTATTATCCACACACTCTGCTGTGTACTCACAAACCCAGCATGAAGCTGCTCTAGCCCTTGAAAAAAAGGTGAAAGCCCTGTTCAGTCATTTGCTATTTATTGCACTAATATTAACCCTAATAAATTTGGTCAATATTAACGTGGATGTCATTCCTCTCTCTAAGATTGCTACTGCAACCCAACATTTATTAGCATGCATAGTTATTTAAAACCTCCTTTCAATGGTTCCAGTGAGTTCCATTATCAATTATAACCTTATTTATATTCAGCTATATATCCAGCTGCACTAAAGATAAATCAAGAAACTTGATAGAAATGGGATTCTAAGTTGTTAAAACTAAATTGAAGTGGGCTAATTAGACAGTATTGAAAATTGCTCTGAACGAGATATTCCACCATGGCTAAAATCAGCAATCCTCTGCCTGCAAAACCAGACTTTCATCTGTTTAAAATCTTTGAACAGAAAATGAGGAAACAGCCAGGGATCCCTTTGCTGCTGCTGCAAAACCAGACATGGACATTTTTAAGGCTGGCACACTGCTGCAGCAGGCAAAGCTCACAGCTTGCTCCACAGTTCTTAAACTCTAGAAATGTCAAAGGTTCTTTTCCCACTCACCAAAGGATGGGCTGCCCTGTATCTACCTCTGTTTAATTGGGTGATCCGATCTGCAGTGGGCAAGAGAAGATGAACCAGATGCTGTTAGAAAACTGCCTCTTGTGGGGAATCCTCCGTGGAACAAGTCAGCCCCAAGAGGAGAGCATTTTTCTTTCACAACATCCCTCCAGGAACAACGGTTCTTTTCCACAGTAAGCAGCAGAACAGGACAAAATACCAGATTAATCTTTTTCTACGGTTTTCTGTCTATTTTTTTGGTGCTGTTTCATCAGTAAATAAAATAAATAGAAACTTGGTCAAGAAAATGCAAATTGTTCTTTAATAGTCAATGATTCTGCTCTGCCCAAGAGCTAAAGCAGTTTTCTTTTCTTTTTTTTCTTTTTTTTTTTGTTTGTTTTGGGTGGTTTTTTTTGTTGTTTTTCTGTTATTAAATTGCATATGTTGGTTCTCTTTAGCTTGCTGAAAATGTTTCCCTAGAAAAGCTTTCCCAAAATCCCCCTTAGCCACGCGAGTTCTATTCTGACACAGCACAGGAACAGCTCCTGGGTTCAGGAGTTACACTTGGGAAGTTGTATTTCCGCATGAAGGGGTCATGGCTATTTTAGCACACATTGTCATTAGTGAAATCTTTTAATTATGGGGGAAAAAAAAGATGTTTTCCCTCAGTCCTGAAGATAATTGCACATTTTTTAGAAGCAGTTCTGAGAAGCTCTTCCAGTCTGCATTTTGGAAGTTGGCTGAAGCAGCAAAGTGAGGGAATTAGACTCCCCACACTGTCCTGTGTAGGGAATGGAATCCCCTCAGGGTTCCCCACATTCCAAATGCTGCCCACATTGAGACACTCCTTTCAGCAGAAGGTGTTGGCAGGAGCTCTACCAAACCAATGGCATCTTACTGGCATTTTTGTTCCAAAATCAGCTCAGTTCCTAAGGAAGAGCATAAAGAACACAGCGACCCCAGAGCCAGATATGCTGCACCTAGGGAAAGCACTACTTACTCCCTAGATGAGCTGTCACCAGCCAGGGTTTATCTGGATAAAAACACATTGCAGTTGTGACAGACAGAAAATCACCCGCTGCAGCACAGATTTTCCGGATCATTTCTGCAGAGCTGTGCTACAGCTTGCAGACCAGCATAACCCAAAAGCCAGATAAAACCCCCTGCTGGTTTGCAGGCAGCCCACTGAGAAATCCTGGAGGAGAAGGATCCTCGTGGAATGACAGCAGAAGGGAAGCATTGAGGAGTTCTGGATTGCAGGAATGGCAGTGTCCTGTTGGCACTGTGGGGACTTGTCAGCCTTTCACTGACACCCCAATGGGCCCTTGACATCACAGTGGCAGCTGTTGTAGGTTCACACTCTGTGGAACAGCTCCAGGCTGATTCTTGACCAGCTGGATGTTCAATTTTGCTCTCATTTTGGAGCCTGACATCCCTTTAAGGCAGTGAGATGTCAACCTTCCTCCTGATGTAAAGCTTGTATTTCTGCATGAAGCTCATCTGGAAATCAACTCTGCGCTTCCATGGAGTAATGATGAAAGGCTCAGCTCGTTTTCCTGGTGATTCTTTGACTCCATAACAAGACTCCTCTCTATTGGTAGACAAAACAGTGCCTTTAGGAGCTTTGCACAGGACTTTTGATGCTCAGTAACACAAACACCTTGCTGAAATGATCTCTGCTCTCTGATTAAAGGGTAAAACCCCACCCTGATGCAATTCATTTTCAGCACACCAGGGAACACTGTGGGGGAAAGACTCTGCCTCTCAGCTCTCACAATCCTACCACTGAGCTGTAGCACTGCTGCTGAGGATTCCCCTGGTCGAGCTCCTGTAGCTCTGCAGGTTCTCTGCTGTCAATGTACACAAAGCAGCTGGAAAACGCCTGATGCCCCTGCAAAAGCATATTCCCTCGGATTTGTGGGAAAGCTGCAGGATCGGCTCCCTCAGTGGATGTACAGCTCTTCAATCCTCCTCCTATCCAATTTCTGTGTGCACAGAAGATGCACTCAGGCTCTGAATAGCTTTTCTCTCTGCAACAATGGAATATCAGGGCCCTTTCAGAACATAATTTCATCCATTTCGCTCCCTTCCACCCTCTCATGAATTACTAATTTAAAGTGACTTAATATCTATTCTCTATTCCCCGTCGGCTTTGCATATTTTAATTATGGCTTTTCCTAATCCTCATTTTCCCAGAACAGACTTAAATAACCCAAATTACCCCATCAGTAACTGTCTTTGATAGCTCAGTTACTGTAGCTAGTTTGTCACTTTTGCCAAATACGCTATTTTTGAAGTTTTTTTATAATACCAAGTGATCACACACTCTGTTCCACTAGCTTTTAACTACAAACCAAAAGTGATCTGCTGCATGAAATGCCATCTCCATCAAAATCTGCCTTTTTATTAATGCTAAATCACTTCCTTGAAGATTTTAGTGACATTTTGCAGCAATGTCTTTGCAGTCTTATCTTGGAGTGCCAACGGCATGTGAGGACAGTGGGGTTGTTGGGAGAAATCCTGCTTGTCTCTGCTCTGCCTGAGGATTGTTCCAGTTCAAAACAGAATGAGATGATAAATGTCCTTTTCAAAGTGATTTTTCTGTCAAGACACACAGGCTTTTGTCAAAATGTTTATCAAGAGAGGAGCATTCACACAGCTATTTCTGCAGGGTGAGGGCATCTTTTGCCAAGACACTAAGTAACTACTGGTCCCAGAGAGCTGCTGCCCACAGGCTCTCAGGAGTGGCTGCAGCCATGTGCTTGTGCAGCACAAGAAAAAGAGTACCAGGTAAGTGAGGAAGCACCTGAAAAGAAAACAAGCTCACACTCAATAATGCAGAAATTGGATCTGTCGTATTATTTTAGGAGGCACGGAAAATGTGACCTTTGCATTTTTATTAAGCTTTTCCTCTGTCACTCTGAAGCAAACTTTTGGAGGGTGAAATTGCATTTATTTTCAGGAAATAGAGACTCCAGGGGGAGGGGATAGGCAGAGAGGGAGGGGCTGCAGGAGCAGACTGTGCCCCAGCAGCTGTGACCAAGGCAGGCTGCCAGGCAGTGGGCACAGTCTCAGCGCCTGTCTCATCAAGGTCATTGTGTTTTCCCAGTTTGGAAGGAAGCTCCTTGCAATCCTGTCTTTCTCTGCTCCAGGTAGGGCCCAGCCCCAACTCACTGAGTGTCCTCAGCAAGAGCTGGAGTAAGGAATGGCATTTGAACACAAGGCATGAAGTAAAACCGAACTGTCCAGACAAGAAATGCCAGCAGTGAAGGTGGAGCAGGATTCTGAGCTGCCCCAGGGCTCTTGGACCACACTTGGGTGTAAAATGTGGCACTGAGGTCATCAAAACAAAGAGAGCAAAGCCCAAAAGTGCCATGAGTCTCTGAGGAGTGGGGAGCACTGCCTGGGGATTAACCACAGCAACCACCAGAACTGCTCCAGGCCTGGGTTTCACTTTCCACCTGCTGAGACAGGGAGCTTCATCCAGCTTCAAGCATGAAAGAGCACGTCATGTTTGCAGTGTGCCTTGCTTCAACAGTGATCTTCTCATCCCTGGTGGTTTTCCTTCTCCACGAGCATCCATCTGTTGGGAAATATATTCAGGAAAAAAAAAAATTACTTAGATAATTAGCACTCAGGAACGATTCCTTTTCCAGAATTTCATTTAGTGTTATGTGAAGAGCTCTTTCCTCGCATGTTACCAAGAAATGCGCTCAATTGGGCTTTCCCACTAGCAGAGTGATCTGCACGGGGTGGCTTTACTTGACCCTGCTTGTGCAGCTGTCCAGGGTTTACTTTTACCATCTGCCACGCTCACACATCCCTCGCATCCGCACTTGCAACCATGTTCCTGCTGAGCTGAGACGAGGACGGGCCGGGACAGCGCAGCTTCACTGCAAGGGATCCCACACCCTGAAGGTCCAACCCGACCACGCTCGGAGCTCTGATTCCCCCGAGCGCCAACTCAGGAGCTCCCCTCACGCTGCACACCCCACTCCGGGCACAACTCCCAGTCCCCATCCTTACCCACGGATAAAAGGGAGCCCCTGGACTCCCTGCCTGCAGGGAAAGCCCCCCAAACACGGAGCCCTCCGCGCTGTCCCGCACTGCCCTCGCACAGCGGGGCCCCGCTCCTCACCCAGAGCTGCCGATCCCGTGTCATCCCTCCCCTGCCACCACAGGGCCGCCTCCGCTGCGTCCCCTCACGGCCCCCGCGCCGCCCGTCCCCAGCGCCCGCCACAGCCGGGCCCGCAGCCCCGTCCCGTCACTGCGGGAGCCCCTCACCTGTTGCCATGGTGTCGCCTCTGGGGTCGTCGCGCAGCTTCCTCCCGCTGAGGCAGAGGATGCCCAAGCTGCCCGCCTCCTCCAAAGCTCGGACGGAGAGGGCGAGGTGCGCGGGACCCCCAGCCCCGCCGCTGCGGTCCCGGTCCTGGTTCTGGTTCTGGTTCTGGTTCTGGTCCTGGTCCCGCTCCCAGCCCCTGCCCCCTGCCCGGCCGCCATCTTGGCGCGACCCCAACCAGCCCCTCACCGACCACCGAGGGGGCGTGGCCTCCTCCCGCCCCTCGGCGGCTCCCACCAATCAGCGGCGGGGGCGGGGCCAAGGGGGCGGGGCCAGGGGGCGGGGAGCGGGCGGCTGTGAGCCGCGAGCCGCCAGGGGGCGCTGCTGGGCCGGGACTGGGACTGGGGGAACTGGACTGGGGGAGACTGGGATTGGGGGAGACTGGGATTGCGGGAAACTGGGACTGGGGGAAACTGGGACTGGGGGGAACTGGGATTGGGGGGAAACTGGGACTGGGGGAAACTGGGACTGGGGGAGACTGGGATTGGGGGGAACTGGGATTGGGGAGAAACTGGGACTGGGGGAAACTGGGACTGGGGGAGACTGGGATTGGGGGAAACTGGGATTGGGGAGAAACTGGGACTGGGGGGAGACTGGGACTGGGGGAAACTGGGACTGGGGGAAACTGGGATTGGGGGAAACTGGGATTGGGGAGAAACTGGGACTGGGGGGAGACTGGGACTGGGGGAAACTGGATTGGGGGAGACTGGGATTGGGGGGGACTGGGGGAAACTGGGACTGGGGGGAGACTGGGACTGGGGGAAACTGGGACTGGGGGAGACTGGGATTGGGGGAAACTGGGATTGGGGAGAAACTGGGACTGGGGGGAACTGGGACTGGGGGAAACTGGGATTGGGGGAGACTGGGATTGGGGGGGACTGGGGAAACTGGGACTGGGGGGAGACTGGGACTGGGGGAAACTGGGACTGGGGGAGACTGGGATTGGGGGAGACTGGGATTGCGGGAAACTGGGACTGGGGGAAACTGGGACTGGGGGGAACTGGGATTGGGGGAAACTGGGACTGGGGGAGACTGGGATTGGGGAAACTGGGACTGGGGGGAACTGGGATTGGGGGAGACTGGGATTGGGGGAAACTCGGACTGGGGGGAACTGGGATTGGGGGAAACTGGGACTGGGGGAAACTGGGACTGGGGGAGACTGGGATTGGGGAGACTGGGATTGGGGGAAACTGGGACTGGGGGGAACTGGGACTGGGGGAAACTGGGACTGGGGGGAGACTGGGATTGGGGAAACTGGGATTGGGGAGACTGGGATTGGGGGGAAATTGGGGATTGGGGGAGACTGGGATTGGGGGAAACTGGGATTGGGGGGAAATTGGGATTGGGGGAAAACTGGGATTGGGGAAAGATCGGACTGGGGGGAAACTGGGATTGGGGGAAAACTCGGACTGGGGGGAAACTGGGATTGGGGGGAAATTGGGATTGGGGGAAACTGGGATTGGGGGAAATTGGGATTGGGGGAAAACTGGGATTGGGGGAAAGCTTGGACTGGGGGGAAACTGGGATTGGGGGAAAACTCGGACTGGGGGGAAACTGGGATTGGGGGGAAATTGGAATTGGGGGGCGACTGGGATAGGGGGGAGACTGTGACTAGGGGAGACTGGGATGGGGGGGGAGAGCCCGGGATTGGCAGGAGGCTGGGAGTGGGGGGTCCTGGGATCGGGAGGAATCCGGGAGTGGGGGGCCCTGGGATCGGGGGACCCTACAGCCAGGCGGGGAGCGGGATCGGAGGGAGGCCGGGATCGGGGGGATCCCTGGAATGATGGGAGCCGGGCCGGGAACGGGGGGCTCCCGCAGCCGGGGTTCGCTGTTGGCTCTGTGGCAGCACAGGACATCGAGCGCTCCTCGGGCTCCAGCTGTGCCAGCTGCAGCAGAGAGAGCATCGCCTGCCTGGGAAACAGGGAAAAAAAAGCCAAGCGAAGTATCTTCATGGCTGAACAAAGGGAATAGCGCCTGGAAGAACAGTTTTGTTCTCTTCCGTTTTCTCAAGAAAACACTTTTGAAGTAACTGTTAATAGGATGTGTTCACATGTAACAATAAATCATAAGCTCTTGGTGGGGGAGCACCCCTAAGGAGCTGTGCTGGTACCAGTGAGGAGCTGGGAATGATGCTCCTGTGGTTCCCATCCGTTAAAAGGCACAAACATCCCCCTTGTGAGCAAAATGCGGAGTACCACGAAAGTCGTGGGATTTTTGGCAATTGAGCAATTCTGGTGTCGGGTGGAGATCCTCTACACCCTCTGATACAAATGTGTGCATGAGAGGTGAAACGTTTCTTGGCATGTATTTCTACGGCTGCCCTGGCTTGGTCCTCAAGAAAAAACCAACTTTGCAATCACATAATGTAGTTTTGGGTCCATTTCACTGGAAGTGAACAGTCTCATATTCTGCAATTATGTATTAAAAAACTGTGATATGAGGTTCTTTATTTTTGCTATTTAAAACAAAAGAGAAACTACTGAGGAAAACAGAATTATGGAATCATTAAGGTTGGAAAAGACCTCTAGGATCACCAGCCATCAACACTGTCACAATGATCACCACTAAACCATGTCCTCATCTGCCATATCCACACGTTTTTTGAACGCTTGCAGGGACAGTGACTTCACCACTTTCCTGGGCAGCCTGTTCCAGGGCTTGACAACTCTTTCCATGAAGACATGTGTGACAGAATCCTGCTAAGTTTAAAGACAGAGAAAGGAAATCGTTCCAAAATTATTGGCATTATTCAAAACAGGTTTTGTTTTTGATAGGAACATTAGATTTCATAAATGGTTCTTACAAACGCACCTTTCCCATCCCAGCGATTGCAGTTTGATTTTTCCCTCGCTGCAGTTGTGAGGGTACGAGGTGTTTAATGCAATCCTAACTTGCCATCTCGTGGCATTTTTGTGAATTGCCACGGTTCAGTTTCTTTAAGTCAGTTATGGATTACGTTCATTTCCTTAGGAGGGGGTTCCTGTTTGCCCATTCACCCTCCCACCCAGGGGAAAGCCAGCTGGAGGCTGTTCTGCAGCCTGGAGTCATAGAGAGGTCACAGATGGTTGAACCAGGTGCTGTGTGGCTGCTGAAATTGTGGTGGACCAGAGGAAATGTGACACATGCCAGTAGACAAAGCAGGGATACCAGACACAGCAGCATCTATTAATTTTTAATTAATTATTTTCACTTAGTAATTGTGTGGAATATTCCTTTGCTTTTAGAGTAATGCCTTTGTTTTCATGCTGGGAAATGCTGGATTGCCTTGCTTTATCTTTGCAGGTGGCAGGAACATGAAATTGCAGGGAAGAAAAACCCCGTGGGATCACCTACAGTTCTCCTTGTTCCTGCTTAGCATCAAAGTGCACATTTAAAGCTTCTTAGCAAATACATGTAGCTCAACAGAATTTTGTTTTCTCAGTAATCTTCCAATTGCTGTTATTGTTTTATTTATTTGTTTTAATAACAGAACTATGCTGATTTCTTTCAGCTCTTTACTAACATGTTTGGGTTTGGTTTTCTTTGTGAGAAAGCCGACAGTATGCCAGGGTGAGTTTCTAAACCCTTTTTTTCCCCACTTGAATATACAGATCAAATTTTTTTCAGATAATCTTTCACTAGCACAGAAAATTAAGAGCTTGTAGAGCTTCCAGGGAGAATGATTGCTTAGAACAGCTTCTTTCCTGTGGAGGGGCCTAAGTGCTGATGCATCAGTGCTGAAAGTTATCTGGATCATCATTCTTTTATTTCTATCTTCGTCCTCTCCCCTTTCCCCTTCAAAACAAAGCACTGACCCTCTCAAGCTTTGTTTCAAGAGATTAACACGTTCAAGCACAATATTAATGCTGGTGATAGGTAAATAATTAATGCTCTGTGTTTGCCTGTCTGCTGGGGTGAAGACTGCCATGTAAATGAGTTGACACAGCAGAACTCCAGTCAGACTGCTGGAATCAGTGGACAGATCCCTGTTGGATTCTCTGCTCTCCAGATGAGACCCGGGGCACAGTAATTACACACCACATCACTGATTGCCTTTTCTCCTGCTGCTAATTGTTACTTCTTGGTTAGCTGAATACTTAATAGAGAAGAAGTAGAACATCATGTTGTATTGGATCCCTTTCAGTTTTATTTTTTTTTGGGGGTAATTTTTGTTCTTTTCCCTTTTGGAAAAGAAAGGGCTGGCTGCTGGCAGTGAGAGCCCCTTTCTTTTTAGTGTTGAACTGTTTAAGTGAATTTAAACGTAATTGTTAAGAATTTATAATTTATATTCCAGTCTTATGATGCAGAAATGATACTGGTTTTTTTTTTTTAAGGTTAGGGGGAGCATTCCAGGGATTTCCTGGCTGCCATAGAATACAGGATCATGGAATATCCTGGGTTGGAAGGGATCCATAAGGATCATCGATGTCCAACTCCCGGCTGGTTTTAGAGTTTTCCTGTAACCACAGAATGGGACCACAAGAGGTCAACAGCGACCTATAATGGCTAGTACCCCTTCTTTCCATCTACGAAATATATTATAATAAAAACACCTCATCAGACTAGATTTTCTGGTTATTTTAGAGAAGATTTTCTATTGTTTATGGAAATAATGATAAGATTGTTAAAAAAATCTCTTTTTCTAAACACATTTGAAGGGTGATGACCTAGCAGTCATTGTTCACTGTTTGCTTTTAAACAGAAAGAGAGTTATCAAAAACTAAGTAAATTGTCTAGCAATGTATGTTTTCCAGAGATCATGATTGGTTTTGTTCATATAATAATAAAATAAGCCTACATTCACTGTGCGAAATTTGTCACCATGGCCATTAATGTGCAAATTTATTCCTATATCTATATACGTATAAAAAAAATACTTCACTGACATGTTAAAGTGGAACATTGACTTCTTTCTTAAAAACTGTATTTGTTGTGTAGGGCTGAGACTGGCTGATCACCCTCTGACAGCTTTTATTGTAGCTGTTTGTGTTGATAGAAAGGAAGCATTTACACCTCCCCATCATTTACTTTACTGGCACCTAAACTTCAGTCTGGGCAGCTTGAAACTGCATTTTTTCCTCACAACTCCTTTTTTTATCATTTAATGTCTCATAATTGCTTCTTCCTTAAACAAGTAGATGAAGACCTCAGAATTAGCTGTTCTCCAGGGTGAAAAGGCTGAATGAGGGTAACACTCCAAGCTTTTTAATGGGCACCAGTTGTGTTTCTTCTTCATAGAATCAGAGAATGGTTGGAAGGGACATTAAAGCTCATCCAGTTCCACCTTCCACTGTCCCAGATTGCTCCAAGCCCCGTCCAACCCAGCCTTGGACAATTCCAGGGATGGGCAGCCGCAGCTTCTGTGGAAAACATTGTAATAGCAAATACAAAATAAAAAATGTCTTGCAATACTTTCCACGTGAATGACACAAGTATGATATAATAATAATGAATAACTGATGCAACAAGGAATTGCTGTTGCATATTTGCTCCTTTTGCATCCACAGGTAATACAGCGAGTTGCCCTTAAGTTCTGAAAAGGAAAACATTTTCATGTATGTGCTTTCAGAAGCTTTAAAAACAGGGGATGCCTTGAATAGAGAGAGTTCAATTAAAGGCGGTAATTTCAGAATATAATTGATAATTTTTAAGTAAATGTGGCCTTGTAACAGAATGCAGATGGCAAACCCAGTCTCCAGCCGACCCCGGGGTGTGATGGAGAAACAAGCAGGAGGTGCAATACATTCTATTAATTATTTTCACTGCTACAGTTGTTTGCTATATAATACAGGTCAACAGGGGTTAGCCTGAAGCTTCTCCTAATATATTAGTAAATAAATTTGAACAGATTTTAATTTGCTAATGGAAAGGTCTGAGCCAGTTGCAAATAAGACTGGAGCGACTTTGTCTTGCTCATTGCTATGCAACATGGCTGCTGCCAGCCATTCATACAAAATGTTACATTTCCATAAAGCACAATGTAATTTGTCACAGGGAGAGGGGGAAAAAACCCCACCAAAAATAACAACAACAACAAAAACCCCAACTCTGTATTAAAGATAAATGTGTATCATGGAGCAATCATCCTTACGGAGCCCGTAGAGTGTTGAACACCCGCCCCTGCAGGCTTGCAAAAATATCCAGCATGGAATCTTTGTGATACTTATATGTTTCGGGGAGAAATAAAAATAAGATGTGCTATTTCCAGGGGATATAAACAAGAGTGAGCCCTTTCCCACATCTCCTAATGATTTCTCACCCCCGTTCCAATTCACACAGCTTTCAGTGCTGCACATTCACACAACTGTTAACACAGCACCAGCTGCATGAACTGCTCGCTTCTCACTCTCTTTCTGCTCATGATAACAATCCTTAGGGTGGGGTTTTTTTCCCTTTGTAAGTATTTATAAACACTCTCGTTTTAGAGATGCAGGAACACAGAGGCGTCTGGGTCTGTGTCTTGCCCAGATCTAGACTGAAATTGGGAAGAGAGGCTGTTTCCAAGCCTGGTGGCGCTGCTTGGTTTTTCTGCCTCCTTTACTTTTCTTCGGGCAGGACTGCTGCGAGCAGAGATCATGAACACCTTTAAGCAATGCCAGCTGATCGCCAGGTACAGCCAGTGAACTGCTGGCAGGTGTTTTAGCCCAGCAATGCCACCCCATTGCTTCCTTTCGCTGGTTGTGCACCCGTCTTGAGCCTCAACATTCCTTCAATTAGACCACGAAGCTTCCCTCATGTGCATCAATAGTTTAATTACTTTAACATCTCCCTCTCTGGTAAGTTTTAAAACTTAGGTTGCACAACTCACTCTTTGCGTGATAAACAATAAATATAAACGCTATAAATGATTAGAAAAACTGCTGTCACTGATGTGTTCTTCAAACAGGCTTCAGTGGGGAGAAGGGGACGGTTGATGCAAACAAGCATTTGAGGGTTCATGCAAAGAGGGTTTACAAGTTAAAATGTGTGTCCTTAAACTGTATTTTCCTTATCTGCACACATCATATTTCTCACCATCAGCGCTTGTCTCCAGGTTTAAAATCTCCCTTGGTTTTTTTGTGGGGTGGGGTTCTGTGCTCGGTTTTAAATATCCTACCTGTTTGTGTTGCTCAGATGCATGAGGTGACAGGAAAGGCTGTTAATGTTTAAACCTTTGTCATTTTCACCTCTTCTTCTCTCTTTTGTGATGAAAGAAGTGGCACTCGATTTTAAAACGGACACAAATTAAGAAGCATCTAAGGATTAGTCCCTTAATTACAATAATCCTTAAAGGATTATTCAGAGATTGGCCCTTACTAAAGTTTTAAACTTAGCCATGCATTTTAAATCAGGAGCGGACTGATCTGTGGCCCGGCAACAAAAGAGAGGGTTCAGCCTTGAGCATGTTTGCATAAATATATTTAGGTTGAGAAAATAGTCTACAATACAACTACTGATGCAGGTCCTGTTTGTTACTGCTCAGCTGCTTGCCCAGTGAATCTCACGGCATTTCACCACTTTTCAGTAATTCAGTGTCCTATTCCTGCAAAGAAACAACCAGAAAGGGGAGCTCCCTGACAGGTGTGAGTTTTCAGGTAAATTCCTGTCTCTACCGTCCCTCAGCCTTGAGTGGGAGAAGTGGGTAAAATGCTCGGCTTTTTTCTGGCCATGTGGATTCCTACATCCAGGTGTTTCAGCTGCTTCTTTCTGTAAACCAAAAGTTAAAATAAAACATCTCGAAAACCTTCTAAATGGCAGTGATAATTTCACTGGCTGTCCCTGCAAGAAACATTTCTAGAACTTTCGCAAGCAATGTACTTAATTAATTAAGATTACAGAAGCTCAACTCACTATGAATCTTTCAGTATTTTGGCCTGAAATTGTAAACAACTCTAATTTGACTGTTTCAGGGAGAGAGGGAGGGAGGAAGGGAAGGAAAGAAAGAACGGCAGAAGGTAAATTATCTTCTACTCTTTTCCTAAATTGTTGCTGTAACCCTCAGCGTTTACCTTGACTCCTTCCAGAAGCAGCCAGAACTACTGTCAAGTAGCTGAGAGGATAAATCAAATGAAGAATGTCAATACATAATTCCACCCATTTTGGCCCAATGAATGAATAGTAAATATTAGCAGTATTTAGTTCTGCTGCATCTTTGTCCTAAACAACTTTATTCTCATCTACACCTTTTATTTTGTCCAAATCTCATCTGAATTACTCATTGTTTGCCAGTTCATTTCCTTTGTTACATTTCATAGGAAATCTTTTTCCCACATTAAAAAATAAAATCATTATGTCAAGTTGGGGCTCAAGGGGGTCAGAGGGGAACACTTCTCCTACAAGCAAGGGTTGAAAGAGCTGGGGTTGTCCAGACTGGAGAGGAGAAGGCTCTGGGGGGACCCTTAATAAATCCTTTAATAAATACCCCTTTAGGAATACTTTAATAAGAAAGGTGGGGACAGACTTTTTAGTTGGTCCTGTTTCAACAGAACAGGGGGTAGCAGTTTTAATCTAAACCAGGGTAGATTTAGTCTGGATCTAAGCTATAAATTTTTTGTGATGAGAGTGGTGAAACACTGGCACAGGTTGCCCAGAGAGGTGGTGGCTGCCCCATCCCTGGAAATATTCAAGGTCAGGTTGGACAGGGCTCTGAGCAACCTGATGGAGTTGAAGGTGTCCCTGCTCATGGAAGGGGGGTTGGACCAGATGGACTTTAAAGGTCCCTTCCAACCCAACCCATTCCGTGGTTCCATGAAAACAGCTCAGTCTTCCACATTGTCCTTCACAAAATGCTGTTCCCAGACAAAATGAGGGAACAGATAATAATAGTAAATAGCCCCAAGTATTGAAACTAATTTTCCTGTTCAGATTCATGTTCTGCTGGGATTCTCTTTGTAGTCTGCCCTGTGTTACACCCGAGAATTTTCCTGCGCTCGTTTCCACCCAGGAATGTCTTTGCCTCCCAAAGAAATTATACTGTGCCTTTGTAGCTGCTGAGTACAGCTACTGTTATTATAGAGCAGCTTAACCTGAGCACTGTGTATCTGCAATTTTAATAACTTCATTGTTCAGGAGCAGTTTGTATTTTAGAGGACTTCCTATTTCCATTTCTCTGCAGCATTTTTGGGCAAACCAGTGCAGAGAAAGCCACCTTAAAGTTCCTAAAGTGTCTTTGTTTTAGCTCAGCTCAATAAAACACTCCTGTGAAAATTAAACACCAACAGGTATTGAGGGGAGGAAAATTAATTTCAAAACTATGTGAAACATTATAAATTACGGTGTTAAAAATGATCCTGAGAGCTGTATCTCCCATGGAAACAAATCCTTGCATGATCAGAAGTTTTTAATCACTGGCTTGTTAAATTCTAAACACTGTGCCCCTGCTCTCGTTCTGCTGCAATCTTGATTCGTTCCCTTCTGCTTTGATTTTCTCCTTTGAAAGCCTGCATGGAGAGGTTAGAAGCCAAGGATAGCAATAAAAATTAAACCACA
Organism: Corvus cornix cornix; assembly: GCF_000738735.6. Taxonomy (NCBI): domain Eukaryota; kingdom Metazoa; phylum Chordata; class Aves; order Passeriformes; family Corvidae; genus Corvus; species Corvus cornix. Next base: position 17,451,189 of record NC_047058.1, on the reverse strand, counting down.
CAAAATCTACGCAGCCCAAACTCAAGAATTTTGGTTTTTAACTGTGTTAATATTTTATTGCATCTTAGACAGTGGCTGAATATTTTGAGAATAGGAATGGTTCATTTGAGTACATCTGATGGCAAATGCAACTCGCTGAAAACTTTTCCCTACATTATTCCACCATAAATACTGACCAGAGATAAAGTGATAAAACAGTGAAGTAATTTCTGTAAATATATTAGAATTTACTCTTTTTTTTGGCTAGTACACACCGTAATAAAGGATTTTATGCAGGGTGATAAAGGAATTACCTTTACTTATATTGCCCAAATCTGAAGAATGAAAGCAATTGCTTTGGTAATAAGCTTAAAGAAAGTTCTTTTGAAAATTAGTTACACATGTCAGCTCCTTATTTAGGATAAGATTCCACTCATTGATACTTGAGATTAAGGAAGAATAATCCACACATCCACCAGGAAATCTGCATTCTAGGGAGCATTTCCCCTACACGCTGCAGGAATTTGGAGGAAGTATGTGGGAAAGGCAGTAAGCTCTCAAAAGCAAAACTGATGTTAAATGTCTTTGAAAGCAAAACAATACAATTCCTAAGGCTTTTAATGCACTTTTGTATGCATGTAAAAAATTAGTTCCATTTATCTTTTCCTTATATAATTGAACAAAAGTACAATCTTAAGGCAAGCTCGCATTGCTTTCGAAATCAGATCGTGATAATGTCTCTTACTGTGGAAATGCTTTGCTTTCTAAAGCCACCAGACAGGTATTCAAATCAAGTCAAAATATATTTACTATGATTTTTTTTTTTTTAAATTATTACTTGAAACACTTTTTTTTTCTTTTTTTTCCTTGTTCACCTAAAATATATGTTACATCATTTTAAGTAAAAGATATTGTGGGGTCGACATTTAAAACAATTAAATTGTCCTTTTGGGTTTTTTTTTTTAATCAAGCCATTTTATATAAGAGGTGTTTTTGCATTAAAAATCTATTTATGGGTATAACTTTGCAAGCTTTACTTCACCACCCAGTTGTTAACAGCAGGTTTGGGTTTGTCTGTCCATCAATTTTCTACATAAAGGTTTTCAGAAGCAGAGCAGAGCCAGCAGTGCTCTGGGAGCATATCCCACAGTGAGTAGTGTGGAACAGCAGGATTTAGGTTTTTGGGAACAGCAGGATTTAGGTTTTGGGGATTTGATTTTAGGATTTGCCACCATTCCTCTGCATCTGTTTAGAAGAATATTGGTAACTGCAGCTGATGCTCCCCAACCATCCCCTCCTGGATTAAATGGAGAATTGTGTTTAAGGCTTATTTGTGAGCTGTACATCAGCTGTTTCTGTGCACAGGTTGCAATAATTATTATGAACAAGGGGTTCCAATAGAGGTAGGAAGTCTACTCACATTTCCAGTGTGACACGTGGGAAATCCTGGATGTCTGTAAAAGGTGGAAGCGATGGTGGGAAGTGGACATGATGGCTGGGCTCTCGGAGGGGAAGAAGGTGTGGGCTTTTTACACGGATTCTTCTCATCAGTGAAAGTCTAGAAATGTGGAACATCAGAGAGTTCTGCCACTGTGTGGGATTTGCCTGAGCTTTGGGAGCAGGGAGTGAACTGAGTGCTTTTCCCTGGCCTTTTCCACCTCCCCAGGCAGCACAGAACCCCGAACAGCAGGGGTTGGAAGGGACCCCTGGAGATGGTCCAGACTGACCCCCCCAGCACGGCAGGGTGGCACAGGGGCACATCCAGGTGGGTTTGGGATGAATCCAGAGATTCCCCAGCTCCCTGGGCAGCTGTTCCAGTGCTCTGTCACCCTCCACGGAAAGAGGTTCTTCCTCATGATGAGGTGGAGCTCCTTGTGTTTTAGTTTATCACCTTACACCTTGTTCTGTTGCTGGGCACCACTGAAAACAGTCTGACACCTTCACCTGGCACTTCTTGGAGATATTTACGTGTATTAATGAGATCCTTTCACAATCTTCCTTTGTCTAAATATCTCCCTCAGCACACTTTAGATTTATTTCTTGAGGAACACAGGCTAAACCCAAGACAGCAGGAAGTGGATAAGATTACGAATTTCCATTTTCCAAACAACTGAAGAAATGTGTGTTATCAGACAACCATTTCGACACATCAGGGGAGCAATATTTAGTGGCTCTGTTAAGGGCCTGTGTCTTTCCTGGGTATGGCAGTGCTTTGGGAAATGGAGAAAAGTTTAATTTCCTGCTTTGCCACATAGCTCCTGACAAACCACATCCCCTCCTCTTGCCAGTGCTCCTACTTTTTGTTTGTGTCCCCTAGTCTTCACAACAGAAACTTTCTCCTACTGCTTGGTTGTGCAGCATTCATCAAAACAGGATTTTGATTTTGGCAGGAAAATCTTTCAAAAATATAATGTCATACTAGTAATAAACAGAACTAATACGGAATACATCACTCCCCAGGAGTGGAATAAGAGGTTACTACAAATTCACTGCATTCAGTTATGCATGTCCTTTGTAAATTGACAGAACACAAATAACGTTTTCCCTGCACTGCCTGACCTATTTTCTAATCTGCTTCTGCTTTCAGAAAAGACATAATAACTGTCTTATTTTTACTCACCTTTCTGACCTTGATTCATCCGTGCTATTCCTTTTGTGCTCATGAAATCAGCTTTAGCATTGAGAACGACTCTTTAAAGAGAGGACATGTCCTGCATGTGTTGCTTTTTCATTCCAGGCTCTGTGTATGTGTGTCTTCATCACCTTATTTAGTATAACAATTAATTACTTTGTTTTTGTCAGCTGACAGCAGAAATATCCATGTCAGTATTCATAGGACTGATATCCTTTAATGCCTCTCTTAATTTTCACTCTGGCTGTTAAATGTCAGCAGAGTACTCAGCTCTTTGTAGGAAGAGCATTTACTCTGATGAACACTTCATTATTTCCCAGCACCATCCTAAAAATTCTGTGTCATTTTATTCTAAAATGATCCAGGAATGCCCATAAAATGCCTAGGACATTAAGGGGGAAAAAATGCCATGAGACCATTCCTCGGATGAGCACCAGTGGCAAGAGTTGGACTGGGTTTGTGCAATGGGAAGATGAACATTTTATTTCAGTATTCAAATCCTGAGTTTTATGCTCTGATAAATACTTATATTTTCTTGGCTTTCTGTCCCACCATTTATTGGGATTTTTTGGTTTGGTTTGGGATTGGTTGGTTGGTTTGTTTTTGTGGGTTTTTTAAAATTTAAATACTTTAAAATTTATTCAATGAAACTGAACAGAAACCTGGAATGATGCCTCAGTGCGACCTCAAGGCAAAAGACTGAAGAGAAACAAGACTTAATACCTATTCTTGTGGCATTCAGAGCAGGCTGGACATATTTCAAAGCCATTTTTACGTGGCTGTCACAGTTTTTAAGGGATTCCCACTCACTCCCATCTTTTGAAACCTCAGCTAAGAGAGCAAGTGGACCTAGTGCATGATTTTCACTATTTGAATGTTTAGGTACAGGTGTTGTTGCAGACTGAAAACACTGAGGAATAACCAAGAGGAGATTTCCTGGTTTTCAAAGGACTGTTGAGAAAATTGAAGAAATATCACCAAACACCAACCCCGTCAGCTGTGATGCCGTATCTCACACTTGGGTGAGGCACTTCGATGCAGGGGGCACTTGAAATTATCTCTGTGAGCAAAAATTTGGGGGTTTTGGTGCTGGCTTGCCTCCCTCTGCTCAGTCTTTATTAGACCTGCTGCTGCCTGTGTTACCTTCAAGTGGAAAGTTAAACGGGACTAATGCATAACCCATGAAACCTCTGCACACCATTTCAGAAGGTAGGGCCATCAAAAAGTTCATGCTAAGTAGACTGCTCCATTCAACCACAAAGTGACATAAAGCACCCACTGTTCATTCAATAGAACACTCAAGACAGGGGGCAAAAGTGCTCCAGAAAAGCAGGTTTGCTGCAGCAGCTATAGACACGTTTTTCATTTCATCTTTCACCCAAACCTCTATCACCTTCATTCAACTGTTAGAGGAGATTGGCTCTCTCCTGATAATGTTTTTTCAGCCTGTTTGCTGATGTCAAGAACACTGAGCTGCTGGATGTCTATTGCACCTTTACAGAGGTGAAAAGCAATAAAGGCTTGGAGTCAGCCCTTTCTGATAAAAAAAAAAAAAAAAACAACCAAACCAAAACATACACATTTAAAGAACCTTTTATTTTAAAGTGAACTGTGCTATATTAGTCAGTGTAGATGCACCAACTTAACTTTTCCCCTATTTAAAGTGGGATTTTTATTTGACTTGCCTCTGCTGAATCAAGTAAAGGCAAGAACTTACAAAAGGCTCAGGGTTTCAGGGAGTTTCTGCTTCTAGATTGGTAATGGTTATCCTCACCAGGGAATAGAAGCTGCATCAAAGTAGAATTACAAGAACTTATCTGGCATGTCATTACGTGCATCCAATAGCTTAGGATCTGTGAATGGTTTTGGCAAAACCAGTATTGCACCCTCTGCCCTCAAACAATCCATAAAACAAGCAGAAGGCAGTTTTGGACCTTTGGGGGGTTTTGTTCAACAGCAGACCCTTCCCACTGCTCCGTTTCTCAAATGGACATGGACAGCCTTTCTCCGTGGCGGAGGGAAACGGGGGCTATGCCAACACTCCTCCAGGTTTATATCAGCCTTAGCACGAGTTGCTTTGCTGAAATAGTTATTGGCTTTCTCTGGTTTTGCCCTGAGCCTCCCATGTTCTCTTAAAAGAGGACAACAGCCATGAAAGAATTCCCATTTCAAAAGCAGAAGCCAAGAATGATGGTTCTGGAAAAGGAGTCGTCGAAGCAGCTGGATGGACATGCTATTTTAAAAACCCCTGTTTTTTTACATTTTCTCCCTTAAAAAAAACCAGTTGGGTGAGACCCAGTGCAATCCTTGAGCTGCCTTCCCTGTCCATATTCCCTCAGCCCTGGCCCTGGGTCAGCAGTGCTGGAAAAACCCTTCCCTCGTTAGAGGCTGGAGCCGTGCCCCGAGTGAGAAAAGCCGGCGCTCCGCGTTCAGCTCCTAATGGACAGGTGTTCGCGGCACAAAACCCTCCCTCACAATCGGCCCTAATTAGCACCTTTATCAGCAGCCTCCCCAGAGAGCCCGGAGAATGAGCAGGCTCGAGAGTGAGCCCCCAGCCCGGCTCATCGCTGGAGGTGAGCCCTGCAGGTCAAGGTTGAGGGGCAGCCTGAGGAAGCTTTGCCTGGGCTCTGCCTGCTCCATGAATAGAGGACTTCAGTCCCCGGGATTGTCAATCTGGCACCTTTCAAAAGCACTAAATTCACTTAATTAACAGGCAGGGGGGAAAAAAAAAAAAATAGCCTTCCCTAGCAACTCTTGCATCAAATGGCACTTATGTTACCTTATATTCTGAGCACCTAACCCTATTAGCATGGCATTGTGTGCTCCTCTTGGAGTGCCTTTATGGGCACACCAATCTTAACATCCACACTAATGTAATACCGGGAGATTTAGCAGCATTTTCAATTAAACTGACATTAACGAGTAGAATTTATGGCTTTTAACAAAATTTATTTTCTGTTATCTGCTGTACACCCTTAATATTACAGAAAAGCTTTATTCCCCGTATGAATATTCCTTTCTTTTTCTGTGCAATTAAATCACTTTCTCCATTGAATTTCATGCTTTGCCTGGTCATTTTGTCCTTTTCCTTCTTCTTTTTTCTTCCTTTTTTTTCTTTTTTTCTGTTGGCACAAGGCAACACTTTGCATTGCTGTGTTCTCATGAGAGATCAGTTTATTGTCTGCTGGGTCTACAACACAGCACAAAAACATAGGCCTCATTTTCTTTCCAAAGGGATGCAGGATATACTAATTTGTACAACAACATAATATACAGACAGTAATTACCTATTTTTGCCCTGTTCTGAGTGTGATTATTCATAGTTGTGTAATTCTTAGGGCTACAGGCACGAAGGGGTCTGCACTTCACAAATTTGTTTTTAACAGTAGATAAGTGGAGTTTTCCTGGTATAAAACTCAGATTTCTGAGAAACCTCTTAATAGAGTCTCTTAATACTGTTGTAAGTACCCATATTTATTCCAGTAGGTAATGTTTTCCAATAATAATGTGTTTACTCTTCAGGTTGGAGTAGATGATTATGTTCTAAATTAGCTCTCAGTGAATAACCAAGTTATACTTGGCAACTTTGATTTATTTTTTTTTTGGTCCTAAAACATCCTTTTGCATCTCCATTTTTCTTCTCCTGCCCAGAGCTCTCTCTGTTCCCTGTTTCTTTCTGTAGAATCTGAGAAGGACATTCTCAGCTCTAAAAGTTTTAGGTGAAAACTACTCTGAATATAAAAAGTGTTGTCACATGGTGCTTTCTGAGCAATGGCAGCTGGGAGAGGTTTTCCCTCAAGAAAACAAAGTGATCTTCCAGATATCTGATGAATTATCTTAAAGATAACGGGGCAATACCTTTCTTGGTGGACCTGCTTGCTGTTGTGGCCCAAAAAGCAACCCATTTTTTGCATTATCCTTATTAATAAGGCTTTAAGGTAATAAGGTGTTGTTCAGAGTGGGTGCTGCCTCACAGTAGCTAACACACATCAGATAAAATCACAATCAATACAAAATACATTGATTTTACTTATAATAAACCTAAGTATGGCAGCATTGACTCTCAGTGAGTCAACTTCAAACTAGCTCCTGATCTTTTTTATTAACTGTCTTTATTTCCCACCCCCCCACCCCCCCGAAAATCTGTTTTACATTAATGAATCTGGTATAAAATTTCAGTTCATTTTTAAGCAATGAAGAATGCTGTCAAACCATAGGAATAGATTAATTTCAACACCAGAGGGGTGACAATACAAAGTACAAAATTCTGTTGTAAATGACGTTGTGAAATACTTTCTAAGTGAATTTTAGTCAGTGAATCATTCCTGGTCCAGGATTACAAGGCTGCTTTTAGCTGGTATTTCGTCTCTATGGTTCAGTAAATGATCATCAAGGGTTCTTTCTGGAATTTGGCTTGGCTGCCCACTTTTGCAGCAGTGTATCACCAATATGTCTTTTGTCACAAGGAACGTGGGAGAGCGGGTTTCCTTGACTCCTTTATGTTTGATAATCCATCAGGAAAGACCAGTTCCTTGTGCCTGAGCAGCCTCAGCGATCCCACTGAACTGGGGCTGGCAGGACTGACCCGTTCAGGGTCGCACCCAGGTTCCCACTCCTGTGGTACCGGTTTGGTCGGGTCTGTTATCCTCCATCACAACATTTACATTTGTGAGGGGATGGCCAGTGAACTCTGAGCAGGTCTCCAGGATTCCCTGGAATCAGGGCACATTTCCAGGGCAGGCAGGAGTCTCCCTGTCGTGCCCAGCACGAGGGAGGCATGCATACCCTGAGGCAGGAGCAGATTTCCTGCTCACACCCTTCCAGGCACAGCAGGATTCCCACCTTAAGGTTACAGGCAGGACTTCAGTGGAAAGTAAATCTTTCTCTTCTAAGATCAGTCTTTTTTCAACAAGCCCTTTTTACCTTATCTGCAGTTTCTCAGAGACTTTTCCTCTCAGTCCTCCTTGCTTCTTTTCCTCATTGTCTATGTTGTATTCAAAGTTGACCTGGTCCAAACCTCCACCCTTACTTCCAGTTATCTTTGGCATCCCTCTGCTTTCTCCTCTCTTCAGTTCATCCTAGTGGGTAAAAGCACCATGATTTCAAAAAATAAAATACAGTGTTCAGTCAAAAACATCCCGATGGTGCCCTGAAGAATACAGTGATCCTAAACCAGAGCAAAATTCACTGAGCATCGGATGGAATATCACCAAAAGTCTCCAAATGTGTAATTAGGCAAAGAATAGGGAAAAAAAAGAGAAAAAAGCACTTTGGTGAGATGTATGGAGACAAATTAATGAACAAAACCAAGCAAAGTGGGTAATGATGAAATTTTCTGTCAAATAGCTGGACTAAAAGTGTGTTGGTAGAAAAGCTGGGGATTTTCTGGTCAATATCTCAAAACACATCACCTACTGCTAAGCATCTGTAACGAACCAAGATGTGCACTGCAACTACAGTAGAGATATTCCATATCTCTTGTTTTAGGCTGTTTTCTAAATTGTGTTTCTATGAGACTGAGAGCAATCTAGACTCAGTACCATCAATTATTTTAAGCACTTTAATTTTGGTTAATATTTTCCTTTTGTGCTTGCTGTAATCCTGGGACTCCAAAAGATAAATAATGTAATAATTAAACAATGATGCACAGGTAATTCTTTTATTCCTTAACATGAAACTCTTGTGACTGATACGATTTTAGGAGATTGATCTCTTGGATAAAACTGGGTATTGTGAGAAAACCCTTCTAGAAAGGAGCATTGCAGGCCTGTTTTATCTTCTTTTACTGCCAAGGACAGACTTCCCCATTTCTCTGTTGGTCCATTCATTCCAGCACTGCAGCTTGGAGTAAATTGGAATAAAATTGGATGTGAACATGTTAGATCACATCTGTCTGCTACAACTGATGGGAAAGGGGGTCCTGATTTGTCTCCAGGAGAAGGATTAGCAGAACTCAGCTTGTGCATGTGGCTTTCAAATGTGATTTTCTTTTTCTTTATGGCAGTGAATGCAGTAACTGAGTTGGGCAGCTCTGGATATTATTAGAACTTTCTTTAAAGCAGCAAAGTCTAAGAGCATCCAATAAAAGATTTTGGGAAGGGTCTGATCACCTGAAATTGCACACAACATTGGTACTGTAGATTCCCAAGAAATGAGATTTTTATGCCTACTATGGGCTTCTCCTGGGCTGAAATTGGGTGCATTCTTTGATAAATGGGCCCCCAAAGAAGAAATATGTACACAGTTGTGATAAACCAGCTTATTTTTAAGTCAGATTTGTGAATTTGAATCCACAACTGAAAACAAGGCCATGCTGTGGGAATGAAGACGAATATTTAGCACAAAGTCAGAAATGGGTTTCTGAAAATAAGAGATTGTTAAAGTTGTGGTGAACATGTACAAATTGCAAAATATCAGCAAGTCTTCTCTGCTGCAAACTGATCTAAAGCAGCTTTCCTGTTTCCCCAGCAACCTTGAGCAATGCCAGCTTGTTTCTTTGGAAGTAAATTAAATGTGACTTTCAAGTAGTTCATTATTTCAGTGGCCACAATGCCTTTTGGAAGCAAGGACTTTTGATAAATCATATTAGGATTTGCTGCACTTCTGAAGGGAGGCAGATAAAGGATTGCTGCAGAAATAGTTTTCAAATCTAGTACTTTTTTTTTTGTAGAAATAACAAAAAATATGTTTCTATTGATAAAGGGGAAAAAAAAAGAATAAACTGTATTTGCTGGATGTAAAGAAAGGTTAAATATTATTTGGTGCTGGAGGTAGATGTGAACAGCCCTCAGACACAGCTCCACCGCAACTGTGGGGCTGAAACATCTGGAAATGCTGGAAGAGAATGTCCACACTCAGCCCAGCCCATCCAGTGTTCAGGACTTGGTATCCTGAGAAATCCTCCAGCCTCTTCCATGACCCAACCTCTGTGTGTGTATCCAAATTCCAACGTCTCCAGAGGGTCTGTAGGATGCGCAAAAATGGGCTGTGCAGGGTTTTTGTACTGATTTTTGGCTTGCTTTTGGTGGCAGAGCTAGAAGAAAAATACAGTGGAAATAGGAGGTGTGCAGGTGGAGCTACCCCTCCGTGCTGCCTCTACAACAGGCAGGCATTTCCCTCTCAGGGGAAAAGACAAAAAACTTTCAATTCCGTGACTACACATTTCTTAACCTGGGTTTCAGCCTTATGCTGTGAGAATCTGTTGCTTTGCCTGCCCACCTGAGTTCCCTCACGAATTTCCACTGATTTGTACCTGCTTGAACACGAATCCTTTCAGATTTGGTGCGGGCTGAAGTTGTTTTGGTTAAGTTCTGGTAGGAGTTCAACAGAACTTCAGGTCAGTCAGTGCAGATTTAGTTTTATGTTGGGATGAAACCCTCTCATCTTTAGTACTTTCCAGGCTGGGAGAGAAGCATTCAGCTTTGGTGCTTTATTTAGTGGAATAAAATTAGGAAAGAAAGCTTATATGGGAGGTCGGGTTTTGGTTGGTTTGGATTTTTTTTTCCCCCAAAATATATGGGTTTGCTGGAAAGAGCGTATGGTAAATATTTTTATTTTTAATGAAAGCAAAAATCTGTCATAGAAAAAAAAATGGGTTTTTTTTAAACCAACAGAAGTCTGTGTAAAAAGAAACCCATTTTTCACTTAAAAGCAGTGTCAAGGAAGTGAGATTATTGTCAAAGCAGTGTGGATCATGACTGGTCCTGGCTGAGCTGATCACATTACACAAGTTATTTCAGTGCATAATATTGCTACTCAAAGGGACTTTGAATGGAAAGAACCACAGCAGAGAATGGAGCAGCCATTAACCGTGACATGGAATACTGCATCTCCCACCACCATAATTCATTACTTTTTTGAAGAGTTTACTGGGCCGGAGTCTTGTTTGGTGTGGTCAGAAGAGCTGCTTCAGTAAGAGCCATAATCATCAGTTTATTTCCCCAAATGTGATTTGTCTGAGAAGACATCCATTTGTAAAAGCAGGAAGTGAGAGTGCCTCACATGTATGAATTTAGTTAAGAAATGTCACGGTTATAAACACCACATTTTCTTTTCATAATAACTTTTCCTTCTCAAGAAATAATTTCTTTAAAAATATTGAGAAATGCTAACCAAAAAGAAAATAAATATCAGAACATTTGACTGACAAACTGCTTATTTTTCAGATTATTGGTGTGGGAAATATTTACAAATGTCAGTTTTTCCATCGCATTTGGGAAGAAAATGTTGAAATAAACTGAAAAATGAGAGCAATGCCATTCCCCTCTTGAAAACCTTGACCTAAAGATTGTCTGATTCTCTAATAAAGGGCAGCCCTTCAGGTGTGGAGAGAATTCTTCCCCCGAAGGAAGCCACTGCTGTGCACCTGGACCTTCACAAATATCTGAGCTTTGCCTTGGTTGCACAGATGTGGGGCTGAATCTCACCCTGACACGTGGCAGCTGAAATGGCCATGGAATCATGGAACCATTTGGGTTGGAGGGGACCTTAGAGATCATCCAGTCCCTGCCTGGTGGACATGATGCCTTCCACCAGGAGCACGTGATGCCAAAAACTCTTCACTGGTAAAACTCAGCCCTGGGGTCAGCCCCTGTCCCCAAATGACAGCCTTGGGTCTATGGTCTTGTCACCCTCACCCAGAACCCCCAAGTCTGGCTCAGTGTCCCTGAATGTGAATATTTCTTTTGTAAGTGATTGCTTGTGGCGTCTTATACCCTTATCTCGGCTGGTGCAGCCCCCTCATGAATATTCTGCCCATATGGAGGACTTTTCTCTATCATTGCCCATTAACAAGGAGGATAATCACTCATCCGGTTATCGGGAAGTCAGGGAAGGCCTTTCCTTGAGCCCTCAGTGTGGAGAATCATGGGACACCAAGGGAGGTTAAATGTGCCTGACATTATCATCATTACTTTTTTTTTCCCCCCTGTGTAATTACTGTATTATAATAAAGTTGATCTGAGTTAAAGAAATGAGGTATTAAATTCTGTTAGGGCTAAAAGATCATATTAGTGACTCTTCTACCTTTTTTTAGTCATGGGACAAAATGCATTTTTGGGCTGATATGTACAAGTGAGCATTGTGTCACCAGACCCCCAGGAAGGTCACAACTGTGCACAGAAATGATGTTTTATTACACAATTTCTCTGAAGAGAAGTTGCTCCAGTGTGAAAGCAAAAAGGGGAGGGAAAGGTGTAATGATGCATCATTACCAGCAGCAAAACCACTGAATTTCAGGTTCAGGCTGAAAAGTCTTAACCTCTAGAAAATTTGAACAGTTTAATAATATTAATGAGCTTTTCCGGCCTTTTCTCAGCTGCTCCATCACAATTTAGTCAAGTTTTGAAAAGTCAGTGCACTAAATGCGTTCTTGTACATTAACAGACCTCAGTATTTTTGCAAAATACCCTGTGCAATTGGTATAAATGCAACACAAAACTGGCTCAGTTACTCTTCTCCTGGCTGTTCTGGATCTTGCCAACACTGCTGCAGAGCCAGTGAAACCAGCTTGCTTCCACTTAGGATTTCAACACAAAATCAAGTTTTCTTTAAATTACATTGCTCATGTCAAAAAAAACCCAACCAAAACCAAAACCCTAAAAAAACACCACCAACAAAAACAATCAAACAAACAAAACCAAACCAAAAAACCCAAGAAGCAAACAAAAAAACCCCATATAACCCCCCCTCCACCCCCCTAATAATATTCAGTTGCACAAACATCATTATTGCTGTAGCTTTTCCTGCTGGAACTTTGAGAAAGGGCCATCCAAAAAATGAGAAACATACTGTTTCTGACACAAGGCAATATCCTTTAGCCAAAGTGGGAAATACCTCTTGCTCCAGAACCTGCAGTTTTCAGTTCACTCTGGGGCCTTTCCAAGTTGCCCTGTTTTGTATTTGCTTGGAAAGTTTCAGTCGTGTGCCTGGTTTTCGATCTTATTTTCTTGCAAGTGATGATTTGGGTAGAACCTCGTGTTTTGAAATTCAAAACTTGGTTTCACTGTGCAATATTTCCCTATTTCACAGGCTTTAAGAAACTGTCACAGGATTTTATTTCTTATTTGTCTCTTACAACGAACATTTTTCAGTTCATTTCAGGAAATAATAGGCTGCTGATTTCTTGAGTCACCTGATGCAGTTGTCCACTGCTCAGTGTTGCTGTCTTTAAGAGCATTCTCTGGGGCACAGAGGTGACACCTAATTACTGATGCACAGCTCCTGCCAGCAGCAATTTTCAGCCTGTAAAATCTGCTCATAATTGAGGGAGAGAAACATGTAAGGTATTGGTAAAGTCATACTCGACTAGGAAAGCTTTCAGGAGGAACAGAGTAAAAAAAAAAAGGGTATAATTCCTGGTAAATATGATATTGTGTCTTAGGGATTAATGGGATATGGGAGCTCGGGTGCCATGATATCAGAAACAACTCTAATAAAGCCTGAGAAAATGACAGTGAGTGGCAAACATAGGACAGAGACAGCCTGAAGTTGCCCACGTTGACTTCAAGCTCCTTTCCAGCCCTAAGTATTCTGTGATTCTGTGATGTTATGACTGCTTAATTTGTAGTAACTTGGAACAATATCCATATTAATTGACTGCACCTCTAGATGCAGAGAAGCCTCATCGGAGAGAAATTATGTTATTTATGTGTTATCTTCATCTGCAGAAATAAAAAAGGGAAATATCAATTAATTGTAAGTAATTATGAAGTGGCTAAGATTGCAGACTGGAAAACAAATCCACTTTGTTTTCCACTTGACCACCCAATTCCATGTAATGCCATAAAGAATAATCACTTTCCCAACCAATCTTACTGTAATAGCAACAAGAAAAATCCAGATGTTCCCTTGGCCCTACAGCTTTTACAAGACCTCTACCACAGCGCTACCATCAAACAAGTGAAACGCAGGAGCTGCATCAGATTTCCTTCAGATTGCCCCTTTCCTTTTTTAAATTCAGCTTTCAGGATTAAACTACATCTCCCACCAAGCGGGGCAGGCTCCTCCCTGCCATCGAGAAGGGTGCAGGACAGCAGTCACAGCGAAGACTTTTCTCAGTTCCTCTTTTGTCAGTGTTTGGAATTCGTCTCACAGACTCTTTTCGGGTTTAGAAATGTATTTTTCGAGTTCCTCTCTCTTTTATGGATTTTCTGTAGCATATCTGGGGCAGCTACACGTGAGCATTTATTAAATTTGGCGAGCTGGGCAAGGAAACAAAATTGTATGTGGCTAATGAACTCTGCCTTAGGTGTTAATACTGAGACCGATGGGGTGTTTTGTAGGAAGATGGGCTGGGAAGCATCGTGCAAAAATGGATCAAAGGCCTTTTGTGTGCTGGGAGCTGGTTAGGAGCTCTCCTTCCTTGTGAATTTTAGTCAAGTATGTTCTTGCCACACGTTTAAAACTCAACACAGCTTCACACAGTCAAGCAAAATTGTGATGCTAAGACAGTCCCAGACATTTGGGCAGCTGGAGAAGTTTAGAAATCCTTGTTCCTGTGGGTTTATACCTCATAATAACCTCTGGAAAAGAAGAAAAGGATATAAAGGTGTTGGTAAGGTTCAGCCCAATGATTTCTTGAGAACCCCTTTATTTCCTCGAGCCTTTTCTGCAGCACCAACCCCTGCAATGCTGAAGTACATTTTAGTTTAATTTGAAGCATTTATGTAAATAATCCCAGTTAGGGGTGGGCTTTTGGCTTTGGTTTGGTTTTTAATCCTTTTGTACTTCTGATGGGGACCTTTTGTCTCTGACTTTTCAACCTGCAAGCTGAGGAATACATCCAGCATTGTCCTGCTCTTCATGCCTCAGCACACATATTCACCCTCTGGAGCAGGCATTAACTTTGGGGACAGTTCCACTTTTTAAAGTCATCGGTCAGTGGGACTGTACTCATAAGGATTCCATGGAAGCAAGACAATCTGATGGAGTGCTCTTCAAATTCTACTTTTGAAATGCTAAAAGTTAAGAAATATAATTAAACTGCAACTGCATTAACGTTTATATAAAATATAAACCAAATGCTTATCCTGATTCACCAAACAAATTACAGTTTGAACATTATTAAAAAAAAAAAATCCCAGCTACTTATCAACAGCACCATTTGAAATTATTGCCAGTACTACAACTCTAAATGCATAAGATGCCTTAAATACAAACCCTGAACATTTACATACTGATTCCATGAGCAAAGCAAAAGGTATTTGCCAGTAACAGTACAGGACTCAGCATTTTTATTGTCTGAGTAATCCTGGTTCGCTCTGATATGAAAATTCAATTATTTTAGAACTGGTTGTCTCATTAAATTTTGACAAGGAGCACAAGCTCAGTACCAGCTCCAGCTCTAAGAGGCTGTGGGAGCCTGACAGCTCCACGGTGAATTTTAAAATGTAGTATTTTTACAGGACAAGATTATCTGACAATTTTATATTAAAAAAGAAAAAATTAATCAAATACATTGTAATATCCAACAGTGCTAACTTGGCCTTTTTGTAGATATTTTTATGAAAATTCATTGTAAAAAAAGGAGCCCACTGTTTATTGCGTCTTTTCCCCCAAGCCCACCTCCATGTCTTATGCTCCACAATTGCACTAGGAAAAAATAAGTGTGTCTTTATGCAAGCAGCAAGTGTTTAGCCACTCATTGTTAGCACTTCTTCCTTTCCTCAATGGAAACGTGCTTGCAATCATTTGTACAAATATTATTTCCAGCAGTGGCAAATCTTTTATTTCACCCCTGTGTTTACCATCAGTGCTATCAAGGGATGTTTAGACAAAAGGGGTTTTTGTCAGAAAATGTCAGTTCATTGAAACTTAAACTTTTTACTCTGCTAAGACTTTCACTGGAAAAGGCTTCTCAAGTTTAAGGTGACTTTCCATGAACACCAGAGTGTTGGAGCATTTTGATTTACAACCTGACCCTCTTGTAGCACTGACCTTCCTCCACGTGGACCATCACAACCTGACCATGAAGCTGTTGCTGGTTGTGTCATAAATTTCCCTCATCCAACCCTGCTGGGGGTGTGAAGCACTTTATAATCCACATAAATTACACAGCTCTGGGTGGACAACGTGGAAAGAACCCAGATGAGAATGAGATTTGGGAGAGTACAAGGAGCTCCATGGCCTCTTGCCATGCTTGGATCATTCTCTTGAGCTGTAGCAGACCTCGGTGTGTTCTGGATCCCGTGGAAAGAATATTTAATTAATTTGCAAAGTAGAACAGCTCCAATAAAAAATAGTAGAGTATTCCAGCTCTTAAACTGCTTGGTGCTTATGCCAAAATATGGTGGAACAGACTAGGAAAGCAAGGGCTTGTATTAGATCTTCTATACCATAGCTAGGTGCTTTTGCCATGGGATTCACAGTTCTGAGATTGGGGGGTGGAGGAGGAAATTGAAGTTTTTTCCACCCCAACCTAGAATGTGAAATCTGAGGCAATACTGGAAACACTTTGTAGAGCACAGAACATGGTTTCCCTGCTCAGGTCTCACATATCCTTGTATCACAGAGGTCTGTGAGTTTTCAAGTAACTTATTTCAGCTGTTGAGCAGGTAGCAAGCTGTGAGTGTAAAGAAAGTGATTTGCTTCAAATTCAAAAAGCCACTGCAAGCCAACATTGATTTATTAAGCTTCTTCATGACCATTGCTCAAATATTAGTTGAGTTCATTACCATGAAAACATGGAGTTTTCAGACTGATATTTCATCAAGGAAATAAAATTTATTTGTGTATTATGTTATTTCTAACACGTTGTCCTCGCTGCTGTTAAAGAATTCAGAGAATCTGTACACTTGTCACTGCAATATTTACTGCAAATTTAAGATAATGATATTAAGGAAAGAAATCATTACACAGTAACTACAATTATCTTCAAGGTCTTTTCCAACCTAAAAATTTCTATGATTCTATTGCAAGGTCAACACAAATGCTCCATTTAAGATCTACCCCAGGATTTCTTGAGGACAGACTGAATGTTCAAAGCCTAAATGTTACCTGTGGACCAGCAAAAGAGGATTTCTGTTAAACATGTAAATATCAGAGTGCCAGAGGCGTCCTCCCTGTGACAATCTCTAGAGGGAAGTTGTTCAAGGGGACCTTGTATGGGAAATAGGAGACATGCTGGACTACCCCATATATTGCTTAGGGCCAGGGACATTTGAAATACACACTTCCTAGAAAAAAAAAAGCCGTTGGAATTTTTTTCTCCATATTTTAATTAACTTGTGTGAAGGTCACACATATCTCTATCTCTGCAATGCACAGCATGTCAGTCATTTTAAAAATCTGGATATTTAGCATTATCTTGCCATTATAGTCCAACTTTTTTTTTTTTTTAATCCAAAATTCCACTTTAGTGATCAAATTAAAGAGATGACAAGCTCCCTATCCTTACAAGCTAAGCATTTTGTGTTTTATACTCAGATATACTCTGTGTGATATAAGATGAGACTTCATAATGGGATTCAGTGCAGTTGAGTGCTAAATTATAGCAGGCTTATATCACAGAACATTATAACAATGAGAGGAGAATTCCTATCATGGCTTTAGGAAGAGAGGAAAATTAGGACTTTGCAATTAAAGTAGTAACCTAAAACTTTAAAATAATTTAAACGGTTTCTGAATACATGTAATGTTCTGTACTTATCTGGAAGCAGGATTGGCAGTTGTTTGAAAGGATCCAAGTGAAATGTGGACAAGGTGTATGTTATGTCCTCAGAACACAGATCTGTCATTTTCTGCATTGTTCACGGATACATTGGTATTGAATATCTCTTTCCCACAAATTCACAGGCTCCATGCAAGGCTGGAGAGAAAACCAGTGTAATGTTATCGTTAAATTGATGTTGCATACAACTTTATGATGGTCCTGACAACTGCAGTTTGTGAATTTGCCAGGGGCAGCCTAATAAGTGATTTTCAGAGACGAACGTGGAGCTATGTAGTAAAATAATCCTTTCCTTCAGAAGGACAGAACTGCAATTTTCTTGTAGACATAATTTACAGAATTATTACTGACAATTTTAGAATTCCACTGGGTGAAACACAGAGGGCTTGAGAAGAGAATTTCTTATCCTTTTAAGAACAGGCAAATTTTAAACAGACAGTGTGTCTATAGCATCTGTGTAATAACACAGGAGGAACCTGACCCAGAAAACCAGTGGTGGATTCCTTTCCTTATTTAAATTTCTGCCTGTTTGAAAGCTGAGGTGCTCTGTGATTCACAGCTTTGGGTAAGAGTTAAAGGAGCTCAGGTTCACATTCTGATTTCTTCTCACGTAGCTTTGGAGTACAGTCAATAATGCACTTAGAAACAGGTTTTTCCTATGAGCACTGCTGCATAAAAAGATCTTGCACAGCTATTTGGGAGATTTCCCACCCTGATGAAACCCAGAAGTTTATGTAATTGTTTAGATTGCAAATCATAGTGAAAATGATTCCATTTAAGCATCAAGAAGGAAGAAAGGCATAAAAAGGTGTTGCAAATTACACTGATAGTTGATGTTTAGATTTCTTGTGGAAAGTTGTTTTATAATCTCATAGGAACAAGAGAAAAGGGAATAGTGTTCAATATAAATGTCACATCTCTAGCTGGTTTAGACCAAATCCTCTGGCACATGAAAATGTCCACCAACATCAGTGAGCTAATTGAAAATCAATGCAATTAATTTCAATTAAAGAGCTGGAGGTATCATTGTATGACTTAGACTCGAAGGCCAGCTCAAAGCAAAATGCCCTGTGCTTGCTTGATTTCTTCCTGGTATGAATGGAGGCACCAAACTTGCTTCTTTTTTAGCTTGGAAAATATCTTTCACGATGGGCTGGACAACTTACAGGGTTTGACTGTTCTGGTAAGAGTCAGTGTTAAAATATCAGTGCAATTCTATCTGTTTTGTGTAAATTCCAACATCCCAGGGCATGGATGAGCTGCTGTGAGACACTTCCAGCTGCAGTGATGTAAGGACAGTAGTTTTCCTTCCAGCTCTCCTGGCTTGAGTGATTTGAACACTTCTGTTCACACCTTCTGTTCACAAGGTCAGAGAAAAACGGGTTTGTGGTGAGGCCTCATGATGGACCCTGGACCAAAGTGGCTTAAATTCAATCTATTTCCACTCTGCTGTCTGAGGGTGACTTCTAGCCTAAGTCAGGATTGGCAAATACAACTGAAATGAGGAATGTCCTCCCAGGACTGTCCTAGAGGGGCCTCTGAACATGGAAATGGAAATGGAAATGGAAATGGAAATGGAAATGGAAATGGAAATGGAGATGGAGATGGAAATGGAAAGGGAAATGGAGATGGAGATGGAAATGGAAATGGAGATGGAAGTGGAGATGGAGATGGAAATGGAAATGGAAATGGAAAGGGAAATGGAAATGGAAATGGAGATGGAGATGGAAATGGATATGGAAATGGAAATGGAGATGGAGATGGAGATGGAAATGAATGGAAATGGAAATGGAAATGGAAATGAAATGGAAATGGAAGGAATGGAATGGAAATGGAAATGGAAATGGAAATGGAAAATGGAGATGGAAATGGAGATGGAGATGGAGATGGAGATGGAGATGGAGATGGAGATGGAGATGGAAATGGAAGTGGAGGTGGAAATGGAGATGGAAATGGAAATGGAAGTGGAGATGGAAATGGATATGGAAATGGAAATAGAAATGGAAATGGAGATGGAGATGGAAATGGAAATGGAGATGGAGATGGAAATGGAGATGGAAATGGAAATAGAAATGGAAATGGAGATGGAAATGGTTGCAGCCATTGTGCTTTGCAGCAGTGCAAAGGATTCCTCAGCTGGTTTCAATCCTTCCCTTTAGGGGAAACATTTTTAGGGGGACCCAGGTAACAGCCATTGAGGAGGATGTAATCAAGGCCACCCTTCCCTGCTCAGAATTCCCTTCCTGGCACTCATCTCTTGATCAATTCTTGTGCTCATCACATCACTGGCAAATCTGGTTTTGACAAAAATATCCGTGCTCAGTGCCAGGTTTTGGACTTCCAGATATTTACTGGAAGAGCAGCACATATGGACCATAGACAAACCAAGCAGTGTCCTGTCTTCAAGGAAGGCTAAATAATGTAGGTGGTGTCTGAATCCTAATAAGATTGAAAACAAGAGGGGAAAATGCTCTAAGAATTCAGTTTCATTCCACATTCTAAACTCAGCAGCAGAATTAGTGGATGATAAAACAGGGTTAACAAACAAGCAAAATCTACCATGCTAAATTACTCTACCAACATTCATCATAAACTGCTTGGTCTGGCTTGAAATAACCTGACAGTCCTCCTATAAAAAAAATTAAAAATTAAAAAATTGGAGAAAGCAATACCTGAATCTATCCTGCATGGGTGAAGCAGCACACAGTGAAAACCAAGGCAGAGCTGGAGAAATAACACAGTTCTGAGCAAGAGTAAAGTAGGAAGTTTTGCTGCCATATCTGGATTATCAAGAAATAAAATTGTTTAAACACATCCTCTGCTAGCTGGTAACCGTACTGGTTTTAGTATGGTCTACACAAGGTGTTTCAGGAGTGCCAGTAGAAAAAAATGAGACATGTTTGCACTGATGCAGATTTTCAGTGCTGGACAAGGTGGGATTTTCCCCTGTTGGCACTGAAATTCTAGGCAAAACAAACCCAATTCAAACAGTTGTTAAAATAAGCCATCATCTGCCATGTGCAGGATCTCTGAAATGTTGTGCAGTTCTCCAAGACTGGATACAGTGGTCTGATATCTTTTAACTGAGGAAATAGGGAATTCAGACCCAGTAAAATATGAATACTGGATTTTTCACAGTTTAAAAAGGTATTTTACAGGAATCCTTTTTCTGACTGAAATATATGATCTCCTCAGGCTGGGCAGATGGGAGGATCTTTCAGTGATTTTGCAAAGTCCTTAATTTACATGAGATGGTGGTGAATGTGAACCCAAAAACATTTGTCTCTCTCAGTGCCAGTATTTCAAACTGCACCTAGACTTAAATAGATGAAATAAAAAATTACAGTTCATATTTTATTCTCCCTTTAAAACTGGCAGAATTTCAGCACAGTAAAGATCAGTTAATTGACACATACAGGGCAAAAATGAGAATCACATATTTATTGTCCAGTTTTAATGTTTTTTTTTTCCCCTTTCTGAACCCAGACTCCAGGCCAGCCTCCTATCCAAGTTTTCCTTCATGCCTTATTGTCTATTCTGTTCAGCTATTTAAAAAATGTTGAATATCAACAATGGCTTTCAGTAGTGTATTGTCAACTTTTGTATGAAGCAATCTTGGTTGAATGAGAAGATCCCAGAGCTTATAGTTCTATCTACTGTGCTGCACTGGGTTTCTGCTTGAATGTGTGTGACTGATAACAGGACAAATTTCTACCTTCGTTATTACATTTCAGCTACATAATTCATTTGCCAAAATCTTTTAGGAAATATCTTTATAACACATTGCACGAGACATCAGGTAAGTGCTTGTAACGTAAATATAAGTACAGATCCAGCAACTGCCTTGTCAAATTTTGTTTGTTAATTGTAGATCTGCTTCTGCCAGGTTGTTCTGCAGACTTTCACAATTTCGTGGGGAGCTGTGTGCCATGGCACATCTCTAGCAGAACATCTTTGCTCACACAAAGAAATTTGTACTGGATCTGCACTGCTGTTAAAATCTAAAGGCAATATTTGGAAATATCTTGTGGGGGGAAATGTTGCAAATGTGTGCACAGCTTATGGGTTTTTCAAGTAACAGATTTTGCCAATGTTATTGTCAATGTTCAAGCTTGTTTCTGTCTAGAATTTGTGCTACTAACACTATTTAAAGCTTTTTTATTTTTTAAACTGCTTCTTAGCCGTCCCAGGCTGATGTATTTTTATTTTGCATAGAGGATAATTGTGATTTAACTTATGTAAATCAGTCACCAACGTGTCTTCGAATGGAAGCTGATTTTCTGGGCCCTCTTTTCAGGAAATCCAAGGATTCCCCAGCAGTGCTCAGTTTATTCATTCCTTTCAGTTAACAGGTGGCTAAACAGGTAAAACACAAGCATCTGTTTTCCTTTCATTCTCCACCTCCTTTGTCGATAGTTAATGTCACTTTGGAAAGAATTAATTTGAGAGGCCGTTTTTCTAAATTATTTGATTGCTACAATGGCATAAAGGAATACTGCTGCACAGAACTTGATCTAGTTAAGTAAATGAAGCAGAATTTCCATTGCTTGTGTTTTGCTTAGGTTAGCAGAGCAGGATCCAGCTCATCATCTTGTACCTAAAAAATTAATTAATACCTTCACCATATATCATATTTAATAGTATTTACTTAGATCCTTTAGGTTTTAACAGCATAAGAAAAGGTAAAAACAAATTCACAAAGGCAACAAATATCAGGAAGGGCTCCACCAGTTCTGACTCAGGTCATGAACAAGCTGATGCTACTGAGTATGAGCAAAGACCTTGAATATCTGACTGCAGGGACTGTGTGCTGCAGCAGGGCTGGAGTTACATCCCAAACCACCTAAAACTTGGCCGGGGAGTTCCCTGCTGGGTGGAATTTGTAGGTATTGAGCAGGGGCCTGTTTGACACCCTGTTATCAGTTTTCCATTAATTCATCTGCTTGTCCCTTTGTCCCAGAGCCTGGACTCCTTTCAGGGCTGGCTCTGCTTTGTCTGTGTCCTGTCTGCAGGCAGACAATGACCATCCAGGACCTCGCACTCTGTGTTTGTGTTTATTTTATGTGCCTCATCCAAGAAAGCAGCATAGGACACTGTTTTAAATTGCAGCAGATGTATAAAGTGCTCCTTATTTAGGGGTCTTTGCTCAGTTACATCCTTGTCAAATGCATGGAAGGTTTCTGTGTTTTGAAAAGTGCATCAAAAACATCTGAAAAGGAAATTTATTTCAGTGGAAATTCAAACTTTAGGGAAAAAATTGCGTTTTTATGTAGGTACTCTGGTACAAACAGTGGCAACAGAATATTTGGGGACAGCATATTAATAATAAAGGTCTGTTTGCTAAATTGCTCATTGGTAACTCATATATTTAAAGTTTTACTAGTTTTGAAACACTGTACACATGCTAATCCATGCTGTTGTTATACTGATTTCTGTAACAGTCAAAGTATGAGGATTTAATGACAAATTTCATAATAAAATTTTATTTTTGCCTGAAGGAGTTAAGGATTTTTGTGTAGGTAGGATTAAACAGATGGCACAAGCACTCAGGTAGGGTAAAATGTAGGATTATTTTACATCATAAATTAGGAACTGATGTCATGAAGAGTCTGCAGAGAAAAAGAACAAAACTTTATCTGCTTTTATCTTTTGAATTACTTGAAGAAAGCTTTCTTTAAAAACAAACAAAATTCCATTTCTCTTTAAAATCAGTCTTTCTTTATATTTCAGTCATCATCTTTAATGAGAGCAGATTCACAGCTGGAAAAGCCTGAGAGAAAAGTTTCCTGAACCTCTGGAGGAAGATGGGAAAGCAGCAGCAAACACAAAGGTATTTTGTGTTTTATATTTGTGCCCAGTGCAGCTGGAATGTTTTACATACCCAGTATAGAACACACCCAGAAGCGTCCAGCTGGCGAATCAATTGTTATAGTTATTGCAAAATCGTCTCTCTGTGTTTAATTAAGAGATTTTTACCAGTTACGGAGTCATTATCTTAGCATTCCCTTCACACTTTGAAATCATTCACACATCTCTTGTGAAATACAGGTATTTGTTAGGTGTCACAATGGTGACTGTGCCCTAAAACCCCAACACACCCTGCCAATGATAATTGTGTGAACTTCGCTGCTTTTAAGAATGTATTACTTTTCCACGGTGAAATAACAGGGCCTTCAGAGATCTTTTTATATCAGTGGATGCCTGAACTCGTAGAGGTTTATCAAGAGGGTAGGATGGGTGTTCCTTTGTGGAATCTGCTTTACTCTGTACAGTACAAGCTGTGGGAGCTTTCTAGTCTGTTGTTTTAATTTTTAAAAGTCTTTTGGGCTGTGTAGAGGCAATTTAATTCCCTTTCAAAAACAGAAGGCTCTCTGGAAATGGATATTTAGGGGGCACACAGGTTTTAATTACAAACTGATTCTCCTGTTCTCTTCACCCAGACCCCTCCATGTGAGCAGTGCTAATTGTCCAGGTGATATACTGCAATCTTTTCCTTAATTAGGCATCCCGTGTGGCAAGGATGATGTCTGGGCTGCCTGTATGACCCTTGATGGTTGCTGATCTCAAGGAAGGGTGGCTCTCACTGCAGCCATGAGGCTGCCTCTGGTTTTTAGAGCTCTTCAGGCCATTTTTTGCATTTCAGTAGTGTTGTTTTGTAGAGTTATCACAGGCATCAGGCAGGACTCATAATTATGAAGGAGTAAAGCTGTTCCTTTTCATTCTATGAGAGGAGAAATTGAAGTGTGAGGTTTATTTGTCTGAGATCAGCCAGCCAGCTTGGGTGAAGAGGAAGATTTAAATCCTGCCAGTGGAGTTGGGTTGTCAGAACCCAGTCACAGACCCATCCCTGTAGTGCCACAAAGTCTGTGTTCCCACTCATGGAATGGACAGGAAAATGCTCTTTTCCCTCAAAATTCCTTCACTGCGTCACTCCACACACAAATGCATATTTGTTACCTTTCCAATACTCTTTTTTTTCCCTGTGGATAATCCCACATGTATTCTGTGGCAGTTTTAACTAGGGGATGATGCTTCTTCACTCCTGCAATATTTCCCTCATCCTGAAAGTCCAGGGAAGCACTTTGCCAGCCCAGCTGCTCCAGTCATGCTTTCTTTATCCACCTATAACCACAGAGCTGGCACAGCCTCCTGTAGGCAAAGGAATCTCTAGCTGCTTACTCCATCATTGTGTCTTTGTAGAGGGGAAGAGAAGAAGGGTTTGGAACTTTGTGGGGGTGTGTGGTGGACAATGTAAACCCGGATTTTTGGGGGATCTGCTGGAGAAGTCCAACTTCGTGGTAAGGCAAAGACCTTCAACAAAATTTGAAAGAAAGGGTCAGGGATGACCCCCTCACGTGCTGTAACAGTTCACACAAGTTGAGAAAATGAGCCCAAAGCTTTCTTTTTCTGGATTCTGCACACTCTGAGCCAACCCAAGGCTCCTGCCCACGAGGGGTGGGGAGCAGGACACCCTGCTCCCCAAAGTGTCCTTCCCATGCAGCTGGTCAAGGTTACTGTTTTGCTCTTCTGACACGTTATCAATTACCCTGCCAACAGACTGATACTGGACCTGTGGTTTTCTTATAAAATAAAAAACTGAGTTTAATTAAATCATCAGTAACTTGGACCTAATTATTTCAGACAGTATTTAATTAATGTTTCATGGACACCTAATGTAATTAGGGTTCCTTTAATAAGACCTTCTATGACATTAAAATATATGACCTTTATCTTTCTTATCATCCGTAGTCTGACAACTCAGATTTGTCATTTTCACTAGAGGTATAGTTTGATTAAATAGAACAGAACATAAAATTAATCTGCCAAATTATACTTGTTTGTTTCTCTTTTTTTTTGCTACTTAAAGACTAATAAGTTAAGTCTTTTAATTAGCGGTGTCGGTACAAATGTTCATGCTGGCGTTTTACCTTTGTGTTTTTTCAGACTGTTTCTTTTGTATATCACTTTTATGACAAAAGTAGATAACAACCAGACTTTATTAATCATTGTGAAGGGTTCAATCTTTTAGATATGAAAAATAAGGAGCTATTCTTTACGGTAACAATGACTGGTAATTTTTTTTTTTTTACATTTAAGACAATCCTGCAAAGCACTTCACTTTTCTGGTCACAAACTTTCCAAACATAAAACTGTAGTTTAAATATGAATGAACATAAGTGAGATGATGAGGCTGGCCCATAGCTGCTTTTCAGGAGCTACAGGTTCTCTCTTCTTTGCTCTTGTTTGGGGCAGTTATCAAGATCCAGTGAAAGAGCATTTGTCATATGCAAAATGTAGAGAAAGAGAGTGATCAAAGGGATTTTGCAGCCTTCCTTGGAGCAACACTCATCTGATCTTGATTCCTCACTCACCAAAGAGCTTTTCTATCTCACTTTCAAAAGTAGAACTGGCCCAGTGCCTTCACTCCTGTTCAAGTTCCACTCACTGAGGTAAATTTGTATTTAGAAAGACACCACAAAGCTTAAAAAGTAGAAGTGAAGCACAGTGCACTTTTTTTTTTTTTTAATTAGACTAAAGAAGAAATTGAGGAGCAATTTCTGTTGTTTTCTGTTCTCCCACTCAATAAAAATGAGCAGGATGAAAGCCACCCTTGGCTCAGAACCTGTGCAGATGCTGAGGTGGGATATCTCTGCTTTGTTCCCAGTGGAGAATGTGGAGAAGGGAGCAATGCATTGACTCATGCTTTTATTCTCTTCGTAAGGGTTCTAACACCAGAGATGTTGTTGTGAGAAAGAACGTTCTAAACAAATTGTTGAACACTCCAGAGTAGATTTCAGGCACAGTCTTTGAGGAAGAGGGAAGTTTCATCTGCTCCCCTTCAGAAAAGAGCAGAAACTTATGAAATTCAAGCCTCTGAAGAATCCCATTTAAGCCTCTGAAGATATCCCCACAGCTAAAATTAAACATGACCTGAAGGGTTTTGTTCCACTGCCAAGGAACAGGCTTAGGGAACTACTTGGTCTACACAGGATTTGTTGATGTGATAAGGAAAAATGAGCAAGGAGCTGAAGTTGTGGTAATTAAGGGTGGGAAAAAAGCAGCCTAAAGCAATAAAGTGCCAAGTAAACCCTGAACAGCTCGTTGCCTTTGATTTATTCAATGTTCTGCCGTAGTTACATCGAATAGGTGGCAGTTTATTCCGTGTGTAACCCAAAATTTAACCTGAGGGTTGTACAGCACTACCACCCAGGTAACATCACCAACTGTGCACCTTCATTTCCTCCTGCTACCCTGAGCCTTTTCCTCTGACAGAACCAGGCACTGCTTCAGACCTGTTAATTCTCCAGAGATGACCTGTAACCTTCTGGTAAGCCCTGCTCACTGTAGAACTGTGGATTTGTAGCAGGGCTGTCACACTGTGAAATACATGATGACCAAAAGAGGAAGAAAAAAAATTCAAACAAAACAAACAAAAAACAACAAAAAAAACCCCATCAGATGCCAGAAAGAAACAGAGAAATGGTATCTGAAAAAGTGACACCAGCATCTTCTTATAAAAATTACAGAAATTCTTGCCTGGAGCCCTTCCCATGATCTTCTTCCCATTGCCATTAAAGCAGCCACATCCAACACACAGCAACCCCTGACTTCATATATTGGATAAAATTGTCATTTGAACTTAATAAGTCTTAATTAGTAGCTCTATGTTGTTTGCTGATTGCAGACTGTGATTAGTGTTGAGAATGCAGCCACTCAGCAGCACTGGCAGTATCCAATGCAGATTTAAAGATGTAATAAAGGCAGTGACCAAGATTCATCCCACTTGCACCAATTCCCAGGAGGGGAAGAGGATGTGAAGGGGTTAAGCCCAGGAAATTTATCACTGCACAAACAGGCAGCTGCACAGTTCCACCCCTGGTGCTGCCCTGAGTCTGTGCTGAGCAAAGTCTCCCACTGAAGAAAATTTTGGGGATAGGATTGTTTCACAGTTTGGTGGCAGTGACCTGATCATTCTCTCCTGGCAGACAGGTTTGTGATATTTTACCTCACACATCTTTATAGTCACCAGTTAGGTTTCATTAACACGGTGAAAATTGAATTACGGCGAGCCTCCGTCTGAATAGAAAACACCTAATCTACCCACAGATATTCAAGCAAATATGATTAATATAGAAAAATCTATCGGATAAAAAAATCTTGATCCAACCGTGTAAAAACAAATTAATCTGATTACCCAGATTACTGAGAACTTGGCTACATTAGGGCCTTTAAAAGCAAACACAAATCAGTGAATCATTTTAATCAAATTTAATTTAGATTATACACTTTCACATAAAATCTAATTTAGTTGGAATTACTCGGTCATGACTTGTCTGCTCCCCACAGGACAAGGTTAAAGAGTTACATTTGGGTCATGTCAGCAGCATCTGCTAGTTAGCTCCCTGAATGCTGATTTAATGAGAGAGGTTGTGCTTAGTCTCTTGGAAAGACTTCTGGTTTAGGCAGGTGCTTGAGAGATGTTATTAATTTAGTGTGATACAAAGAGTGATGTTCTCATGCTTGGAAAACTCTTGTATCATTATTTTTGTGTGTATAATAACCCTGGTGGGTTTGTTTACATTTGATGAGCAGCTTTTGAGGGTTTCCCTCTAATCTGTCCTTAATATACTCCTTTAGAGAGAGAGGAGATTCCTGTTAAAGAAAGAACAGCTTTTTTAATATAAACAATTACCTTGGGGCTTGTCTATAAGGGGCAGCAAGAGAGCATTAGGCTGCAATAAGAATTTAGAAGGTACCAAATCCACAACTAGGCAATGCCTTATTGTCACCTGGAAAATCTGCACCTCCAGTCAGCCCACACAGAGCACCTTGCTTGTAGCCCACCTGCTCTGCAAACAGACCCTTTAATTCTTTATATTCAGCTCTGCAGAGCCAGATTCTGTCCCCCTTTGACTCGTAGCACTGAGGTTTTGTGTTGAAATGAATGGGATGCATTGCAGTTGGTTACTAATTGATGAAAAAAGAGCCTCGGTGAGTTTAGCCTTTGCTATTGAGTGCAGTGAGGGCGAGCTCTGTGCTGGTGGAGCAAAACCAGAGGCAACAGTCACTGTTCCTACTCCTTCAGCCCTGTGGCAGAAGATTAGAAGGTCAAAATAATACTGAAAACCTGTTGTCCAATGCCTCAGTCTGAACCAGAAAATTCACAATGGCTTTATGAATCACCAGGGCTGCTAAAGATCTGTCCATGGTTCTCCAGGCAGGAATGAGTGCTCAGGTGATGCATCAGGTGCCTGCTGCCTCTCTCACCTGCTGCTGGATGCACAGAAATCAGAGACAAAAAGGTTGATCCCACAGATTCTCCCTGGGCAGGATTTCCACAAGGAGAGAAAGGGCAGACTGAGAAACTCTGCACATACCCAAACTTGACTGATTCCCTAACCAGCAGGTAAACTGGAGGCTTAAATGGACTTAACTCTCCTCAAATATGTCCCTGCCTATGCAGGAGCCTCTCATCCAATCTAGTTCTCTCCCACATCTAGAAGAGATTAGCCAGGAATTCATTCGGGGGAAATCACACCCGTTTCACTGAAATCAATCAGAGTTGCATCAATTTTAGATATCCTGCATGTTTTCTGCAGGCTTTTTAAAGCACTGTTTTAGGGTTCTCCAGAAGGGAAATAGAAGTACTGCAACTATTAATAGCAGGAGTTCTGATGAAGAATTTTGAGTAACACCTGAAGTTCGTGACAAAATTTGACTATTTTTGATGCAGAATTTCCTTGGTGGAGGGGCTTAAAACTCTCTCTGTAATTACCATAACAGCATAAGGGTCGAGCCATTAAAATAATCTCTGGCAATTCAGTGTGATTCGTGTTATTTATGAAGAATGCTGCAGACACAATGTTCTCTGCTACACCCTCTGTTTCCTGTGGGTCTCCTACCCTTTCTCTTCCCCTGTGTATAAATGGTCAATTCTTAGATATGTACTAGAAGAATGTACATCTCCAAAATTAATAAATCCACGCTGAAGGAATACCATTTATATATGACATCCATAATCATATCAAAGAAAACTGGGCAAAATTGAGAAAAATGGGGACATACCTTATTACAATTACCTTCTATTCTGGCATATTTTTCTTATTAGCAGCGCAGACAAAAAGGCAGCCCTCCTATTTTACTTTAAATGAGCCTGATAGAAGTATCTCATCCACTTCATTTTCATATGAAATTGCTCTGTGGAGCCTGATCCTCCTTGCCTTTACTCGGGCAAAATACTCATTGCTGTGCCTGGAAACAAAGTCTCTGTCAAGATTACAGGGTTAGGATCTGGGATGTGCACTTTTGCCCTGCATAATCACTGGTATTTGTTCTGTGCTGCATGTGGCATGCCCAAATCATCTTTTAAAGAGGGAAATACTGCACTCACCTTGGTCAGATTTTGGTAAGAAGCATCATGGGCCACGCTGTGGTTTCATCTGGAAGTGGCTCAGTTCTGCACCACTGGTGACAAGGTTAAGTCATGTTCAGCTTGTGTCAACATATTTCCTAATATATTGGTATTAGTGTTGAAACACCAAATAATTCTGGCATCCAAATTATCTGAGTTTACAGTTTTACTTCCACAAAATGTGGGAAAGGGGATATTAAAGTTTTCTGCCAGTGGTATGTTTGTGTAATCCTGATAGGAGTGTACATCATCTCCAGCATGTTCCTGCTGCCCTGGAATGTCCTTCTATCCCCAGGACTCACCTGAGTGAAATTCATAGAGACAAAGCCAAAATAAAGTAAAAATAATCAAATTGTACGATATTTCATTCTAAATCTGAAATCTTAAGCATTGAAAAATAGATTTTGACACGTTCTCTGTTTGACACAGGAATTTCGATCTTGGAGCGGTATGGAGAAAAAAATGCAATAAAAAATAAAACCAAAATGCTGACCCTATGTGCTAGTTTGAAAACAAACCAGTGAGAGGCACTAAGTCAGAATAACAATTTAATGGAAATTAAAGAAAAGGGGAAAAAAAAAGGTAAAAGAAAACACTGTCAAACTGACAGAGTCAAGGTACAACCTGACACCCTGTTAGGCAGGGTGGTGGTAGCAGTCTGGTAGAATGGTGGCTGCAGTCTCTGAAGCAGTGATCCTGTAGTAAAACAGTCTGCTCTTCCTCAGGAAGTCCAATGGTGGCTGTGTAGCTCCTGTCCTCTGGAAATCCAGTGGGAAGCCGGTGTCTCTGGTGTTCAGCCTCAGATTATATCCACGATGGGATGCTTGGTTCCTCCCTCTGGGTGGAGCATCTCACAATGGGGTAATGAGTCATGAGGCAAAGTGTTGATTAGGCTCATTAACAGAAGATAGTCCGGAGGGAGTTATCTCTGAGTCAGGCGGCAGGACAATGATGGGCAATTAACAGAAAGATAGTCTGGGGGGAGGAGGCAAGGAAACCACTGCCCCACCTGATTTCAACGGCTGATGGGGATGGTAATAGAATACACTGCCAACCCAGGACATTATCCACCCCCTTATTCTATTACCATCTACATTATCCCAAATCAATACCTTCTTAAACTCTAAAACACACACACACACACATATATATATATATATACACAGTGAAACCTACACACCGTTCTCACCTAAGATTAGGTCTCCTTGTGGTACACAACGGGTTTCCCCATCTTTCTGCATTACCCACCAAGTGCAACCAGGTCCTTGAGCAAAGACAATCCCACGGATGGGTTTGCCTTTGCCTGAGGTGGGATTAATCCAAACAGTCTTTCCTAAAATACCTCTCAGGTGTACCACAGGGACTCTATCTCCATCCACTGTGTGCAAGGGTTCAGACTCGGCAGGACCAGCTCGATTGATGGACCCTCGGGTATTGACTATCCAGGTGGCCTTTGCTAAGTTCACTTCCCAATTTTTGAAGGTCCCCCACCAAGTGCCTTTAGGGTAGTTTTAAGTAGTCCATTGCAGCGTTCAACTTTCCAGCAGCTGGTGCATGATAAGGAATATGATATATCCATTCAATACCGTGTTCTCTGGCCCAGGTGTTGATGAGGCTGTTCTTAAAATGAGTCCCGTTGTCTGACTCGATCCTATCAGGGGTGCCATGTCTCCACAGGACTTGCTTTTCCAGGCCCAGGATGGTGTTCTGGGCTGTAGCATGAGGCACAGGGTAGTCTCCAGCCATCCAGTGGTTGCTTCAACCATGGTCAACACGTAGTGCTTGCCTTGGCGGGTTTGGGGAAGGGTGATGTAGTCAACTTGCCAGGCTTCACCATACCTGTACTTTGACCATCGTCCACCATACCACAGAGGCTTCACCCGCTTGGCCTGTTTGATTGCAGCACAGGTCTCACAACTGTGGATGACCTGTGAGATGCTGTCCATGGAAAGGTCCACCCCTCGGTCACGGGCCCATCGGTATGTTGCATCTCTCCCCTGATGACCAGAGGCATCATGGGCCCAACGAGCTAGGAATAATTCTCCCTTGTGCTGCCAGTCCAGATCCACCTGTGATACTTTCACCTTGGCAGCTCGGTCCACCTGCTCGTTGTTGCGATGCTCTTCATTAGCCCGACTCTTGGGTACGTGCGCATCCACGTGTCGAACCTTCACGGTCAGCTTCTCTACTCGGGCAGCGATGTCCTGCCAAATCTCAGCGGCCCAGATGGGTTTCCCTCTGCGCTGCCAGTTGGCCTTTCTCCAGCGATCCAGCCATCCCCACAGAGCATTAGCTACCATCCATGAGTCGGTGTAGAGATAGAGCCTCGGCCACTTCTCTCGTTCAGCAATATCCAAAGCCAGCTGGACGGCTTTAAGCTCTGCAACCTGACTCGATCCACCTTGTCCCTCGGTAGCTTGTGCAACTCGTCGTGTGGGGCTCCATACTGCAGCTTTCCACTTTCGATTAGCGCCTACAATTCGGCAGGAACCATCAGTGAAGAGGGCATAACGTCTTTCAGTCTCCGGTAGCTCATTATATGGTGGGGCTTCCTCAGCACGAGTCACTTGCTCTTCCTCTTCTTCAGAGGATAATCCAAAAGTCTCACCTTCAGGCCAGTTTGTTATAATTTCTAGAATCCCAGGGCGATTCGGGTTTCCAATACGGGCACGCTGTGTGATGAGGGCGATCCACTTGCTCCATGTGGTGTCGGTGGCATGATGCGTGGAAGGAACCTTTCCCTTGAACATCCAACCCAGCACCGGTAGTCGGGGTGCCAGAAGCAACTGTGCTTCAGTGCCAATTACCTCTGAGGCAGCTTGGACTCCTTCATAGGCTGCCAAGATTTCCTTCTCTGTGGGAGTGTAGTTGGCTTCAGACCCTCTGTAGCTTCGGCTCCAGAATCCCAGTGGTCGGCCACGAGTCTCACCAGGCACCTTCTGCCAGAGGCTCCAGGACAGACCATTGTTCCCGGCTGCAGAGTAGAGCACATTCTTCACCTCTGGTCCTGTCCTGACTGGGCCAAGGGCTACCGCATGAGCGATTTCCTGCTTGATCTGGGCAAAGGCTTGCTGCTGTTCGGGCCCCAGTGGAAATCATTCTTCTTGCGGGTAACCAGGTAGAGAGGGCTCACGATCTGGCTGTACTCGGGAATGTGCATCCTCCAGAAACCTATGGCGCCTAGGAAAGCTTGTGTTTCCTTCTTGCTGGTCGGTGGAGACATCGCAGTGATCTTATTGATGACCTCGGTGGGAATCTGACGTCGTCCATCTTGCCACTTTACTCCCAGGAACTGGATCTCTTGGGCAGGTCCCTTGACTTTGCTCCTTTTGATGGCAAAGCCAGCTTCCAGGAGAATCTGGATGATTTTCTCTCCTTTCTCAAACACTTCCTTTGCTGTGTTTCCCCACACGATGATGTCATCGATGTATTGCAGATGTTCTGGAGCCTCACCCTTTTCCAATGCAGTCTGGATCAGTCCGTGGCAAATGGTGGGACTGTGCTTCCACCCCTGGGGCAGTCGGTTCCAGGTGTATTGCACACCCTTCCAGGTAAAAGCAAACTGGGGCCTGCATTCTGCTGCCAAAGGAATGGAGAAGAAGGCATTGGCAATGTCAATAGTGGCGTACCACTTCGCTGCTTTGGACTCCAGCTCGTACTGAAGTTCCAACATGTCCGGTACAGCGGCGCTCAATGGTGGCGTGACCTCATTCAGGCCACGGTAGTCCACCGTCAGCCTCCATTCTCCACTGGACTTACGCACTGGCCATATAGGGCTGTTGAAAGGTGAATGGGCCTTGCTGACCACCCTTGGCTCTCCAGTTTGCGAATCATCTCATGGATGGGAACCACAGAGTCTCTGTCGGTGCGGTATTGCCGGCGGTGCACTGTTGCTGTGGCGATTGGCACCTGTTGTTCTGCAACTCTTAGCAGTCCCACGGCAGAGGGGTCATCTGAGAGGCCAGGCAATGTACTCAGTTGTCTGATATCTTCTGTCTCCACAGCAGCTATCCCAAAAGCCCAACGATGTCCTTTTGGGTCCTTGAAATATCCATTTCTGAGATAGTCTATGCCGAGAATGCACGGGGCCTCCGGGCCAGTCACGATGGGGTGTTTCTGCCACTCGTTCCCAGTTAAACTCACTTCAGCTTCCAGTACAGTCAGCTGCTGGGATCCTCCTGTCACCCCAGAAATAGAAATGGGTTCTGCTCCCACATACCTTGATGGCATCAGAGTACATTGAGCACGGTGTCAACCAAAGCCGTGTATCTTTGTGGGTCAGATGTGCCAGGCCATCGGACCCACACAGTCCAAAAGACCCGATTCTCCCTTCCTCTACCTGGCTAGAGGCAGGGCCCCTCTATTCCTGGTCATGTTGCACGTTGCTCCCTTCCGGTGAATACGTTCCTGAGGTCCCTTCAAGAGGATCGGTCATATTATCATTCCGGTACCGTCTGGAGTTCTGTGTGCGGGAGACCGGAGCGGCGTTGACTCTAGATGCACTTCTTGTGGTAGTTGTCCCTCTTTTTAGTTCACGTACCCGAGCTGCTAAGGAGGAGGTGGGTTTTCCATCCCACTTACTCATGTCTTCTCCATGTTCCTGAAGGAAAAACCAGAGGTTACCTCGTGGGGTGTATCCTCTCTCCCTGGTTGGGGGTCGCCGGCTCCTAATGGCAGAGACTCTTGTTGGTTCTGGCAGGATGTGGTAAATCTCTTCCTTAAGTTCCTTTCTCAATTTCTGATGGCCTTCTTCAATCAAGCTCCGGACTTGCTCAGCCAAAAGACTTGTTTCCACGGATGAGACATGGGTGCGAAACGGGGCTGTGACGGTGTCCTCGTAAATCCTCAGTTTGTTCACCAAGACGCCCACCCTGTCCTCGCCTTCCCTCCATTGCAGCGTTGCCAGGTAACGGGAGTATATCTCTGGTCCAAGGCGTGCGAACCTCAACCACATCTGTGACGTGCACTGGACACCATCTGGGCTCTTAGGAAATCTCTCATCTTCTGAGAAAATGATCTCCAGCACAGCCAATTCCCTCAGGCACCGGATACCTTGTTCCATTGTGCTCCATTTTCCTTGGTGCACCTGGAGGTCTTCTTTACAAAGGTACCTGTCCCTTACACTTGCAAGCAGTCGCCGCCAGAGGCTGAGGGTTTCTTGGGTTCTCCCGATCCCCTGGTCAATGACCACATCCCGGGACAGAGATCCCAGTTGCCTGGCCTCACTTCCGTCCAGAATGGTGTCATTGGCTGCAGCGTCCCAGATGCGGAGCAGCCAGGTCAGGATAGACTCGTTCGTCTGGCGGGTGAATTCCCTCCGCAGGTCTCGCAGCTCACCCAGGGATAGCGACCGAGTGATGATCTCTGGCTCTGCCTCTTCTGCTGGGTGCGAAGGTCCTGCTGCATCCTCGTCAGTCACTATGCGGACTGATTTGCTTTTTGATTTCTTCTTCTGCACGGGGGCAACTGCAATCGGTTTAGGCTGTTCTGGTTCAGTGATGGTTTGCATGGGGACGCTGACAGTGCTTTTGGTTCCCTTCTCCTCTGTGTCAGTCTGTGTGGACATGGACGCTGTTGTCTTGTGTCTGGGTTCTTTCTCCTCTGTGTCAGTCTGTTGACCATGGACGCTGTTGTCTTGTGTCTGGGTTCTTTCTCCTCTGTGTCAGTCTGTGTGGACATGGACGCTGTTGTTTGCATTTGGTTTTTCTCTCCTCTGTGTCAGTCTGCGTAGACATGGACGCTGTTGTCTTGCATCTGGGTTCTTTCTCCTCGGTGACAGTCTGCGTAGACATGGACGCTGTTGCTTTGCATTTGGTTCCTTTCTCCTTTGTGTCAGTCTGCGTAGCCATGGTGTTTGTTGCTCTGCTCTTTTTCCCTCCCTCATCCTGAGGATGCTGTGCCATAGCTCTGTTTCTAAGCATGGTGTACATGGTGCAGGCTGTACAGAGAAGACAAAGCAGAACTGACAGCAAGTTTATGCCGTCTTTGACATCCAGAGGGAATTCAATATTTTCAAAAACTGCTGTGCCTGGCCTGAAAGGCTGGAAGAAACCACTCTCTACTCCTCCCACCAGGGGCTGGGTGCGATTGTTGAGGAGATCCCAGACATAGGAGCCCAGACTAGGACAGCCAAACAAAACTGAGTATATACTCCGAATGGTATTCATCGCCTCACAGGTTATTATGCTGTAGGCATAATAAACCATTAAAGCAATTCTCATACCATTCCTGGTTTTAACAGGAGTAATACTACAGGCAGGTAGTTCCCCATGTGAGGAAAAATATAGAGAGCAAAATACAGTACCACATAGACAAGCTGAGCACCATGGTGATAGGTTTCCGTTAACACAAAATTGTAATTCTGACTTTCTCTCAGAGCTGCCCCCGTTGGGCGCCAAATTATGTGCTAGTTTGAAACAAACCAGTGAGAGGCACTAAGTCAGAATAACAATTTAATGGAAATTAAAGAAAAGGGGAAAAAAAAAGGTAAAAGAAAACGCTGTCAAACTGACAGAGTCAAGGTACAACCTGACACCCTGTTAGGCAGGGTGGTGGTAGCAGTCTGGTAGAAATGGTGGCTGCAGTCTTCTGAAGCAGTGATCCTGTAGTAAAACAGTCTGCTCTTCCTCGGGAAGTCCAATGGTGGCTGTGTAGCTCCTGTCCTCTGGAAATCCAGTGGGAAGCCGGTCGTCTCTGGTGTTCAGCCTCAGATTATATCCACGATGGGATGCTTGGTTCTCCCTCTGGGTGGAGCATCTCACAATGGGGTAACGAGTCATGAGGCAAAGTGTTGATTAGGCTCATTAACAGAAGATAGTCCGGAGGGAGTTATCTCTGAGTCAGGCGGCAGGACAATGATGGGCAATTAACAGAAAGATAGTCTGGGGGAGGAGGCAAGGAAACACTGCCCCACCTGATTTCAACAGCTGATGGGGATGGTAATAGAATACACTGCAACCCAGGACACCCTCCCAAATAACTTATCTCCCCCAAACCCAGTAGCCAAACTGGTGGAAGTTCCTGGTTCCTAATGCACTCTTCTTCTTAACTAGTGCCATGCAAAAAAAAAAAAGGCACCCGAGGCAGTCTGTTAAGGACCTGCACTGATGAAATTGGAGGTTTAACCTTTATTAGACATCAGAAGATCCACGTGGAGTGAACCATTATTAATATTGTCAAGAAGTGAAAAGCTTCATTCATAGATCTTGCCTGCTTAGACATCAAAGTCAACCAACCTCAAAAGAAATCTGTGGGGAACCAGGCATCCTTAGTTCTCATATTGATCATACTACTTGTTCTGAAAGTTTCATCCAAGCTCTGGCAGTGCTTGACCTTGCAGAGGGAACGTGATGCACAAGGAATGCAAAAGCCTGTGCTTGCTTTCTTGTTCTTAACAAGAAAGAATAATTGATATCAAATAATATATTTGGTAAATCATCTTGTTTGCTGCAATAACTTCCCTAAAAAATTACATTGGAGAAAACGATACTAAGTTTTTAATATAAGTTGCAAAATCTTGGATTAATCATTTCTGTGTCTTGCAAAACATTCGGTGTCTTCTGTTCATTATATCAGAATAAAAGCTTTTTAGCTGGGCACAAGGTATAAATTTGTTCATTATAGAAAACAAATACAATATGAGCATGAATCCAACCAAAATAAATTTTTTAATTCAAATGAATTCTTCCAGGCAATTTCTAGGCAATATGTGCCCAGACATTATCACAGCCTAAAAAAAGACAGTGCCTAGATGATACCACCTTTCTCTTCAAGGTAAAATCTGTCTCAGAAGGTGTCTGTTACATAAAGAATTTATTTGTTTGTGGCATTCCTATGGCTGTCAATGGGAAACTCTTGCAAAGGATAGGAAGAACAAATCATGTAATGGAATTATCCATTGTGGTTCTTTAACTATTTCAAATATTTTTAAAACTTTATTCTTATACTTTCCTAAAGGTTGAGATAGGGTTTTCCATCAACTGTTTTTAGGGAGAGGAAGTATTTTCAAAGAAACAAAACACTAGCTGGACAAAGGACAAAAAGCAGTTCAGGGAAATAACCGTGTGAAAATGTGCACTTCTATTTTTTAAAATTCTACCCAAATGCAAAGCTGGGAACTACTGGTAGCATGGGGAAAAATAAATATTAAAATATATTGAAAATATTTTTTGTATTCAGAAGTTTTTTATACATGCTAAATTTTATAAATGATCCAGAGGGAATCTTTACGTTGTTTTAAAACACTGACTTTGACCAAGGGGATATTCCATACCACTACACAGCCATGCTCAGCATATTAAAGCTGGGGGAAGAAGAAGGAAGGAGGGACCTTGGAATAGTGGGTGTTTCTGTCCCTGAGTCACTGTCAGGCGTGGTGGAGCCCCGCTGTCCTGGGGATGGCTGAACGCCTGCTGCCCATGGGAAGGGGGGAATGAATTCCTTGGTTTGCTTTGCTTGTGTGTATGGCATCTTGTTTTCCCTATTAAACTGCCTTTATCCTCAATGCCTGAGTGTTCTCCCTTTTACCCTTCCAGTTGTCTTGTCCCTCCCTCCAGGGCTGGGTAAGCAATGGCTGTGTGGGCCTTGATTGCCAGCTGGGTTAAAACCTCAACACCCTTTTTTTCAGTCTAATCTGGAATGCTTGAAGAAAAGATCAGGAGCTGTATGATAAAAGACAAAACCAGTCGTGGGACCTTCTTCAGCAATGCATGTAATTTTCTAAAAATTACAAAACTGGGACGTGAAGAACCAAGGTGAGCCCTCCCAGCTCCCTCAGGCAGGGTGAAAGGGCCACTGCCAGCTTTCTCCAATCCCATGGGGGCACCCGCACCCACGGGGAGCCATGGAGACCCCGGCCCCAAGAAGCTGGAGCCACAGTAGAGCGTGGTGGGACCACCCAAGTCCTGAGGAGACAGCTGCTCCAGCCAGGAGTCTTTTGACCAGCAGATTTGTGTTTAGATGGCTGGTCAGGCAGTGATCATTCTTTCAGAGGACACTGACCTTTCTCACACAGAGCACTGGGCAAGTGCCTCCTGCTCCAGAACAGGAGCAGCACATTGTGCATTTGACTTTAAGTCACAAAAGATAGAGGTGGAAAATTTATAGAAGCACAGGGCTGTGACCTTATCCATTTGTGCTTTTATGAGGCACCTAACTTGGTATTTACAAGATAGTAATTATATTATTTTAATGTCAATGGCAAATGTTTACAAGAATGTAGTTGTTTGATTAAATATAAAGTGAGAGATTAAATAGCCCGTTTACTGTAACCAAGATGCCCTAATTGAATAGCAAGAGAATATTCACTGGATATTATGGTTTAACAAATATGTGAGCATTATATATTAATACTTTAAAGTACACTATTTATGTTGTACCTCATTAGTTAAACCATCCCTCTGTTAATAGCACATTAAAAGTACTTACACTGTCAACAGTCCTGAGTCCTAATTTATATTACCTCAGTGGTGGTTTATTTTATCCTGTTTACAGATCCCCAGACATTTACTCAAAAACCCAACAAAATATAACATTCAGTTCTCAGCTGTCTAACTTTGTGGAAATAAAATGCAAAATCATTCATTTTATGGTCTTTTTGAAGTTACAGTTCAAGATACAAAGCTCACCTTGAATTTATCTGAAAATTTCCGATCAGAATAGACATGGAATTCCAGAATCTAATTGAAGTCTAATAAAAACACTTCTTTGGGATACACATTTTTCTTAAAACAGGTTCTGCTTTACTAGTCGAGGTGCTGTAGTTAATGATATTTCTTCATTAAAAGCCCTTTTTAAAGATTATTTTTTCTTTGTTCCATATTATTACTGGAATGAAAAGGGGGAAATTCTTGTTGCTTTAATTTTCATATGGCATGCCTTGGCATGAATCAGGCAAATTACTACATTAATATATTCAATAGGTCATGCTAATATCTTTGGAATAAATGAGAACCACAGATAGGATATGTCCCTACTTGCCTACATCATCACACTTTTAAGCAATAATTGACATCTCAAAAAAAAATCTTCTCTTTCTTTAGTACCATGGATAATAGATGTTAATAAACCTTCAGAGTTTTTGGTTAAAGATGTCATGAAAAGAGAAGGTAGTAGTTACAAATGTGAAATATGAGGCATTTGAGTATTTCAATATTATCTTTTCCTTCCCATTAACAAGAGGTGTTTTTATGAGTTAGGATTTCCTTTTCTGCCCTGTGACAGATTTCCAAGATGATGATTCTTGCACAGATTATTTTCGTATGAGGACATAATTTTGCAGAATATATTTTTCAGTGGAAGTAGAAAAACAGAGAAGCTGTTTCTTAGGCAGAGGTGGTTTCATACAGGTCTGTTTGTATGAGGCTTCTTGACCTTCTCTGACTGATGCTTTTTTGAAAGAGCTACGACACTAGGCCTTTACATCTTCTCACGTCCACCATATTTTACTCCTGATGTTCACTTTGCAATCAGAAAATTCACTCCTGAAATTCAGTTACTGACCATGCTAAGTATTTATATCTGGCAAAGTGCTGCAGACCATGTGCTGAAAATGGTACTATAGTTCTTTTGCTTTGGTAAATGTTCAGTATTAAAATCCCTAAACATGTTACTGAAAACATCCGTCACTCTAAGGCATTTCTATCTTGTTTGCCTTTGAACAAATCCTACCTCTCTTGATCATTTCAGGTTTAGTAAGGTCTAATACACCAGGAAAAATTTCACTTCGGACTTTCTTTTTCACATTCCCTTTCATTCTTAGTACTAACACTGAAGCAGTTTCCTCTAGTCTTGTCACTTGTGGTCTTAATTTCTTAGTATCCAAGAATTTCCTTCTGTTTTATCTTGTCTGCTTCAACAGCCAAGCTATGTAAATATTGCTGACATTCCTGCTCATTTCAGTGCTGTTAAATTATCGGTTTAGTATGCCTACAAGTCCACCTGCCACTAATGCTGTGCTTACCAAACACTGTATTTCACCACAACAAAGTGTTGTTACCTCAACACCCAGGTAATTGGCCTGATATTCCTCTTTTATCTCCCATTCTTTGTGGGAACAATCATCCGGTTAATTGGCAATGTCAGTCTTTGCCAATGAATTTTTCACTCTTTCCTTTTCCCTGGAGGAATGTACCTGTTGGACAGAGCAGTGCTGAGTTCTGTCTTATCTTCCACCAGGAAAAAAAAAAAAAAACCACAAAAATAAACCACAAAAAACAAACCCTGAGTAATTTAATCTATTCATGAGCAAATTATACCCTGTCTGCTGAGTGAACTAAGTTAATGATACAGTAGTTTTTGCACTGTTAAAAGTTTCCCAGTGTTTTAGGTCTCAATAACTTATGACATGAACTACTCATCAACCCCTCCTAAGAAAGTAATGAGAAAAGAGTGGGGCTGATCGAGCCTGAGATTTTTCTTCCCAATCAATGGAAGACCCATGCAATAAACCCAGAAATCACGTGGGTGGGGTGGGAGATAATCCCCACGACTCAATTTCATAAGCCTGATCTTCAGTGACAGATAGACAGGCATCTGGATCCAGTACTTATCAGCTATCATAACGAAAACATAATGGGGCTGGGCCATGTTGCGTCCCTCCATTTCCGCAAAGGGCAAGGTTTTTTCTTTCTCTGCCCTCTCCTATAATCTTGAGTTATAACTTGAATTTGGCCTTAATATCTGTGTTTACCCAATGCCATGCTAAAAATAAAGCTTAATTGGGATAATTCATTTACTCAGTGCCCGCTCATTTTTCTTGTCTAAGAAATAAACCAGGCACTACCAAGTCCAAGACTACCCAGCTGCTCAAAATTACTTCTTATCAGAGGAGGGCCTCCACATTAAGCAGTACAGCCATATGTTCAATGAGCATTAGTCCTTATTTGCCTGGTCAAGTCCAACAGGGTAAGCTCCAGAGGAGTCTGCTGCCCTAGGCAAACTGCCCAGCCCAACCAGTCTGTTGCTGAATGCCCAGTCAACCTTGCCAGCTTGTGGAAACAGTAGCTGAGCAATTGTGTTGCCCCTGGAAACTGGCTGCCCCAAGCAGCCCTCTGCTCTCTCCCAGAGGAGAGTGCTTGCTCCCAGATCAAATGTAATTTGGAAATATTGTGAAAGTCTCTGGGTGAAAAAAAAGCGTGTCTTCTCAGGCTCATTAACTATTTTGCAAATGGGAAATACAACAAAAAAAGACCAGTAAGCAATCGCTGTATGACTTGTTTGTCCCACTAAGTGTTTCCAGATAAAATTATATACTACCAGTTTCTCAAAATGTCAGTGCAAATGCGCACCAACTAATTGTATGACAGGCTGAGGAAAGGACTAGTCCTACAAAACACTTCATGCTGGGAAACCAAAGGACCACAAAGAACAGTAATTTTTATCTAACCACAGAAATTTATGTGGGCTAATGAGCCTTGTATCAAAAAACCAAAACAAATCAACAGCCACAACAACTGTGAGAATTAACTTTTATGTGACGTTATAGAGAGACTTTCTGCACAGTCCACAGCATTTTAATTAGTTTTTTGTTTCCTTTTGTTATATTAACTGGTTTCATCATCCTGATGTTGCCATTTAAATTACATTTCTTATTCATTTAAAGTACTTTCAGTGCTACAATTGCAGTAGTTAGTGCTACTTACCAGACTTCTGTGTCCAACGTAATTAGATGCTGTTGTCCTACAAATTATTTTTAGATATGTTTCAAGCTCTCCAATTATGCTCAGTGCACTGCATTGCAAAAAAACCTATTGCTTTAGTGTCTAGGGTATTGTCCATGGATCAAATCCACACCATGGATAAAAAGGTGTTTAACTGCAGATTCAAGAAAGTGACTGCACAGTAAACTCTTCTAAGCTGAAACAGAGAAAACAAACTTTTTAAAAAAAGTTTGCTGTTATGGTTTAGCAAGATAAAGAATTCGAGCAAACGTGTGGTAACTATCTAACTGACAGGCTAAACAATTCTGGCCATTTTCTAATGTGTATCTTGTTCCAGATATTTTCAAGAGAAACATCAAATGAGACCACTGCTCCATAAAGCTTATAAAGGTGGTGTCACCTCTCTCTGCCTGTCCTTTATTTGTATTGGAAAGGAGCAATATCATTTTAATATCAAACTGCTGAAAACTTGGTTGTGGATTTCCCATCACTGGAAGAGTTCAAGGTCAGGTTGCGCAGACACTCAGCAACCTGTTCTAGTTAAAGATGTCCCTGCCCATTTGGACAGGGGGTTGAACTAGATGATCACAGAAAGGTAGAATGGCTTGGGTTGGAAGAGACCTTAAAGATCATTTGGTTCCAACGCCCCTGCCATGGGCAGGGACACCTTCCACTAAAACAGGTTGCTCATGGCCCTATCCAATGTGGCCTTGAAAACTTCTAGGGATGGGACAGCAACAGCTTCTCTGGGTGACCTGTTCCAGTGCCTCACCACCATGACAGTAAAGGATTTCTTGCTAATATCTAATCTAAACCTGCCTTTTTTCCATTTGCAGCCATTCCCCTTTGGTCCTGTCACTACAAGCTCTCTCTGTAAATAATCTCTCTCTCTCTGTCTTTCTTGTGGGCTCCCTTCAGGTACTGGAAGGATTCAACCCCAAACCCATTCTATGTTTGTATCAAATTCAAAGTCTCACCATTGTTTCTCCATTTATTAAAATTTTGCCCATGAATCAGTCAGTATCTCTAGTCTCATCTTCCCATATATCTCCCAAAACTTCTTTGACTATTCTACTAGTGAACAGTTACATTTATCCATCTCTTA
Source organism: Corvus cornix cornix (assembly GCF_000738735.6). Classification (NCBI taxonomy): domain Eukaryota; kingdom Metazoa; phylum Chordata; class Aves; order Passeriformes; family Corvidae; genus Corvus; species Corvus cornix. Next base: position 17,407,734 of record NC_047058.1, on the reverse strand, counting down.
TGCTGGTTGTCATGACTAGACAATAAAAAAATTTCAGATACTTCAGATGTCCTCAGTTAGCGACAGAAGTAGTTGATACCAGCTATTTTTAACTCCTTTTACTCTCTCTGGGTGAGATTCATCTCATTTATGTGTCTAAAGAGAAGCTGTCTGAATTAATTATCTTTTTTATAGCCAGCCCAAAGAAAGAGGCGCTTTCAGGGTAACCTTTATCTGACCTACTTTAAAGGTCATTTTATGGAAGAAAGTGTCCCATGCCTTAGAAGTATCTATTCTTGCTCAGATAAATCCTACCTTCTCATCTAATCAAGTTCTTACTGCCATCAGTGACCTTGTTTTCCTAATGTTTCTAACATTTATCTCTAAAGTAACAAGACTAGAATCCTGGAAAAGATTGTTCAAATTTGTTCAAAGTAAACCTATGCAAAAGATCTTCAAAACTAGACCTGGGTCTATCAGGTTTGAGCTTTCCATTCTGTGAAGTTTTGAACATTTTATCTCTACTAAATAGAACAAAAAGTTGAAATGTTGACATTTTACCTGACTCTATTATATTAAAAGAACAATAAAGCTCAGCTACAAAAAAGTTGGTCTTAATATATCTGAAAAATTATTTTTCATTTTCTCTCTACTAAAAAAAACCCCTTCAAATCTTCAGGAAAGTACTATATAGAATTTGGAAATGTATTGAAATTTTTATTTTAAAAGTTGAAAGGGCATCTTTCAACCATGTCAGTGTGACATCAGAAGGCTTCAAAGCCCACTCCTCTCTCCTACTGAGTTTTGCTTTTGAGAGATAATTATTTTCTGACCTCAGAGTCTCACCTGAAAATTCCTGAGGTATTGCAGTTAAAGCAAATTTAAATTACAAAAAAAATCTTAACATAGATCAAGGTAGGAAAGGCCCACATTTCATATTAGTACTAACATACCTGTATTTATTTTATACTCACTTTCGCTTACTGTAATAAACTGAGCAACTCAGGTTGGTTAGCAGTTATCACAGATGTTTCCAGATTGAGGTGCTATGAGCTTGGCTCAAAGCCAAAACTCACTTCAAAGGCATGCTGGAGTAAAGCCATCTGTCTTCTTAAGGCCAACACCTGTTCCAGGCAGCTTTCTAAACTTCACAGGATTGGCCTAAATAAACGTGTCCCTCAGAGGCACCTAATGGCACAGCGAGCACTGTGCAGACGAAACAGTGCCTGGTGCGTGTCCTGTGGCTGGACACCCACAGACATCACACATCTTTGGAAAGTGTCATGGTGTGTTTGGGAAAACCTATGTAGTAGATAACATGATACATGTTGCTGCAGTATTCAGCAGTGTTGGACCTAATCTGATTTTATTCTTCACTGTCTAAAATGAGTTAGAAATATAAAATTAATTACTTTCCATTTCAGTTTGCAAGAGTTAAATTTTAATAATTTCAACAGGACTAACTTACACTGTATCTTCCTCAACTTTATTCTGGAGAAATAGCTGGCCCTGTGCACAGACCCTGATAAATCTAATTCATACGGACTACAAATTATTGAACTGAGGGAATAGAGGGCCAAACTCTTCTGTTATTCTAGAATGTACAGCTCTGAAACTACTATGCAAAGTCTTCTCTAACAGAAAATTGGGTCATCTGCTACCCACCATATCAGTGGTTTTTTCACTGTGTTTAACACCAGAGTATGTCTTCAGTGGTTCAAAAACACCCATATGGCCAATTTTGGTAAATGCTTTTTTCAAATCTGTGTTATAACTTTTCATGTTGAATTAATTTCCTGATCCCACCAACCACCCCAGAGTGGCCTTGAGTTTCTGGAAATGTCTTTCTTGCAGTGCCACTATTTCAAACTAAAAATTCCTTCCTGAATCAAAGCATCTTTAGCCTGAAAGTTTCTCATGTTTTTCTTTGGCTCAAATAACAGGTTTGGAAATATTAGTCAATTCCATTTGACCACTTGAGATAGAAAAGAAAAAAAAAACAGAAAAAAAACCCAAACCAAACCAAAAAAACCCACACCTCTTTCATGTTTTAAGAACTTTCTTTCAGTGCTATACTTATACTTGGGTATTGAAAGCTAGCATCTGCACATGCACAACTCTTTTTAACTGAGGACTTAAATTCTGTTTACATTTGATTACAGCTCTTTATTAAAAGGAAGAATAAAAAGTATAAGTGCCAAAATTCTAAAGGCTTTGGTGTACATATGCAACAACAGTCTGAAAAATAATGTTTGTTAATTGGACCCAGGTGCTCTGTGTTCTTTATGCTGCAGTAGAAGCAAACTATTGCCTTCTTGTATTGATACTGTCATTCAAGAGTAAACAACTCTATCGTTCTGCAGTCAGACAATGTTCACCTGAAGAACTCCTTGCTGACATTTAGATCAAGGCAAAGCCATAATTGCTGGTAAAAGCTGAGACTGCCTGCAGGATACTCTGTCATGATAAGTTGGTGAGTTCCTCCCAGCCCAGGGATTTGGCAGCTTCAGCACAGGGCTGAAAGCTGTGGGGTGCGCTCAAGGGTAACTGCTGTATGCACCTCTAACTGCTCCATTTGCAATAGTCTTCTGGTCAGGGTCACTACAATGGGGCAAGACAAAGCCTTGTTTGTCACTTACCTGCAAGTTTCCTCAGATGTTTCTGTATTTCAAAGGGCAGAGAAAACAACAAGAAGAAATTCACACTCTTTTAAGATAATCCGTAACACTGTGGGATGAGTCACACTAAAGGAGATATCTCCTGCGAACAGGACTGAGACAAACCAGCTTCTATTAAACACCCAGTGTCTAGACAGAGAGAGATAGGCATGATGAATGTCATGTCACGTGTTGACACTTGAATCAAAATTAGAGTAAAGCTATGGAGAAACCTGTATAAATTTGATTTAATGGTGGTGTGGCAGTGCTGCAACAAGAGTATTTGCTCTTCCCTAAACCCTACAGGTTTTAAGTGACTGTCAAACACTACCCATTTCATACTAACTGCGACTCATACATCCTTACAGTTGTTTAAACAGGTCCTCTGTGTGTTAAAACACAGAAAAGATAGGCTAAAAAGAAAGAACCCAGCACCGATCTCTGGTATAAGAGCAGAAGAAAAAGAGGACAAAGTGCCCAGCACAACTTGGAGGTACTTTGTCCCTAACACAGGTGACACCACAGGTGGGAAATTTAGCTCTTCTATACTGCAAAAGAAATAGTTCACGCATCCAGGCATACTGGCTAGAAAGTTATAGCTCATCAATCTTCATCCATTTAGAGATGATTAGATATTTTCTTATTTCATTTTCCTACTTTTTTTTTTAAATTGAAGAGGCTGCAGAAGAGCAGGGATTGTGACAAAAGAGAAATCTGTATTCTAAGTTATACAGTCAAGCCATATTCATGCATACTCCATATGTATGTACACACAAAAATCCCCAAACCCTTTGCCAATATGGGCTAATCCTATTAAACATCCAAAGGCTTTCCAGACTTTTTGATAAACTGAATGTAAGTATCTCCTTCTTTTAAAGGAATGGCTTCTAATTAGCACTATTAAAGAGAAGAAAGCACTGGAAACATTAAAATATCCTTACTTAAATTATTTCAACCATTTTTCAAGATTTGTGAAAGACTTTTCAGTGGACATTTATTGCTTTAGAAAAAAAACCCCACTAGTCAAATACATATTTTTAAAAGCAAAATATATGTTTAAGAAAAATATATAATTGGTCTTATTAATAGGGACATTTGTCAGTTATTAGCAACAATAAAGCACACTACAAATTAAAAAGAAAATCTTATGTTAGGTGTTTTCTTGAATTATTGCAATTCCCTGGAAAACTCATGTCTACAGAAGGACTTCAGTTGTAAATAACTTTATTATAAAAAAGATAGGAAATAAAAAATATATAAATAATGAAGCATTTGATATTTTTATTTTCATAGTTTGATCAATCATTTGTACTACAGGAATAAGAATGTTTAATTTTCTTCACACTATACATTTATTCCAAACTAAACTTCTGAATTTGTTGGTGAAGTGGTAAAGATCCTGCTATTTTAGCGTGCTTGGATCACATTGCAGTGGAAGTGAGATCACATGTTTAAGAAACTCAATCTTCTCCAGGATTGAGATTCACTTGCAAAAAACTAGAGGACATTGCTTTCAAATAAATCATAAGAAGAGAAAGAAGAGAAAGATCTTCTAAAGGATGTCATAAAACAGGCTTTGACTGCTGATAAACAGAGCTGAAGAAAAGTGAAAACTAGGACAAAAGATAAAATGTGTAAGGGTTCACAGGAATACTGATGCAAAACAGTATATTGAGAAGTCACTAATATTGGAAGGAAACAGCGTATGATGACAAAAACCATTAGAAAACCCCTTAGGCATACAAAACATTTTCTGAAAAAGGAAACTAAATTTGCAAGTTATTGACGTTAAGGCTTAAAACAATGCAGGAACAATCTCTGATTTTATATATGAAACCCACTGCTAAGGGTTATTTACAATCTCTAACAAAGTATATGCTACTTTTGTAACTTTTTACAAAGAAAATTCTATACATTGTTCCTCTAAGAAATGAGAAGTAAATTCTAGAAATAGCAAACTTGCTAAGGCAGTTGTGAAAACTTGGAAAGGAGTAACATAAAAGAAGCTCTCCTGAGTAAGACTAAGTATTCCTCTAGCCCAGTTTCTTGTCCCTGGCAATGACTAATGGTGAATGCCTAGGAAAGAGCAAAAAAGAGGACAAGCAAATAGTCATACCTTTTCTGTATATTTTTTCTCACATCCAGAAATAATGGATTAGAGATTTCCTGAGCCAAAGGTTGAACATATTTTATGGCTGTTTTTATTTAATAGTCCTGTGTAACTTTTTCTTCTGTGCATTCGTCTCACCCTTTTTCTTTACTCAGTGTAAGCCTCTGCAAGTTGTGTTCCACTCTTTTCTTGCACCAGAGGAGTTTCACAGCTTTACCATTGCTGTGTGAACAAACACTTCTCTCCAGCAATAATCACCTTCTGATTTCATTTTGCTTTTCTTCAAAAGCGGCAGCAAATATTTTTCTCTGTTAATCTCATCTTTGGCCACTTATGATTTGAAAGAACCTAATTGTATTTTAACTTGGCCAAACTTCTTCCAAGTGGCAGAATCTTTGTCTGTGTTGTTTCCTCCATAGAAGCTTCTCTGTAACTTTGATCATCCTTGTTTCCTCCTCTATGCTTTCACTAACAGTAATTATTAACTTGAATCAAAGATGTTTTCCCTGCTGCTGAGCAATGGGCTAACCAAGGAAACCTCAAGGGAGGATTTGATACAAAGCCTGTCAAAACTCCAGAAACCTGCTTGTTTTCCAAGTGCATTTTAAAGGTTTTCTAAGTAAAACTTATTCCATTAATGGGTTTAATGGTATTATACTAGGGAAAAAACCATTATTATGAAAAACCTACTGGTTTGGACCACTCAAGCTACTGGGAAAGGCCTGAGACACTACTTGAAAAAGTCCTTTAATTCGTCTCTCTGTTCAAAGACAAGGTGACCTAATTTGGGATAGGAGATTGTAGTATGATCAATCTTGTATACCAAGCCATCTCATCTGGTCTTACTGTTGTTGGATTGCAAAAGAAAAGGTTCATGTAAACCAATTGGTTAGTCTCTCTAACCTGATTTAAATCACAATCTCAGAATGCAGGAAGCATGACTGAATCACAATAATTGAGGATCAGAAAAGATGAGATTGCATTGAATGATTATTAGAAACTTGCAGAATGAGAGATCAAACAGAAATAATATTTTGTTTAAAAAATGAAGAAGCAATAAAAAAATGGGGGTTTTATCAAGGACATTTTTTGTATTTACATTCTCTCCACAATTATTCCAGATGAAGCAAAGGACGCCATTGGGCTGCTTAAAGTAAGACTGACATTGACTGAATAGAGAAGAGGATTTAAATACTATCTGACATCATCAAATCAACCACTTTAAAGCAACAGTGAATTGAAAGTACTTTAATCCATCTCTTAAATTTCCAAGAAGAGAAAGGTTATGTAAAACTTGTAATATGAATTTTATTTTTTGAAAATGGATTCTTCAAATGTATCAACACATTATTAGACAAAAGTTATCTTTTCAATGTCAGCAAGAAATAGAGATAAGAGATATTATTCCAAGTGGTTTACCTCAAGTTATAATCCAGTATTTAAAAATGAGAGCAGGCCATTGAAATAGCATGGATTTCTGAGCAGTTCCAGGAGGAATACTGGGAACAAAACAATGAATTCTGTTGTAGTAGAGAGGAGCCATTTTGTATTGTTAGACATTCATTTCTTTTCCCTATCCTTGTCTGAGTTTCTGAGGTCCATTTCTGTAGTCAAACTTCCTCTCAGCACAGCCAAAATAAGGAAAAGAGAACCATCTCCTTGCCCTTGACTGATGCAGGACACCCAGGCATTGCACTTCAGTCTCACCCTGTGTGATCAGGCATCTACTCACAAGCTAATATTTTTGTTTTGTCTTGTCTTACACATTGGAACTCTCAAGACAGCAAATAAGCTGCACAGAAATTAACCTCAGTTCCTTCTTAATTTTGCAGTTACTGTAGCTGTACCCGGTAGAACTGAGTTTGTACCTGGCCACAACACATTCTCCTGGGGTGACAAAGGCCCAGCAGTGTTTCCTAGGGCCGTGGGGAAATTCTGGCCTTTCAATTTACATCTGCTTCTTTTCAGTGTGTCACTGTCACCCAGCTTGGGGCTTGGGGTTTGCCTGTGCCAAGTCTGTACCTGGCTGCTCTTGGTGGCCCTGCCCCACACCAAGGTCATCATTTCACCCTGCCTCCTTGGTCCTTTAGCAACCTCTTTTGTGTAACACCAAAGCAACCAGTTCAGCAGGAACAGAAACAAGTCATAGAAATAATGCAGGTGTTTCTCAGTTCACTATTCACCTGTTTGGGGGCAAAATAATACAGCCTATTCATGTAATTGAACCACTACTGTTCTTGAGGTTGAGGTCAATAATTTGCTGGGGCAAATAAGCACAACATCAATGAAAGGAGATGTACCCATCTGTGTCAGCAACGAATTTTCCTCACAATCTAGGGAGACAAAAGTGGATCCAGCAAATAACTGATAAGAAATGAAGAGAAAAATCTGTCTATTACGAGAACAACAAAGAAATTAGTATAGAGGAGTTACATTATACTGCACCCTCTATTCAGCCTGATCCTTTATTATGCCAGGGTTCTCAATTACTCTTCGCTTCAGTAAGAATCTTGTAGCACATTCACAGCTCACAAAATCAGGATTGTGGTGCTGTGACTGGTATGCAAATTGGTAATATGTGAGTATATTAAGTATAAATTAAACAGTAAGAGGTTCATCTTTGATTTGGAAGTGCAATGAGTGGGAGCGCTTATAATAGAGGTATAATTCTTATCAGATACATACATGTATGCAAGTACCTCTTTTTTTTTCTTTGTCTTGCCTTGAGCCAATATAAGATTAAAAAATTCCATTAACCATTTCATTTTCCCAGAAGAGAGCTGGAGGAATACATCTGAAATGCAATCTTCTCATCATCAAGGTTTCCAAAGTGTTTCAGTAGAATTATACACAGGACAATGGGTAATGTTTCTCTTGTAACAGAGTGGTGCTGCTATTCCCCACATGCATGGTGAGGCTGCAATGGCCCAGGCTTTTCAGTCAACGTTATTGCAACATTTTCCAGACAAGAAGAAAACCTATGAGTAATACATTGGAATTAAGCTAGATTTCAGAAAGATTTTTTTATGATTCATGTGATTGAGAATAAAAAGAGTTCACAAAATTAAAAATCTATTGCTCTTGTGAGCTTCAGTGGACCTGACAATTTCAAGCTCTGAGATTAAGAAGAACTTCCTTCCTGGTTTTCAGTTTATTGAGCCTAATGTGCTTTATTCCCTGGTAGAGCCATGTTAGTAGGCACCAAGTGGGCTTGTAAGAATGAATTCTGATAGGATGGAGATAACGTTCATTCAGATTCCAGTTAGATCAGCCTGAAACTGTTACAGCTAATTCAGTCCTGATCCAAGCTTAACATCCAAGAACGTTCTTGTCTTTAAGGTTTACGAGCATGGACAGAGATGATTCCTTCTGGTCACTGAGTGCCCTGGACTTGGAATCTCTAAGAAAATCCTGGAGAAGGACTTGTCTCAGACCATCTTTTCTATTCTTTCTTAGCCACCTGGTCTACTGATGTAAGTATCAGTGCTATACTAAGACAAGACCACATCACTTAATCTTTTGTATTTAACTACAGTAAACCCTCAGTTTTAAATCTTTCTGCTGCACAAAAACTGACAACTTTGGCTGTTCATTTATCCCAGTTTAAATGTGAACTTTATAGTATTACAGCTATGCATATGGAATAAATTACACACGTCACACAGAACCTTAAATTTTCTAGACCTTCAGCCACCAGCCAACAACAGCTGTTACTTAGGTTTACCATGAAATTATAGAGTAATACTGGCCTGTTCTGCTGAGAAAGGGAAATACTGGAACAGCCATTTCTTTGTGTAATCTTAGCCATGTTACTGGTTTGCCATAAATATATTCAGTAATTAATCACTACTGTCTATTGCATCAGTGTTTATACTACAAAGCAAATCTTTGAGGAATGGTGTTTATATTACCTGTGTATCCATATGTACAAGAAGAATAATCTTGATTTAAAACTCCTCCAGCATTCTGACAGGAAAAAAGCTGAGTTACAAGCACTACAAGATTATATACAAGGTGTTCCTGTTTGGCCAAATCTAGAAATATATCCTTTGAGAGAAGGCAGGTCATAACCACCCCCCCCACCAGGTTCGGGAAAAAAAATAAATTGTCCTCAAAGGAAAGTGAAAGAGATAAAAACTATTTATTTAACAAACACACAGGAAAAGGATAATGTTGCTAAATAATAAAACCTCTCACTCTGCTGAGAGAAACCTGGGAAAATTTCAGAGTCCTTCCATAGATCTCTCTCTCCCCTCCTTGGAGCTGGGACGGGGTGGTGGGCCCACCTCCAGGGCCAAGGCCTCGGTGGAAATTCCTCCTGATGTATTCTGATGTTGAAACAGTCCAGCAGAGGGAAAAAAAGGAAAAAACAAAGTCCCAGGAAAAAAAAGTTCAACTCTTTGCCTCTCTCTGGAGAAAGAAAAAGGAGCTGAAAAACTGGCCGAAAGCAAACAGGGTGCCTTCCCCCTCTCGCTCCCCTGCCGCAGCTGGAAAAAAATGTCTCTATCTCTGTGTGACCTTGAACAAGCTGCAAACTGCTTTGAAGAAGTTTTGTTCAGGTTTTCCTTCCCCCTCTCAGGCTCAGTTTAAAGGCACAGAAAGGCACAAAATTAATTCCTGGGCATGGGGCAGCGATAGGGGATACACGTCACAAAGTCACCCCAAGACACAAGGTAATACTCATTTTTTTCTGTTGTCTCTCAAAAGTCACTAACAACCAAATACCCTCATTTAGTATTGAGAGAAAAATAGCAAAGCCTTAGATCGAGGGAGTAGCAAGAGCAGCACATGTTCTTCTCTCTCTCCTTACTTCCTCTCCTTTGGCTCTTATAGCCAATATACCTGAATCACCTCTGCTGCCTTTCCAGCATTGTGGAGATTACTCCTGGCCAGGTCTGCCTACAGCCCCTGGCATCAGAGCCTAGGGTGGCATTTGACCTGGTTTTGTACTCAAGCCACTACAGTGGGCACCCACAGAGTTTCACAGTACCTCCCGTCAGCCAGCATTTCTGAACACACACACAACTGTGCAGAAATGTTCAGATGTGGCAGCAGGAAAAAAATTCGCCAAACCACTCTTCCTATAAAGAAAAAACACATACCTACTGTCCTGGCAGGATGGCTGTGCTGGAATAAGAGATAAAAGGCAAATGCAATCCAAAAGCAGTTTAATTTGATGCCCCAAAAAGAGCACCTGTGTCCTCCGAAGTGACACAAAAAAACCCAGAGATGTTCTGAGAGGAATCAGTTCCACCCATCTGGGAATGATGTCCCAATATTAAGAAGAGATGGAGACATAGAAATCAAGAGAGAAAATACAGAAATATGCAGGAAGATTTTGCTGTAAATCATTTAAACTGAAAAAAAAAACCTTTAGGAATTGGCTTAGCTTTATCTCAAGTAAATGTGGAGGCTGTAAATGCATTGACTGGAAAAATACCCTGAATAAATCTACTGTTCCTGCTATTCTGGCTTGCTGAGAGTGACAAATCACTTGATATAACCCTTATTCAATTTAATACACCTTGAAAAACCTAATAAAGTCTTTTCAACAGAGGAGATGCTTTGTAACCTTTGTTGCAATTATAGGGGAGGATGCCCCTATTATGCTAAGAGATGAGCTGAACAAGTTTAATTTCAGTTTATGGTTAAAAAAAATATGTGGATATGTTGCTGCATTCAGAGACTTAAAGTCTACTGTATATCACAATGGCATATTTATGAGCAACACAATGTGATGCTCTCATTCACTCACAAAAGGAATGACATATATAAGCCAACAACAATCCCAAATCTCAGAGGAATCACACAGTACTTCAGCTTCCAGTTTAGTGAAAATAAATTATTTTAATCTGTAACAAGTGCTGCAAGAATTTAAATAAGTGAACAATAAATACATAATAATATCAACCTAGGACTAATTACTCTTTTTCTCTGCCAATATTCTCAGTTACTATAGAACTTAATGAGGCTTTTAAAATAAAACTATACTAAATACTTACTACCATAAATTTCCTTGAAAAACTAAAAAAAAAGAGGAGTAGAGTCCATAGTGAAAATAAATGGTTCAGATACTATCTTCTATTCCAACCCTTCACACAATCCTATCAGTGTATAAGGCTTGCCACCAGTGGAGGTAGGAGTCCTTGTTCCCACATGATTCACTTGGTCTGCTCTAGAGGGTTTCCTTAAACATCCCTTTCCTTAAACACCTCCACCTCCCCAGCTGTACGTCCTGTGGTCTCACTCTCATGGGAAGCAGCAGAGAATTTAATTCAATGTTTCTTTGCTCCCTAATGCCTGATGAGAACAGGATTGGTGATCCAGTCAGGATTTTCCCTGCTTTCCCCCTACTACCAACAATTCAAGAAGTTACACTCTGAACAAAGGTCAGAATCGTTCCATCCTAGAGCTCATGCCAGCAAACACTTGATTGTCTGGCGTGGTGGGGCTTGCTGATGTCCAGCTCTCTAGGGCTCCATCACCGGTGTGTTCCTGTCCTCAGACAAGTACAGTCCATATGTTGGGTAGTTTTAATGTGGTTTCAGCTCACATATCACAGTTGAAATTCCCTTAAATATCATACATTCTCAAAGTAATAAAATTTTATATGGAAATGGCACTTGTAACAGTGCCATCCTAAGATGGTTTTGATATGATTGCTTTGGAGGACACCAGTGGATAGGGGAAATGGAGTGAAATACAACTCTCAAAAAGCTGTGAACTTCTGAAATCTTTTACTTTCTCTTTGGAAATAAATTTCTTTGGAAAACTTGTCAAGGCCACCTTTTTTTTAAAACTCATTTTCCACTTCTTTATCCTTGAAACACTTTAAAAATGTTTACTTGATTAAAACTGACCGCTCAACCTTGTCAAATGCTTTTCCTGCATGTAAAAGCAAAGGAATGCATTGAGCTAGTAAATTATAATAATCCCATAATCCTAAGAGCATGTTTACAGAGTTTTCGTATTGCTAATTGCCAAGGGAGTTGGCATTTAATTACTTTCTAAAATCTTCACACAATATTTCTCTTTTGTCTTAGGTTTTTAGAATATGCAGTTACTCTTTTTCTCAAATTACCTGAAAGACCCTAAATAACAAAAGAATTTTGTTTCCCCAGTGTGATGAAAGATTTTATTTATCTGTCATGTCTGAAATTTAAATACAGTTTTAATTTATTTTACATGTTGAGATTTCATAGGAGATTTCCTAGGAGCTTTGACAGTCTTACTTATTTTGCATTTATTTTGCTTTCTTTCAAAGTTATGCAAGATTAATAAACATATCTCTCACAGTATTGGCAGCTTTCCAGATATTTTATTAATTTTCTTTCTTACACTCCATAATAGCAGAAAGTTCACCTTTTCTTCCTCCTCCTTGGACCCTTGCCCAAATTCATATTCAAGCCAAACTCACATTAAAGCTAAGAAAGAATTGCTGGAATAGGATTTTAAAGATTAGGTCAAAACTATTCAAGGCATAAATAAGCTGCCTGCACCAATATTGTTTCTCTGTTTACATGTGTATTTCAAAATTCATGCTATGAAATATCTTTTCACATAAAATATGACAAAGACGGCATTTTATTTTCCAAATTAATGCTCATTACATTTAACGAAAAAAAAAGACACCAAACCACCTTTCAGTGTAGGGTCATACCAAGCAAACAAATCTGCTTTGGAACTGTGTAAAGATTTTTATGATATTACAAGGTGCTCAACAGATCTCACCAAAACATTTGTTGTGAAGCACACAACAAATAATTGTGTACAATTATGCAGAAAGTAACCAAAATTGCTCATGCTACAAATAGTGCTTTTTAAATATACTGAGGTAAAAAAAAAGAAACATAGGTACTTTTAAAATCTTAGCTATTTTGTTTTGCATAATGGTTCTAATTTTGAAATCAACCTAAGAAATTCTTTAAAGACAAGAATTTCAGGCTAAAGAGTTTTACTTCAACTCCTAAAACAAAATTTTTTTTTTTGCCTGTTTGTTCATTTGTTTGTTTGGGGGTGTTGTTCTTTTATTGGTTTTGTTACTTTGTTTGGTCACAGAACTGCATATTCTGTTGTCTGCACAGCTCAACTGGCCACATGTTGCCTAAAGCAGTAGGGAATGCTTCAAGGAAAGCCAGCCATGTCTTCAATTCAGAATACCTTTGGTTTGATCTGTAGTGGATAGGACACATCTTTGATTAAAAACCTGCAGAGCAGCAGTTAGCAAGGTTCAGTCACCAGAGAATATATATTATTCTCTCCAGAGAGTATTCAGAAACAGTGTAAGTTAAATAAAAAAGAAGTATTAAAGTTTTATTCTGTAACTTAACCCTCAATTAATTTCAATAATCCTTAATGCATTTGTGGTTTGGGGGTGAATGTTAGCTAGTGATCTAATTCTGGGGTGTACATGTATAAACAGCTCAGAATGTTTAACAGATCTTCTTTTAAGTATTTTTTCCAAATGACACTGAACAACATTGGTAATCAAAATAGTATCCCTTCATGCTTTGATGTCATTTGGAAAAAAAAGCATTTGTGCAACTGCTTCATCACTGAACACTGCAATGAAAATTCTTGGAAAAAGTTGTAGTAAAATTCCTTTTAAACTTTTCTCCCCTTATGTAGGAACAGCCTTCTTAGCATGTTGAGCTTCAGCTGGCCAATTCCTCACTCCTGTGCAGTTTCATCTTTACTGTATGATGGCAGTACCTGTGGCACAGATGTGACTCTGTGTCTCCAGACAGCGGGGATGAGGGCCACCTTTATGAGCTAATAATTTTTGAGTGAGACAAACCATTTTCATAAAGAGGAGGTGAGGGCTTGAGGGTTTCTTCTCCTGTGCATCTCTGCAGGGATGAGATGCTGCTGGGGCAGTCCCTGTGTTCTCTGCATCTCCCTTCACTGAAAGGATGGAAGAGAGATGATGACATCATCTTCCAATATTTCCTTAGAAGTCTGATTTATTGATCTGTAATAATTTTCTGCTTCACAGGAACACAGACCTGACAGCAGTAACAGCTGTTGTTGCACCGCATCACCAGAGATTTACAGAGTTCCTTATTTCCAAGGAGTATTGCTGCAGTGTGGAGGTCACACAGAGAACCAGCGCACAATGTTATACGACTTTCACTGCTGTAAAACTTCGAATCGAAACAAATAAATGTGTCCAATGCAACATAGTTCTCTTTTACGTCCTGGGCAAGTCCGCAGTTTCCACGGTTACCAAGGGGCGGCCTAGTAAAGAAACCCTCCACATTTTCTTTCAACAGATTTTTTTAGGACTATCCTTTTGAAAAGTTAGTACAGAACCAATCTGTTGTAACACATATCTATGTCTCTTAAATTTTCTGTTTATTTAGAAATTTATGCAAAAATCAATTGCACAATTTAAAGCATATTACACAGGGCAACTTTGAATATTCCTCATTCAAAACCAGCATCTCTTATAATGTGCATCGTCTTTATTTACATGGTTTACTGTGTCATTCCTTCTAGAACTTTTAAAAAATTTACTATTATATATTTCATATTATTTTAAAATAATTTAAATAAACCAAAACTATACTTTTAGAAATATTTCTGTCCACCACAATCTATCTTTCTCTGGAAGACAAGCACTGTAATCATAAGTGCCCCCCACTCCTTTTTTTCTTAGCTTTTATTCCTGGGCAGATGTCATAAGGTGTGTAACATACCTAAGTACTTTGAGTCCTAAGATTGGACTTTGGGCTCATTGTCCCGTGTCTGTTTAACAATCATGTTAAATCAGAATTTTACTATACCAATATCAACAATAATTGTAATAGTGATGATGCAGGATGTTCATTTTACAAACACTAGGTACTGACATTAAATGTCGGCATCAAAGATTTATCAAGAGCATTCAAAAATATAATTTCAAAATGGCTCCATATGGTCCATTTGCACTGTTGTATCTGACCTCTCCGGATTGTTTGGAAATCTCAGACTGGGTTTTAGTCACA